>NW_026612016.1:0-300000 GCF_023638135.1 Falco biarmicus | reverse complement strand
GTCACCAGCCGAGTCCAAAATTCAGCTGTTCCCCATCTCAGCCCAGAAAGCAGGTAGAACAACTTTTGTGGTGCCTTTCAGCTGCCTACCAAGGTAGTGTAAAAACTACCAACAGAACTCCTGTCTGGCACCTTCCCCGGTGGAGTTGTGCATGGGGTGTGTTTGGAACATTTTGTCACCGTCCGACTCCAAAATTCAGCTGTTCCCCATCTCAGCCCAGAAAGCAGGTAGAACAACTTTTGTGGTGTCTTTCAGATGCCTACCAAGGTAGTGTAAAAACTATTAAGAGAACTCCTGTCTGGCACCTTCCCCGGTGGAGTTGTGCATGGGGTGTGTTTGGAACATTTTGTCACCGGCCGACTCCAAAATTCAGCTGTTCCCCATCTCAGCCCAGAAAGCAGGTAGAACAACTTTTGTGGTGTCTTTCAGATGCCTACCAAGGTAGTGTAAAAACTACCAGGAGAACTCCAGTCTGGCACCTTCCCCGGTGGAGTTGTGCATGGGGTGTGTTTGGAACATTTTGTCACCGGCCGACTCCAAAAGTCATCGGTTCCCCATCTCAGCCCAGAAAGCAGGTAAAACAACTTTTGTGGTGTCTTTCAGGTGCCTACCAAGGTAGTGTAAAAACTTCCAACAGAACTCGTTCCTGGCACCTTCCCCGGTGGAGTTGTGCATGGGGTGTGTTTGGAACATTTTGTCACCAGCCGAGTCCAAAATTCAGCGGTTCCCCATCTCAGCCCAGAAAGCAGGTAGAACAACTTTTGTGGTGCCTTTCAAATGCCTACCAAGGTAGTGTAAAAACTACTAAGAGAACTCTTGTCTGGCACCTTCGCTAGTGGAGTTGTGCATGGGGTGTGTTTGGAACATTTTGTCACCAGCCGAGTCCAAAATTCAGCGGTTCCCCATCTCAGCCCAGAAAGCAGGTAGAACAACTTTTGTGGTGTCTTTCAGGTGCCTACCAAGGTAGTGTAAAAACTACCAGGAGAACTCCTCTCTGGCACCTTCCCCGGTGGAGTTGTGCAGGGGGTGTGTTTGGAACATTTTGTCACCAGCCGACTCCAAAATTCAGCTGTTCCCCATCTCAGCCCAGAAAGCAGGTAGAACAACTTTTGTGGTGTCTTTTTGATGCCTACCGGAGCAATGTAAAAACTACCAGGAGAACTCGTTCCAGGCACCTTCGCTAGTGGAGTTGTGCATGGGGTGTATTTATTAAAATTTTGTCACCAGCCGAGTCCAAAATTCAGCGGTTCCCCATCTCAGCCCAGAAAGCAGGTAGAACAACTTTTGTGGTGCCTTTCAAATGCCTACCAAGGTAGTGTAAAAACTACCAGGAGAACTCTTGTCTGGCACCTTCCCCGGTGGAGTTGTGCATGGGGTGTGTTTGGAACATTTTGTCACCAGCCGAGTCCAAAATTCAGCGGTTCCCCATCTCAGCCCAGAAAGCAGGTAGAACAACTTTTGTAGTGTCTTTTTGATGCCTACCGGAGCAATGTAAAAACTACCAACAGAATTCCTTCCTGGCACCTTCGCTAGTGGAGTTGTGCATGGGGTGTATTTATTAAAATTTTGTCACCAGCCGAGTCCAAAATTCAGCTGTTCCCCATCTCTGCCCAGAAAGCAGGTAAAACAACTTTTGTGGTGTCTTTCAGGTGCCTACCAAGGTAGTGTAAAAACTATCAAGAGAACTCTTGTCTGGACCTTCCCCGGTGGAGTTGTGCATGGGGTGTGTTTGGAACATTTCGTCACCAGCCGAGTCCAAAATTCAGCTGTTCCCCATCTCAGCCCAGAAAGCAGGTAGAACAACTTTTGTGGTGTCTTTCAGATGCCTACCAAGGTAGTGTAAAAACTATTAAGAGAACTCCTGTCTGGCACCTTCCCCGGTGGAGTTGTGCATGGGGTGTGTTTGGAACATTTTGTCACCGGCCGACTCCAAAATTCAGCGGTTCCCCATCTCAGCCCAGAAAGCAGGTAGAACAACTTTTGTGGTGTCTTTCAGATGCCTACCGGAGCAATGTAAAAACTACCAACAGAATTCGTTCTTGGCACCTTCGCTAGTGGAGTTGTGCATGGGGTGTATTTATTAAAATTTTGTCACCAGCCGAGTCCAAAATTCAGCTGTTCCCCATCTCAGCCCAGAAAGCAGGTAGAACAACTTTTGTGGTGTCTTTCAGGTGCCTACCAAGGTAGTGTAAAAACTACCAACAGAACTCCTGTCTGGCACCTTCCCCGGTGGAGTTGTGCAGGGGGTGTGTTTGGAACATTTTGTCACCGGCCGAGTCCAAAATTCAGCGGTTCCCCATCTCAGCCCAGAAAGCAGGTAGAACAACCTTTGTGGTGTCTTTTTGATGCCTACCTGAGCAATGTAAAAACTACCAACAGAATTCCTTCCTGGCACCTTCGCTAGTGGAGTTGTGCATGGGGTGTATTTATTAAAATTTTGTCACCAGCCGAGTCCAAAATTCAGCTGTTCCCCATCTCAGCCCAGAAAGCAGGTAGAACAACTTTTGTGGTGTCTTTCAGATGCCTACCGGAGCAATGTAAAAACTTCCAGGAGAACTCCTGTCTGGCACCTTCCCCGGTGGAGTTGTGCATGGGGTGTGTTTGGAACATTTTGTCACCAGCCGAGTCCAAAATTCAGCGGTTCCCCATCTCAGCCCAGAAAGCAGGTAGAACAACTTTTGTGGTGTCTTTCAGGTGCCTACCGGAGCAATGTAAAAACTACCAACAGAATTCCTTCCTGGCACCTTCGCTAGTGGAGTTGTGCATGGGGTGTATTTATTAAAATTTTGTCACCAGCCGAGTCCAAAATTCAGCTGTTCCCCATCTCAGCCCAGAAAGCAGGTAAAACAACTTTTGTGGTGTCTTTCAGGTGCCTACCAAGGTAGTGTAAAAACTATCAAGAGAACTCTTGTCTGGACCTTCCCCGGTGGAGTTGTGCATGGGGTGTGTTTGGAACATTTTGTCACCAGCCGATTCCAAAATTCAGCGGTTCCCCATCTCGGCCCAGAAAGCAGGTAAAACAACTTTTGTGGTGTCTTTCAAATGCCTACCAAGGTAGTGTAAAAACTACCAGGAGAACTCCTGTCTGGCACCTTCCCCGGTGGAGTTGTGCAGGGGGTGTGTTTGGAACATATTGTCACCAGCCGACTCCAAAATTCAGCGGTTCCCCATCTCAGCCCAGAAAGCAGGTAGAACAACTTTTGTGGTGTCTTTCAGATGCCTACCAAGGTAGTGTAAAAACTATTAAGAGAACTCCTGTCTGGCACCTTCCCCGGTGGAGTTGTGCATGGGGTGTGTTTGGAACATTTTGTCACCGGCCGACTCCAAAATTCAGCGGTTCCCCATCTCAGCCCAGAAAGCAGGTAGAACAACTTTTGTGGTGTCTTTCAGATGCCTACCGGAGCAATGTAAAAACTACCAACAGAATTCGTTCTTGGCACCTTCGCTAGTGGAGTTGTGCATGGGGTGTATTTATTAAAATTTTGTCACCAGCCGAGTCCAAAATTCAGCTGTTCCCCATCTCAGCCCAGAAAGCAGGTAGAACAACTTTTGTGGTGTCTTTCAGGTGCCTACCAAGGTAGTGTAAAAACTACCAACAGAACTCCTGTCTGGCAACTTCCCCGGTGGAGTTGTGCAGGGGGTGTGTTTGGAACATTTTGTCACCAGCCGAGTCCAAAATTCAGCGGTTCCCCATCTCAGCCCAGAAAGCAGGTAGAACAACCTTTGTGGTGTCTTTTTGATGCCTACCTGAGCAATGTAAAAACTACCAACAGAATTCCTTCCTGGCACCTTCGCTAGTGGAGTTGTGCATGGGGTGTATTTATTAAAATTTTGTCACCAGCCGAGTCCAAAATTCAGCTGTTCCCCATCTCAGCCCAGAAAGCAGGTAGAACAACTTTTGTGTTGTCTTTCAGATGCCTACCGGAGCAATGTAAAAACTTCCAGGAGAACTCGTTTCTGGCACCTTCCCCGGTGGAGTTGTGCATGGGGTGTGTTTGGAACATTTTGTCACCAGCCGAGTCCAAAATTCAGCGGTTCCCCATCTCAGCCCAGAAAGCAGGTAGAACAACTTTTGTGGTGCCTTTCAGCTGCCTACCAAGGTAGTGTAAAAACTACCAACAGAACTCCTGTCTGGCACCTTCGCTAGTGGAGTTGTGCATGGGGTGTATTTATTAAAATTTTGTCACCAGCCGAGTCCAAAATTCAGCTGTTCCCCATCTCAGCCCAGAAAGCAGGTAGAACAACTTTTGTGGTGTCTTTCAGGTGCCTACCAAGGTAGTGTAAAAACTATCAAGAGAACTCTTGTCTGGACCTTCCCCGGTGGAGTTGTGCATGGGGTGTGTTTGGAACATTTTGTCACCAGCCGACTCCAAAATTCAGCGGTTCCCCATCTCAGCCCAGAAAGCAGGTAAAACAACTTTTGTGGTGTCTTTCAGGTGCCTACCAAGGTAGTGTAAAAACTACCAGGAGAACTCCTGTCTGGCACCTTCCCCGGTGGAGTTGTGCAGGGGGTGTGTTTGGAACATATTGTCACCAGCCGAGTCCAAAATTCAGCGGTTCCCCATCTCAGCCCAGAAAGCAGGTAGAACAACTTTTGTGGTGTCTTTCAGATGCCTACCAAGGTAGTGTAAAAACTATTAAGAGAACTCCTGTCTGGCACCTTCCCCGGTGGAGTTGTGCATGGGGTGTGTTTGGAACATTTTGTCACCAGCCGAGGCCAAAATTCAGCGGTTCCCCATCTCAGCCCAGAAAGCAGGTAGAACAACTTTTGTGGTGTCTTTCAGGTGCCTACCAAGGTAGTGTAAAAACTACCAGGAGAACTCGTTTCTGGCACCTTCCCCGGTGGAGTTGTGCATGGGGTGTGTTTGGAACATTTTGTCACCAGCCGAGTCCAAAATTCAGCGGTTCCCCATCTCAGCCCAGAAAGCAGGTAGAACAACTTTTGTAGTGTCTTTTTGATGCCTACCGGAGCAATGTAAAAACTACCAACAGAATTCCTTCCTGGCACCTTCGCTAGTGGAGTTGTGCATGGGGTGTATTTATTAAAATTTTGTCACCAGCCGAGTCCAAAATTCAGCTGTTCCCCATCTCAGCCCAGAAAGCAGGTAAAACAAGTTTTGTGGTGACTTTCAGGTGCCTACCAAGGTAGTGTAAAAACTATCAAGAGAACTCTTGTCTGGACCTTCCCCGGTGGAGTTGTGCATGGGGTGTGTTTGGAACATTTCGTCACCAGCCGACTCCAAAATTCAGCTGTTCCCCATCTCAGCCCAGAAAGCAGGTAGAACAACTTTTGTGGTGTCTTTCAGATGCCTACCAAGGTAGTGTAAAAACTATTAAGAGAACTCCTGTCTGGCACCTTCCCCGGTGGAGTTGTGCATGGGGTGTGTTTGGAACATTTTGTCACCGGCCGACTCCAAAATTCAGCGGTTCCCCATCTCAGCCCAGAAAGCAGGTAGAACAACTTTTGTGGTGTCTTTCAGATGCCTACCGGAGCAATGTAAAAACTACCAACAGAATTCGTTCTTGGCACCTTCGCTAGTGGAGTTGTGCATGGGGTGTATTTATTAAAATTTTGTCACCAGCCGAGTCCAAAATTCAGCTGTTCCCCATCTCAGCCCAGAAAGCAGGTAGAACAACTTTTGTGGTGCCTTTCAGCTGCCTACCAAGGTAGTGTAAAAACTACCAACAGAACTCCTGTCTGGCAACTTCCCCGGTGGAGTTGTGCATGGGGTGTGTTTGGAACATTTTGTCACCGGCCGACTCCAAAATTCAGCTGTTCCCCATCTCAGCCCAGAAAGCAGGTAGAACAACTTTTGTGGTGTCTTTCAGATGCCTACCGGAGCAATGTAAAAACTACCAGGAGAACTCCTCTCTGGCACCTTCCCCGGTGGAGTTGTGCATGGGATGTGTTTGGAACATTTTGTCACCGGCCGACTCCAAAATTCAGCGGTTCCCCATCTCAGCCCAGAAAGCAGGTAGAACAACTATTGTGGTGTCTTTTTGATGCCTACAGCAGCAATGTAAAAACTACCAACAGAATTCCTTCCTGGAACCTTCGCTAGTGGAATTGTGCATGGGGTGTATTTATTAAAATTTTGTCACCAGCCGAGTCCAAAATTCAGCTGTTCCCCATCTCAGCCCAGAAAGCAGGTAGAACAACTTTTGTGGTGCCTTTCAGATGCCTACCAGAGCAATGTAAAAACTACCGGGAGAACTCCTGTCTGGCACCTTCCCCGGTGGCATTGTGCAGGGGGTGTGTTTGGAACATTTTGTCACCAGCCGAGTCCAAAATTCAGCTGTTCCCCATCTCAGCCCAGAAAGCAGGTAGAACAACTTTTGTGGTGTCTTTCAGGTGCCTACCAAGGTAGTGTAAAAACTACCAACAGAACTCCTGTCTGGCACCTTCCCCGGTGGAGTTGTGCAGGGGGTGTGTTTGGAACATTTTGTCACCAGCCGAGTCCAAAATTCAGCGGTTCCCCATCTCAGCCCAGAAAGCAGGTAGAACAACTTTTGTGGTGTCTTTCAGATGCCTACCAATGTAGTGTAAAAACTACTAAGAGAACTCCTGTCTGGCACCTTCCCCGGTGGAGTTGTGCAGGGGGTGTGTTTGGAACATTTTGTCACCAGCCGAGTCCAAAATTCAGCTGTTCCCCATCTCAGCCCAGAAAGCAGGTAGAACAACTTTTGTGGTGCCTTTCAGGTGCCTATTGGAGCAATGTAAAAACTACCAGGAGAACTCCTTTCTGGCACCTTCCCCGGTGGAGTTGTGCATGGGGTGTGTTTGGAACATTTTGTCACCAGCCAAGTCCAAAATTCAGCGGTTCCCCATCTCAGCCCAGAAAGCAGGTAGAACAACTTTTGTAGTGTCTTTTTGATGCCTACCAAGGTAGTGTAAAAACTATTAAGAGAACTCCTGTCTGGCACCTTCCCCGGTGGAGTTGTGCATGGGGTGTGTTTGGAACATTTTGTCACCGGCCGACTCCAAAATTCAGCTGTTCCCCATCTCAGCCCAGAAAGCAGGTAGAACAACTTTTGTGGTGTCTTTCAGATGCCTACCGGAGCAATGTAAAAACTACCAACAGAATTCGTTCTTGGCACCTTCGCTAGTGGAGTTGTGCATGGGGTGTATTTATTAAAATTTTGTCACCTGCCGAGTCCAAAATTCAGCTGTTCCCCATCTCAGCCCAGAAAGCAGGTAGAACAACTTTTGTGGTGTCTTTCAGGTGCCTACCAAGGTAGTGTAAAAACTACCAGGAGAACTCTTGTCTGGCACCTTCCCCGGTGGAGTTGTGCAGGGGGTGTGTTTGGAACATTTTGTCACCAGCCGACTCCAAAATTCAGCGGTTCCCCATCTCAGCCCAGAAAGCAGGTAGAACAACATTTGTGGTGTCTTTTTGATGCCTACCGGAGCAATGTAAAAACTACCAACAGAATTCCTTCCTGGCACCTTCGCTAGTGGAGTTGTGCATGGGGTGTATTTATTAAAATTTTGTCACCAGCCGAGTCCAAAATTCAGCTGTTCCCCATCTCAGCCCAGAAAGCAGGTAGAACAACTTTTGTGGTGTCTTTCAGATGCCTACCGGAGCAATGTAAAAACTATCAAGAGAACTCTTGTCTGGCACCTTCCCCGGTGGAGTTGTGCATGGGGTGTGTTTGGAACATTTTGTCACCAGCCGAGTCCAAAATTCAGCGGTTCCCCATCTCAGCCCAGAAAGCAGGTAGAACAACTTTTGTAGTGTCTTTTTGATGCCTACCGGAGCAATGTAAAAACTACCAACAGAATTCCTTCCTGGCACCTTCGCTAGTGGAGTTGTGCATGGGGTGTATTTATTAAAATTTTGTCACCAGCCGAGTCCAAAATTCAGCTGTTCCCCATCTCAGCCCAGAAAGCAGGTAAAACAAGTTTTGTGGTGTCTTTCAGGTGCCTACCAAGGTAGTGTAAAAACTATCAAGAGAACTCTTGTCTGGACCTTCCCCGGTGGAGTTGTGCATGGGGTGTGTTTGGAACATTTCGTCACCAGCCGACTCCAAAATTCAGCTGTTCCCCATCTCAGCCCAGAAAGCAGGTAGAACAACTTTTGTGGTGTCTTTCAGATGCCTACCGGAGCAATGTAAAAACTATCAAGAGAACTCTTGTCTGGCACCTTCCCCGGTGGAGTTGTGCATGGGGTGTGTTTGGAACATTTTGTCACCAGCCGAGTCCAAAATTCAGCGGTTCCCCATCTCAGCCCAGAAAGCAGGTAGAACAACTTTTGTAGTGTCTTTTTGATGCCTACCGGAGCAATGTAAAAACTACCAACAGAATTCCTTCCTGGCACCTTCGCTAGTGGAGTTGTGCATGGGGTGTATTTATTAAAATTTTGTCACCAGCCGAGTCCAAAATTCAGCTGTTCCCCATCTCAGCCCAGAAAGCAGGTAAAACAAGTTTTGTGGTGTCTTTCAGGTGCCTACCAAGGTAGTGTAAAAACTATCAAGAGAACTCTTGTCTGGACCTTCCCCGGTGGAGTTGTGCATGGGGTGTGTTTGGAACATTTCGTCACCAGCCGACTCCAAAATTCAGCTGTTCCCCATCTCAGCCCAGAAAGCAGGTAGAACAACTTTTGTGGTGTCTTTCTGATGCCTACCGGAGCAATGTAAAAACTACCAACAGAATTCGTTCTTGGCACCTTCGCTAGTGGAGTTGTGCATGGGGTGTATTTATTAAAATTTTGTCACCAGCCGAGTCCAAAATTCAGCTGTTCCCCATCTCAGCCCAGAAAGCAGGTAGAACAACTTTTGTGGTGTCTTTCAGGTGCCTACCAAGGTAGTGTAAAAACTACCAGGAGAACTCTTGTCTGGCACCTTCCCCGGTGGAGTTGTGCAGGGGGTGTGTTTGGAACATTTTGTCACCAGCCGACTCCAAAATTCAGCGGTTCCCCATCTCAGCCCAGAAAGCAGGTAGAACAACATTTGTGGTGTCTTTTTGATGCCTACCGGAGCAATGTAAAAACTACCAACAGAATTCCTTCCTGGCACCTTCGCTAGTGGAGTTGTGCATGGGGTGTATTTATTAAAATTTTGTCACCAGCCGAGTCCAAAATTCAGCTGTTCCCCATCTCAGCCCAGAAAGCAGGTAGAACAACTTTTGTGGTGTCTTTCAGATGCCTACCGGAGCAATGTAAAAACTATCAAGAGAACTCTTGTCTGGCACCTTCCCCGGTGGAGTTGTGCATGGGGTGTGTTTGGAACATTTTGTCACCAGCCGAGTCCAAAATTCAGCGGTTCCCCATCTCAGCCCAGAAAGCAGGTAGAACAACTTTTGTAGTGTCTTTTTGATGCCTACCGGAGCAATGTAAAAACTACCAACAGAATTCCTTCCTGGCACCTTCGCTAGTGGAGTTGTGCATGGGGTGTATTTATTAAAATTTTGTCACCAGCCGAGTCCAAAATTCAGCTGTTCCCCATCTCAGCCCAGAAAGCAGGTAAAACAAGTTTTGTGGTGTCTTTCAGGTGCCTACCAAGGTAGTGTAAAAACTATCAAGAGAACTCTTGTCTGGACCTTCCCCGGTGGAGTTGTGCATGGGGTGTGTTTGGAACATTTCGTCACCAGCCGACTCCAAAATTCAGCTGTTCCCCATCTCAGCCCAGAAAGCAGGTAGAACAACTTTTGTGGTGTCTTTCAGGTGCCTACCGGAGCAATGTAAAAACTACCAACAGAATTCGTTCTTGGCACCTTCGCTAGTGGAGTTGTGCATGGGGTGTATTTATTAAAATTTTGTCACCAGCCGAGTCCAAAATTCAGCTGTTCCCCATCTCAGCCCAGAAAGCAGGTAGAACAACTTTTGTGGTGTCTTTCAGGTGCCTACCAAGGTAGTGTAAAAACTACCAGGAGAACTCTTGTCTGGCACCTTCCCCGGTGGAGTTGTGCAGGGGGTGTGTTTGGAACATTTTGTCACCAGCCGACTCCAAAATTCAGCGGTTCCCCATCTCAGCCCAGAAAGCAGGTAGAACAACTTTTGTGGTGTCTTTCAGATGCCTACCGGAGCAATGTAAAAACTACCAGGAGAACTCCTGTCTGGCACCTTCCCCGGTGGAGTTGTGCATGGGGTGTGTTTGGAACATTTTGTCACCGGCCGACTCCAAAATTCAGCGGTTCCCCATCTCAGCCCAGAAAGCAGGTAGAACAACTTTTGTGGTGTCTTTCAGGTGCCTACCGGAGCAATGTAAAAACTACCAGGAGAACTCGTTTCTGGCACCTTCCCCGGTGGAGTTGTGCATGGGGTGTGTTTGGAACATTTTGTCACCAGCCGAGTCCAAAATTCAGCGGTTCCCCATCTCAGCCCAGAAAGCAGGTAGAACAACTTTTGTAGTGTCTTTTTGATGCCTACCGGAGCAATGTAAAAACTACCAACAGAATTCCTTCCTGGCACCTTCGCTAGTGGAGTTGTGCATGGGGTGTATTTATTAAAATTTTGTCACCAGCCGAGTCCAAAATTCAGCTGTTCCCCATCTCAGCCCAGAAAGCAGGTAGAACAACCTTTGTGGTGTCTTTCAGGTGCCTACCAAGGTAGTGTAAAAACTATCAAGAGAACTCTTGTCTGGACCTTCCCCGGTGGAGTTGTGCATGGGGTGTGTTTGGAACATTTCGTCACCAGCCGACTCCAAAATTCAGCTGTTCCCCATCTCAGCCCAGAAAGCAGGTAGAACAACTTTTGTGGTGTCTTTCAGATGCCTACCAAGGTAGTGTAAAAACTATTAAGAGAACTCCTGTCTGGCACCTTACCCGGTGGAGTTGTGCATGGGGTGTGTTTGGAACATTTTGTCACCGGCCGACTCCAAAATTCAGCGGTTCCCCATCTCAGCCCAGAAAGCAGGTAGAACAACTTTTGTGGTGTCTTTCAGATGCCTACCGGAGCAATGTAAAAACTACCAACAGAATTCGTTCTTGGCACCTTCGCTAGTGGAGTTGTGCATGGGGTGTATTTATTAAAATTTTGTCACCAGCCGAGTCCAAAATTCAGCTGTTCCCCATCTCAGCCCAGAAAGCAGGTAGAACAACTTTTGTGGTGCCTTTCAGCTGCCTACCAAGGTAGTGTAAAAACTACCAACAGAACTCCTGTCTGGCACCTTCCCCGGTGGAGTTGTGCATGGGGTGTGTTTGGAACATTTTGTCACCGTCCGACTCCAAAATTCAGCTGTTCCCCATCTCAGCCCAGAAAGCAGGTAGAACAACTTTTGTGGTGTCTTTCAGATGCCTACCAAGGTAGTGTAAAAACTATTAAGAGAACTCCTGTCTGGCACCTTCCCCGGTGGAGTTGTGCAGGGGGTGTGTTTGGAACATTTTGTCACCAGCCGACTCCAAAATTCAGCTGTTCCCCATCTCAGCCCAGAAAGCAGGTAGAACAACTCTTGTGGTGTCTTTCAGATGCCTACCAAGGTAGTGTAAAAACTACCAGGAGAACTGCAGTCTGGCACCTTCCCCGGTGGAGTTGTGCATGGGGTGTGTTTGGAACATTTTGTCACCGGCCGACTCCAAAAGTCATCGGTTCCCCATCTCAGCCCAGAAAGCAGGTAAAACAACTTTTGTGGTGTCTTTCAGGTGCCTACCAAGGTAGTGTAAAAACTTCCAACAGAACTCGTTCCTGGCACCTTCCCCGGTGGAGTTGTGCATGGGGTGTGTTTGGAACATTTTGTCACCAGCCGAGTCCAAAATTCAGCGGTTCCCCATCTCAGCCCAGAAAGCAGGTAGAACAACTTTTGTGGTGCCTTTCAAATGCCTACCAAGGTAGTGTAAAAACTACTAAGAGAACTCTTGTCTGGCACCTTCGCTAGTGGAGTTGTGCATGGGGTGTGTTTGGAACATTTTGTCACCAGCCGAGTCCAAAATTCAGTGGTTCCCCATCTCAGCCCAGAAAGCAGGTAGAACAACTTTTGTGGTGTCTTTCAGGTGCCTACCAAGGTAGTGTAAAAACTACCAACAGAACTCCTGTCTGGCACCTTCCCCGGTGGAGTTGTGCAGGGGGTGTGTTTGGAACATTTTGTCACCAGCCGACTCCAAAATTCAGCGGTTCCCCATCTCAGCCCAGAAAGCAGGTAGAACAACATTTGTGGTGTCTTTTTGATGCCTACCGGAGCAATGTAAAAACTACCAACAGAATTCCTTCCTGGCACCTTCGCTAGTGGAGTTGTGCATGGGGTGTATTTATTAAAATTTTGTCACCAGCCGAGTCCAAAATTCAGCTGTTCCCCATCTCAGCCCAGAAAGCAGGTAGAACAACTTTTGTGGTGTCTTTCAGATGCCTACCGGAGCAATGTAAAAACTATCAAGAGAACTCTTGTCTGGCACCTTCCCCGGTGGAGTTGTGCATGGGGTGTGTTTGGAACATTTTGTCACCAGCCGAGTCCAAAATTCAGCGGTTCCCCATCTCAGCCCAGAAAGCAGGTAGAACAACTTTTGTAGTGTCTTTTTGATGCCTACCGGAGCAATGTAAAAACTACCAACAGAATTCCTTCCTGGCACCTTCGCTAGTGGAGTTGTGCATGGGGTGTATTTATTAAAATTTTGTCACCAGCCGAGTCCAAAATTCAGCTGTTCCCCATCTCAGCCCAGAAAGCAGGTAAAACAAGTTTTGTGGTGTCTTTCAGGTGCCTACCAAGGTAGTGTAAAAACTATCAAGAGAACTCTTGTCTGGACCTTCCCCGGTGGAGTTGTGCATGGGGTGTGTTTGGAACATTTCGTCACCAGCCGACTCCAAAATTCAGCTGTTCCCCATCTCAGCCCAGAAAGCAGGTAGAACAACTTTTGTGGTGTCTTTCAGGTGCCTACCGGAGCAATGTAAAAACTACCAACAGAATTCGTTCTTGGCACCTTCGCTAGTGGAGTTGTGCATGGGGTGTATTTATTAAAATTTTGTCACCAGCCGAGTCCAAAATTCAGCTGTTCCCCATCTCAGCCCAGAAAGCAGGTAGAACAACTTTTGTGGTGTCTTTCAGGTGCCTACCAAGGTAGTGTAAAAACTACCAGGAGAACTCTTGTCTGGCACCTTCCCCGGTGGAGTTGTGCAGGGGGTGTGTTTGGAACATTTTGTCACCAGCCGACTCCAAAATTCAGCGGTTCCCCATCTCAGCCCAGAAAGCAGGTAGAACAACTTTTGTGGTGTCTTTCAGATGCCTACCGGAGCAATGTAAAAACTACCAGGAGAACTCCTGTCTGGCACCTTCCCCGGTGGAGTTGTGCATGGGGTGTGTTTGGAACATTTTGTCACCGGCCGACTCCAAAATTCAGCGGTTCCCCATCTCAGCCCAGAAAGCAGGTAGAACAACTTTTGTGGTGTCTTTCAGGTGCCTACCGGAGCAATGTAAAAACTACCAGGAGAACTCGTTTCTGGCACCTTCCCCGGTGGAGTTGTGCATGGGGTGTGTTTGGAACATTTTGTCACCAGCCGAGTCCAAAATTCAGCGGTTCCCCATCTCAGCCCAGAAAGCAGGTAGAACAACTTTTGTAGTGTCTTTTTGATGCCTACCGGAGCAATGTAAAAACTACCAACAGAATTCCTTCCTGGCACCTTCGCTAGTGGAGTTGTGCATGGGGTGTATTTATTAAAATTTTGTCACCAGCCGAGTCCAAAATTCAGCTGTTCCCCATCTCAGCCCAGAAAGCAGGTAGAACAACCTTTGTGGTGTCTTTCAGGTGCCTACCAAGGTAGTGTAAAAACTATCAAGAGAACTCTTGTCTGGACCTTCCCCGGTGGAGTTGTGCATGGGGTGTGTTTGGAACATTTCGTCACCAGCCGACTCCAAAATTCAGCTGTTCCCCATCTCAGCCCAGAAAGCAGGTAGAACAACTTTTGTGGTGTCTTTCAGATGCCTACCAAGGTAGTGTAAAAACTATTAAGAGAACTCCTGTCTGGCACCTTCCCCGGTGGAGTTGTGCATGGGGTGTGTTTGGAACATTTTGTCACCGGCCGACTCCAAAATTCAGCGGTTCCCCATCTCAGCCCAGAAAGCAGGTAGAACAACTTTTGTGGTGTCTTTCAGATGCCTACCGGAGCAATGTAAAAACTACCAACAGAATTCGTTCTTGGCACCTTCGCTAGTGGAGTTGTGCATGGGGTGTATTTATTAAAATTTTGTCACCAGCCGAGTCCAAAATTCAGCTGTTCCCCATCTCAGCCCAGAAAGCAGGTAGAACAACTTTTGTGGTGCCTTTCAGCTGCCTACCAAGGTAGTGTAAAAACTACCAACAGAACTCCTGTCTGGCACCTTCCCCGGTGGAGTTGTGCATGGGGTGTGTTTGGAACATTTTGTCACCGTCCGACTCCAAAATTCAGCTGTTCCCCATCTCAGCCCAGAAAGCAGGTAGAACAACTTTTGTGGTGTCTTTCAGATGCCTACCAAGGTAGTGTAAAAACTATTAAGAGAACTCCTGTCTGGCACCTTCCCCGGTGGAGTTGTGCAGGGGGTGTGTTTGGAACATTTTGTCACCAGCCGACTCCAAAATTCAGCTGTTCCCCATCTCAGCCCAGAAAGCAGGTAGAACAACTCTTGTGGTGTCTTTCAGATGCCTACCAAGGTAGTGTAAAAACTACCAGGAGAACTGCAGTCTGGCACCTTCCCCGGTGGAGTTGTGCATGGGGTGTGTTTGGAACATTTTGTCACCGGCCGACTCCAAAAGTCATCGGTTCCCCATCTCAGCCCAGAAAGCAGGTAAAACAACTTTTGTGGTGTCTTTCAGGTGCCTACCAAGGTAGTGTAAAAACTTCCAACAGAACTCGTTCCTGGCACCTTCCCCGGTGGAGTTGTGCATGGGGTGTGTTTGGAACATTTTGTCACCAGCCGAGTCCAAAATTCAGCGGTTCCCCATCTCAGCCCAGAAAGCAGGTAGAACAACTTTTGTGGTGCCTTTCAAATGCCTACCAAGGTAGTGTAAAAACTACTAAGAGAACTCTTGTCTGGCACCTTCGCTAGTGGAGTTGTGCATGGGGTGTGTTTGGAACATTTTGTCACCAGCCGAGTCCAAAATTCAGTGGTTCCCCATCTCAGCCCAGAAAGCAGGTAGAACAACTTTTGTGGTGTCTTTCAGGTGCCTACCAAGGTAGTGTAAAAACTACCAACAGAACTCCTGTCTGGCACCTTCCCCGGTGGAGTTGTGCAGGGGGTGTGTTTGGAACATTTTGTCACCAGCCGAGTCCAAAATTCAGCTGTTCCCCATCTCAGCCCAGAAAGCAGGTAGAACAACTTTTGTGGTGTCTTTTTGATGCCTACCGGAGCAATGTAAAAACTACCAGGAGAACTCGTTCCAGGCACCTTCGCTAGTGGAGTTGTGCATGGGGTGTATTTATTAAAATTTTGTCACCAGCCGAGTCCAAAATTCAGCGGTTCCCCATCTCAGCCCAGAAAGCAGGTAGAACAACTTTTGTGGTGCCTTTCAAATGCCTACCAAGGTAGTGTAAAAACTACCAACAGAACTCTTGTCTGGACCTTCCCCGGTGGAGTTGTGCATGGGGTGTGTTTGGAACATTTTGTCACCAGCCGAGTCCAAAATTCAGCGGTTCCCCATCTCAGCCCAGAAAGCAGGTAGAACAACTTTTGTAGTGTCTTTTTGATGCCTACCGGAGCAATGTAAAAACTACCAACAGAATTCCTTCCTGGCACCTTCGCTAGTGGAGTTGTGCATGGGGTGTATTTATTAAAATTTTGTCACCAGCCGAGTCCAAAATTCAGCTGTTCCCCATCTCTGCCCAGAAAGCAGGTAAAACAACTTTTGTGGTGTCTTTCAGGTGCCTACCAAGGTAGTGTAAAAACTATCAAGAGAACTCTTGTCTGGACCTTCCCCGGTGGAGTTGTGCATGGGGTGTGTTTGGAACATTTTGTCACCGGCCGACTCCAAAATTCAGCGGTTCCCCATCTCAGCCCAGAAAGCAGGTAGAACAACTTTTGTGGTGTCTTTCAGATGCCTACCGGAGCAATGTAAAAACTACCAACAGAATTCGTTCTTGGCACCTTCGCTAGTGGAGTTGTGCATGGGGTGTATTTATTAAAATTTTGTCACCAGCCGAGTCCAAAATTCAGCTGTTCCCCATCTCAGCCCAGAAAGCAGGTAGAACAACTTTTGTGGTGCCTTTCAGCTGCCTACCAAGGTAGTGTAAAAACTACCAACAGAACTCCTGTCTGGCACCTTCCCCGGTGGAGTTGTGCATGGGGTGTGTTTGGAACATTTTGTCACCGTCCGACTCCAAAATTCAGCTGTTCCCCATCTCAGCCCAGAAAGCAGGTAGAACAACTTTTGTGGTGTCTTTCAGATGCCTACCAAGGTAGTGTAAAAACTATTAAGAGAACTCCTGTCTGGCACCTTCCCCGGTGGAGTTGTGCATGGGGTGTGTTTGGAACATTTTGTCACCAGCCGACTCCAAAATTCAGCTGTTCCCCATCTCAGCCCAGAAAGCAGGTAGAACAACTCTTGTGGTGTCTTTCAGATGCCTACCAAGGTAGTGTAAAAACTACCAGGAGAACTGCAGTCTGGCACCTTCCCCGGTGGAGTTGTGCATGGGGTGTGTTTGGAACATTTTGTCACCGGCCGACTCCAAAAGTCATCGGTTCCCCATCTCAGCCCAGAAAGCAGGTAAAACAACTTTTGTGGTGTCTTTCAGGTGCCTACCAAGGTAGTGTAAAAACTTCCAACAGAACTCGTTCCTGGCACCTTCCCCGGTGGAGTTGTGCATGGGGTGTGTTTGGAACATTTTGTCACCAGCCGAGTCCAAAATTCAGCGGTTCCCCATCTCAGCCCAGAAAGCAGGTAGAACAACTTTTGTGGTGCCTTTCAAATGCCTACCAAGGTAGTGTAAAAACTATCAAGAGAACTCTTGTCTGGCACCTTCGCTAGTGGAGTTGTGCATAGGGTGTGTTTGGAACATTTTGTCACCAGCCGAGTCCAAAATTCAGTGGTTCCCCATCTCAGCCCAGAAAGCAGGTAGAACAACTTTTGTGGTGTCTTTCAGGTGCCTACCAAGGTAGTGTAAAAACTACCAACAGAACTCCTGTCTGGCACCTTCCCCGGTGGAGTTGTGCAGGGGGTGTGTTTGGAACATTTTGTCACCAGCCGAGTCCAAAATTCAGCTGTTCCCCATCTCAGCCCAGAAAGCAGGTAGAACAACTTTTGTGGTGTCTTTTTGATGCCTACCGGAGCAATGTAAAAACTACCAGGAGAACTCGTTCCAGGCACCTTCGCTAGTGGAGTTGTGCATGGGGTGTATTTATTAAAATTTTGTCACCAGCCGAGTCCAAAATTCAGCGGTTCCCCATCTCAGCCCAGAAAGCAGGTAGAACAACTTTTGTGGTGCCTTTCAAATGCCTACCAAGGTAGTGTAAAAACTACCAACAGAACTCTTGTCTGGACCTTCCCCGGTGGAGTTGTGCATGGGGTGTGTTTGGAACATTTTGTCACCAGCCGAGTCCAAAATTCAGCGGTTCCCCATCTCAGCCCAGAAAGCAGGTAGAACAACTTTTGTAGTGTCTTTTTGATGCCTACCGGAGCAATGTAAAAACTACCAACAGAATTCCTTCCTGGCACCTTCGCTAGTGGAGTTGTGCATGGGGTGTATTTATTAAAATTTTGTCACCAGCCGAGTCCAAAATTCAGCTGTTCCCCATCTCTGCCCAGAAAGCAGGTAAAACAACTTTTGTGGTGTCTTTCAGGTGCCTACCAAGGTAGTGTAAAAACTATCAAGAGAACTCTTGTCTGGACCTTCCCCGGTGGAGTTGTGCATGGGGTGTGTTTGGAACATTTTGTCACCAGCCGAGTCCAAAATTCAGCTGTTCCCCATCTCAGCCCAGAAAGCAGGTAGAACAACTTTTGTGGTGTCTTTCAGATGCCTACCAAGGTAGTGTAAAAACTATTAAGAGAACTCCTGTCTGGCACCTTCCCCGGTGGAGTTGTGCATGGGGTGTGTTTGGAACATTTTGTCACCGGCCGACTCCAAAATTCAGCGGTTCCCCATCTCAGCCCAGAAAGCAGGTAGAACAACTTTTGTGGTGTCTTTCAGATGCCTACCGGAGCAATGTAAAAACTACCAACAGAATTCGTTCTTGGCACCTTCGCTAGTGGAGTTGTGCATGGGGTGTATTTATTAAAATTTTGTCACCAGCCGAGTCCAAAATTCAGCTGTTCCCCATCTCAGCCCAGAAAGCAGGTAGAACAACTTTTGTGGTGTCTTTCAGGTGCCTACCAAGGTAGTGTAAAAACTACCAACAGAACTCCTGTCTGGCACCTTCCCCGGTGGAGTTGTGCATGGGGTGTGTTTGGAACATTTTGTCACCAGCCGAGTCCAAAATTCAGCGGTTCCCCATCTCAGCCCAGAAAGCAGGTAGAACAACCTTTGTGGTGTCTTTTTGATGCCTACCTGAGCAATGTAAAAACTACCAACAGAATTCCTTCCTGGCACCTTCGCTAGTGGAGTTGTGCATGGGGTGTATTTATTAAAATTTTGTCACCAGCCGAGTCCAAAATTCAGCTGTTCCCCATCTCAGCCCAGAAAGCAGGTAGAACAACTTTTGTGGTGTCTTTCAGATGCCTACCGGAGCAATGTAAAAACTTCCAGGAGAACTCCTGTCTGGCACCTTCCCCGGTGGAGTTGTGCAGGGGGTGTGTTTGGAACATTTTGTCACCAGCCGAGTCCAAAATTCAGCGGTTCCCCATCTCAGCCCAGAAAGCAGGTAGAACAACTTTTGTGGTGTCTTTCAGGTGCCTACCGGAGCAATGTAAAAACTACCAACAGAATTCCTTCCTGGCACCTTCGCTAGTGGAGTTGTGCATGGGGTGTATTTATTAAAATTTTGTCACCAGCCGAGTCCAAAATTCAGCTGTTCCCCATCTCAGCCCAGAAAGCAGGTAAAACAACTTTTGTGGTGTCTTTCAGGTGCCTACCAAGGTAGTGTAAAAACTATCAAGAGAACTCTTGTCTGGACCTTCCCCGGTGGAGTTGTGCATGGGGTGTGTTTGGAACATTTTGTCACCAGCCGAGTCCAAAATTCAGCGGTTCCCCATCTCAGCCCAGAAAGCAGGTAAAACAACTTTTGTGGTGTCTTTCAAATGCCTACCAAGGTAGTGTAAAAACTACCAGGAGAACTCCTGTCTGGCACCTTCCCCGGTGGAGTTGTGCAGGGGGTGTGTTTGGAACATATTGTCACCAGCCGACTCCAAAATTCAGCTGTTCCCCATCTCAGCCCAGAAAGCAGGTAGAACAACTTTTGTGGTGTCTTTCAGATGCCTACCAAGGTAGTGTAAAAACTATTAAGAGAACTCCTGTCTGGCACCTTCCCCGGTGGAGTTGTGCATGGGGTGTGTTTGGAACATTTTGTCACCGGCCGACTCCAAAATTCAGCGGTTCCCCATCTCAGCCCAGAAAGCAGGTAGAACAACTTTTGTGGTGTCTTTCAGATGCCTACCGGAGCAATGTAAAAACTACCAACAGAATTCGTTCTTGGCACCTTCGCTAGTGGAGTTGTGCATGGGGTGTATTTATTAAAATTTTGTCACCAGCCGAGTCCAAAATTCAGCTGTTCCCCATCTCAGCCCAGAAAGCAGGTAGAACAACTTTTGTGGTGTCTTTCAGGTGCCTACCAAGGTAGTGTAAAAACTACCAACAGAACTCCTGTCTGGCAACTTCCCCGGTGGAGTTGTGCAGGGGGTGTGTTTGGAACATTTTGTCACCAGCCGAGTCCAAAATTCAGCGGTTCCCCATCTCAGCCCAGAAAGCAGGTAGAACAACCTTTGTGGTGTCTTTTTGATGCCTACAGTAGCAATGTAAAAACTACCAACAGAATTCCTTCCTGGCACCTTCGCTAGTGGAGTTGTGCATGGGGTGTATTTATTAAAATTTTGTCACCAGCCGAGTCCAAAATTCAGCTGTTCCCCATCTCAGCCCAGAAAGCAGGTAGAACAACTTTTGTGTTGTCTTTCAGATGCCTACCGGAGCAATGTAAAAACTTCCAGGAGAACTCGTTTCTGGCACCTTCCCCGGTGGAGTTGTGCATGGGGTGTGTTTGGAACATTTTGTCACCAGCCGAGTCCAAAATTCAGCGGTTCCCCATCTCAGCCCAGAAAGCAGGTAGAACAACTTTTGTGGTGTCTTTCAGGTGCCTACCGGAGCAATGTAAAAACTACCAACAGAATTCCTTCCTGGCACCTTCGCTAGTGGAGTTGTGCATGGGGTGTATTTATTAAAATTTTGTCACCAGCCGAGTCCAAAATTCAGCTGTTCCCCATCTCAGCCCAGAAAGCAGGTAAAACAACTTTTGTGGTGTCTTTCAGGTGCCTACCAAGGTAGTGTAAAAACTATCAAGAGAACTCTTGTCTGGACCTTCCCCGGTGGAGTTGTGCATGGGGTGTGTTTGGAACATTTTGTCACCAGCCGAGTCCAAAATTCAGCGGTTCCCCATCTCAGCCCAGAAAGCAGGTAAAACAACTTTTGTGGTGTCTTTCAGGTGCCTACCAAGGTAGTGTAAAAACTACCAGGAGAACTCCTGTCTGGCACCTTCCCCGGTGGAGTTGTGCAGGGGGTGTGTTTGGAACATATTGTCACCAGCCGAGTCCAAAATTCAGCGGTTCCCCATCTCAGCCCAGAAAGCAGGTAGAACAACTTTTGTGGTGTCTTTCAGATGCCTACCAAGGTAGTGTAAAAACTATTAAGAGAACTCCTGTCTGGCACCTTCCCCGGTGGAGTTGTGCATGGGGTGTGTTTGGAACATTTTGTCACCAGCCGAGGCCAAAATTCAGCGGTTCCCCATCTCAGCCCAGAAAGCAGGTAGAACAACTTTTGTGGTGTCTTTCAGATGCCTACCGGAGCAATGTAAAAACTACCAGGAGAACTCCTTTCTGGCACCTTCCCCGGTGGAGTTGTGCAGGGGGTGTGTTTGGAACATTTTGTCACCAGCCGAGTCCAAAATTCAGCGGTTCCCCATCTCAGCCCAGAAAGCAGGTAGAACAACTTTTGTGGTGTCTTTCAGGTGCCTACCGGAGCAATGTAAAAACTACCAGGAGAACTCGTTTCTGGCACCTTCCCCGGTGGAGTTGTGCATGGGGTGTGTTTGGAACATTTTGTCACCAGCCGAGTCCAAAATTCAGCGGTTCCCCATCTCAGCCCAGAAAACAGGTAGAACAACTTTTGTAGTGTCTTTTTGATGCCTACCGGAGCAATGTAAAAACTACCAACAGAATTCCTTCCTGGCACCTTCGCTAGTGGAGTTGTGCATGGGGTGTATTTATTAAAATTTTGTCACCAGCCGAGTCCAAAATTCAGCTGTTCCCCATCTCAGCCCAGAAAGCAGGTAAAACAAGTTTTGTGGTGTCTTTCAGGTGCCTACCAAGGTAGTGTAAAAACTATCAAGAGAACTCTTGTCTGGACCTTCCCCGGTGGAGTTGTGCATGGGGTGTGTTTGGAACATTTTGTCACCAGCCGAGTCCAAAATTCAGCGGTTCCCCATCTCAGCCCAGAAAGCAGGTAGAACAACTTTTGTGGTGTCTTTCAGATGCCTACCAAGGTAGTGTAAAAACTATTAAGAGAACTCCTGTCTGGCACCTTCCCCGGTGGAGTTGTGCATGGGGTGTGTTTGGAACATTTTGTCACCGGCCGACTCCAAAATTCAGCGGTTCCCCATCTCAGCCCAGAAAGCAGGTAGAACAACTTTTGTGGTGTCTTTCAGATGCCTACCGGAGCAATGTAAAAACTACCAACAGAATTCGTTCTTGGCACCTTCGCTAGTGGAGTTGTGCATGGGGTGTATTTATTAAAATTTTGTCACCAGCCGAGTCCAAAATTCAGCTGTTCCCCATCTCAGCCCAGAAAGCAGGTAGAACAACTTTTGTGGTGCCTTTCAGCTGCCTACCAAGGTAGTGTAAAAACTACCAACAGAACTCCTGTCTGGCACCTTCCCCGGTGGAGTTGTGCATGGGGTGTGTTTGGAACATTTTGTCACCGTCCGACTCCAAAATTCAGCGGTTCCCCATCTCAGCCCAGAAAGCAGGTAGAACAACTTTTGTGGTGTCTTTCAGATGCCTACCAAGGTAGTGTAAAAACTATTAAGAGAACTCCTGTCTGGCACCTTCCCCGGTGGAGTTGTGCAGGGGGTGTGTTTGGAACATTTTGTCACCAGCCGACTCCAAAATTCAGCTGTTCCCCATCTCAGCCCAGAAAGCAGGTAGAACAACTCTTGTGGTGTCTTTCAGATGCCTACCAAGGTAGTGTAAAAACTACCAGGAGAACTGCAGTCTGGCACCTTCCCCGGTGGAGTTGTGCATGGGGTGTGTTTGGAACATTTTGTCACCGGCCGACTCCAAAAGTCATCGGTTCCCCATCTCAGCCCAGAAAGCAGGTAAAACAACTTTTGTGGTGTCTTTCAGGTGCCTACCAAGGTAGTGTAAAAACTTCCAACAGAACTCGTTCCTGGCACCTTCCCCGGTGGAGTTGTGCATGGGGTGTGTTTGGAACATTTTGTCACCAGCCGAGTCCAAAATTCAGCGGTTCCCCATCTCAGCCCAGAAAGCAGGTAGAACAACTTTTGTGGTGCCTTTCAAATGCCTACCAAGGTAGTGTAAAAACTACTAAGAGAACTCTTGTCTGGCACCTTCGCTAGTGGAGTTGTGCATGGGGTGTGTTTGGAACATTTTGTCACCAGCCGAGTCCAAAATTCAGTGGTTCCCCATCTCAGCCCAGAAAGCAGGTAGAACAACTTTTGTGGTGTCTTTCAGGTGCCTACCAAGGTAGTGTAAAAACTACCAACAGAACTCCTGTCTGGCACCTTCCCCGGTGGAGTTGTGCAGGGGGTGTGTTTGGAACATTTTGTCACCAGCCGAGTCCAAAATTCAGCTGTTCCCCATCTCAGCCCAGAAAGCAGGTAGAACAACTTTTGTGGTGTCTTTTTGATGCCTACCGGAGCAATGTAAAAACTACCAGGAGAACTCGTTCCAGGCACCTTCGCTAGTGGAGTTGTGCATGGGGTGTATTTATTAAAATTTTGTCACCAGCCGAGTCCAAAATTCAGCGGTTCCCCATCTCAGCCCAGAAAGCAGGTAGAACAACTTTTGTGGTGCCTTTCAAATGCCTACCAAGGTAGTGTAAAAACTACCAACAGAACTCTTGTCTGGACCTTCCCCGGTGGAGTTGTGCATGGGGTGTGTTTGGAACATTTTGTCACCAGCCGAGTCCAAAATTCAGCGGTTCCCCATCTCAGCCCAGAAAGCAGGTAGAACAACTTTTGTAGTGTCTTTTTGATGCCTACCGGAGCAATGTAAAAACTACCAACAGAATTCCTTCCTGGCACCTTCGCTAGTGGAGTTGTGCATGGGGTGTATTTATTAAAATTTTGTCACCAGCCGAGTCCAAAATTCAGCTGTTTTCCATCTCTGCCCAGAAAGCAGGTAAAACAACTTTTGTGGTGTCTTTCAGGTGCCTACCAAGGTAGTGTAAAAACTATCAAGAGAACTCTTGTCTGGACCTTCCCCGGTGGAGTTGTGCATGGGGTGTGTTTGGAACATTTTGTCACCAGCCGAGTCCAAAATTCAGCTGTTCCCCATCTCAGCCCAGAAAGCAGGTAGAACAACTTTTGTGGTGTCTTTCAGATGCCTACCAAGGTAGTGTAAAAACTATTAAGAGAACTCCTGTCTGGCACCTTCCCCGGTGGAGTTGTGCATGGGGTGTGTTTGGAACATTTTGTCACCGGCCGACTCCAAAATTCAGCGGTTCCCCATCTCAGCCCAGAAAGCAGGTAGAACAACTTTTGTGGTGTCTTTCAGATGCCTACCGGAGCAATGTAAAAACTACCAACAGAATTCGTTCTTGGCACCTTCGCTAGTGGAGTTGTGCATGGGGTGTATTTATTAAAATTTTGTCACCAGCCGAGTCCAAAATTCAGCTGTTCCCCATCTCAGCCCAGAAAGCAGGTAGAACAACTTTTGTGGTGTCTTTCAGGTGCCTACCAAGGTAGTGTAAAAACTACCAACAGAACTCCTGTCTGGCACCTTCCCCGGTGGAGTTGTGCAGGGGGTGTGTTTGGAACATTTTGTCACCAGCCGAGTCCAAAATTCAGCGGTTCCCCATCTCAGCCCAGAAAGCAGGTAGAACAACCTTTGTGGTGTCTTTTTGATGCCTACCTGAGCAATGTAAAAACTACCAACAGAATTCCTTCCTGGCACCTTCGCTAGTGGAGTTGTGCATGGGGTGTATTTATTAAAATTTTGTCACCAGCCGAGTCCAAAATTCAGCTGTTCCCCATCTCAGCCCAGAAAGCAGGTAGAACAACTTTTGTGGTGTCTTTCAGATGCCTACCGGAGCAATGTAAAAACTTCCAGGAGAACTCCTGTCTGGCACCTTCCCCGGTGGAATTGTGCATGGGGTGTGTTTGGAACATTTTGTCACCAGCCGAGTCCAAAATTCAGCGGTTCCCCATCTCAGCCCAGAAAGCAGGTAGAACAACTTTTGTGGTGTCTTTCAGGTGCCTACCGGAGCAATGTAAAAACTACCAACAGAATTCCTTCCTGGCACCTTCGCTAGTGGAGTTGTGCATGGGGTGTATTTATTAAAATTTTGTCACCAGCCGAGTCCAAAATTCAGCTGTTCCCCATCTCAGCCCAGAAAGCAGGTAAAACAACTTTTGTGGTGTCTTTCAGGTGCCTACCAAGGTAGTGTAAAAACTATCAAGAGAACTCTTGTCTGGACCTTCCCCGGTGGAGTTGTGCATGGGGTGTGTTTGGAACATTTTGTCACCAGCCGAGTCCAAAATTCAGCGGTTCCCCATCTCAGCCCAGAAAGCAGGTAGAACAACTTTTGTGGTGTCTTTCAGATGCCTACCAAGGTAGTGTAAAAACTACCAGGAGAACTCCTGTCTGGCACCTTCCCCGGTGGAGTTGTGCAGGGGGTGTGTTTGGAACATATTGTCACCAGCCGACTCCAAAATTCAGCTGTTCCCCATCTCAGCCCAGAAAGCAGGTAGAACAACTTTTGTGGTGCCTTTCAGGTGCCTACCAAGGTAGTGTAAAAACTATTAAGAGAACTCCTGTCTGGCACCTTCCCCGGTGGAGTTGTGCATGGGGTGTGTTTGGAACATTTTGTCACCGGCCGACTCCAAAATTCAGCGGTTCCCCATCTCAGCCCAGAAAGCAGGTAGAACAACTTTTGTGGTGTCTTTCAGATGCCTACCGGAGCAATGTAAAAACTACCAACAGAATTCGTTCTTGGCACCTTCGCTAGTGGAGTTGTGCATGGGGTGTATTTATTAAAATTTTGTCACCAGCCGAGTCCAAAATTCAGCTGTTCCCCATCTCAGCCCAGAAAGCAGGTAGAACAACTTTTGTGGTGTCTTTCAGGTGCCTACCAAGGTAGTGTAAAAACTACCAACAGAACTCCTGTCTGGCACCTTCCCCGGTGGAGTTGTGCAGGGGGTGTGTTTGGAACATTTTGTCACCAGCCGAGTCCAAAATTCAGCGGTTCCCCATCTCAGCCCAGAAAGCAGGTAGAACAACCTTTGTGGTGTCTTTTTGATGCCTACCTGAGCAATGTAAAAACTACCAACAGAATTCCTTCCTGGCACCTTCGCTAGTGGAGTTGTGCATGGGGTGTATTTATTAAAATTTTGTCACCAGCCGAGTCCAAAATTCAGCTGTTCCCCATCTCAGCCCAGAAAGCAGGTAGAACAACTTTTGTGTTGTCTTTCAGATGCCTACCGGAGCAATGTAAAAACTTCCAGGAGAACTCGTTTCTGGCACCTTCCCCGGTGGAGTTGTGCATGGGGTGTGTTTGGAACATTTTGTCACCAGCCGAGTCCAAAATTCAGCGGTTCCCCATCTCAGCCCAGAAAGCAGGTAGAACAACTTTTGTGGTGTCTTTCAGGTGCCTACCGGAGCAATGTAAAAACTACCAACAGAATTCCTTCCTGGCACCTTCGCTAGTGGAGTTGTGCATGGGGTGTATTTATTAAAATTTTGTCACCAGCCGAGTCCAAAATTCAGCTGTTCCCCATCTCAGCCCAGAAAGCAGGTAAAACAACTTTTGTGGTGTCTTTCAGGTGCCTACCAAGGTAGTGTAAAAACTATCAAGAGAACTCTTGTCTGGACCTTCCCCGGTGGAGTTGTGCATGGGGTGTGTTTGGAACATTTTGTCACCAGCCGAGTCCAAAATTCAGCGGTTCCCCATCTCAGCCCAGAAAGCAGGTAAAACAACTTTTGTGGTGTCTTTCAGGTGCCTACCAAGGTAGTGTAAAAACTACCAACAGAACTCCTGTCTGGCACCTTCCCCGGTGGAGTTGTGCAGGGGGTGTGTTTGGAACATATTGTCACCAGCCGAGTCCAAAATTCAGCGGTTCCCCATCTCAGCCCAGAAAGCAGGTAGAACAACTTTTGTGGTGTCTTTCAGATGCCTACCAAGGTAGTGTAAAAACTATTAAGAGAACTCCTGTCTGGCACCTTCCCCGGTGGAGTTGTGCATGGGGTGTGTTTGGAACATTTTGTCACCAGCCGAGGCCAAAATTCAGCGGTTCCCCATCTCAGCCCAGAAAGCAGGTAGAACAACTTTTGTGGTGTCTTTCAGATGCCTACCGGAGCAATGTAAAAACTACCAGGAGAACTCCTTTCTGGCACCTTCCCCGGTGGAGTTGTGCAGGGGGTGTGTTTGGAACATTTTGTCACCAGCCGAGTCCAAAATTCAGCGGTTCCCCATCTCAGCCCAGAAAGCAGGTAGAACAACTTTTGTGGTGTCTTTCAGGTGCCTACCGGAGCAATGTAAAAACTACCAGGAGAACTCGTTTCTGGCACCTTCCCCGGTGGAGTTGTGCATGGGGTGTGTTTGGAACATTTTGTCACCAGCCGAGTCCAAAATTCAGCGGTTCCCCATCTCAGCCCAGAAAGCAGGTAGAACAACTTTTGTAGTGTCTTTTTGATGCCTACCGGAGCAATGTAAAAACTACCAACAGAATTCCTTCCTGGCACCTTCGCTAGTGGAGTTGTGCATGGGGTGTATTTATTAAAATTTTGTCACCAGCCGAGTCCAAAATTCAGCTGTTCCCCATCTCAGCCCAGAAAGCAGGTAAAACAAGTTTTGTGGTGTCTTTCAGGTGCCTACCAAGGTAGTGTAAAAACTATTAAGAGAACTCTTGTCTGGACCTTCCCCGGTGGAGTTGTGCATGGGGTGTGTTTGGAACATTTCGTCACCAGCCGACTCCAAAATTCAGCTGTTCCCCATCTCAGCCCAGAAAGCAGGTAGAACAACTTTTGTGGTGTCTTTCAGATGCCTACCAAGGTAGTGTAAAAACTATTAAGAGAACTCCTGTCTGGCACCTTCCCCGGTGGAGTTGTGCATGGGGTGTGTTTGGAACATTTTGTCACCGGCCGACTCCAAAATTCAGCGGTTCCCCATCTCAGCCCAGAAAGCAGGTAGAACAACTTTTGTGGTGTCTTTCAGATGCCTACCGGAGCAATGTAAAAACTACCAACAGAATTCGTTCTTGGCACCTTCGCTAGTGGAGTTGTGCATGGGGTGTGTTTATTAAAATTTTGTCACCAGCCGAGTCCAAAATTCAGCTGTTCCCCATCTCAGCCCAGAAAGCAGGTAGAACAACTTTTGTGGTGCCTTTCAGCTGCCTACCAAGGTAGTGTAAAAACTACCAACAGAACTCCTGTCTGGCACCTTCCCCGGTGGAGTTGTGCATGGGGTGTGTTTGGAACATTTTGTCACCGTCCGACTCCAAAATTCAGCTGTTCCCCATCTCAGCCCAGAAAGCAGGTAGAACAACTTTTGTGGTGTCTTTCAGATGCCTACCAAGGTAGTGTAAAAACTACCAACAGAACTCCTGTCTGGCACCTTCCCCGGTGGAGTTGTGCAGGGGGTGTGTTTGGAACATTTTGTCACCAGCCGACTCCAAAATTCAGCTGTTCCCCATCTCAGCCCAGAAAGCAGGTAGAACAACTCTTGTGGTGTCTTTCAGATGCCTACCAAGGTAGTGTAAAAACTACCAGGAGAACTCCAGTCTGGCACCTTCCCCGGTGGAGTTGTGCATGGGGTGTGTTTGGAACATTTTGTCACCGGCCGACTTCAAAAGTCATCGGTTCCCCATCTCAGCCCAGAAAGCAGGTAAAACAACTTTTGTGGTGTCTTTCAGGTGCCTACCAAGGTAGTGTAAAAACTTCCAACAGAACTCGTTCCTGGCACCTTCCCCGGTGGAGTTGTGCATGGGGTGTGTTTGGAACATTTTGTCACCAGCCGAGTCCAAAATTCAGCGGTTCCCCATCTCAGCCCAGAAAGCAGGTAGAACAACTTTTGTAGTGTCTTTTTGATGCCTACCGGAGCAATGTAAAAACTACCAGGAGAACTCGTTCCAGGCACCTTCGCTAGTGGAGTTGTGCATGGGGTGTATTTATTAAAATTTTGTCACCAGCCGAGTCCAAAATTCAGCGGTTCCCCATCTCAGCCCAGAAAGCAGGTAGAACAACTTTTGTGGTGCCTTTCAAATGCCTACCAAGGTAGTGTAAAAACTACCAACAGAACTCTTGTCTGGACCTTCCCCGGTGGAGTTGTGCATGGGGTGTGTTTGGAACATTTTGTCACCAGCCGAGTCCAAAATTCAGCGGTTCCCCATCTCAGCCCAGAAAGCAGGTAGAACAACTTTTGTAGTGTCTTTTTGATGCCTACCGGAGCAATGTAAAAACTACCAACAGAATTCCTTCCTGGCACCTTCGCTAGTGGAGTTGTGCATGGGGTGTATTTATTAAAATTTTGTCACCAGCCGAGTCCAAAATTCAGCTGTTCCCCATCTCTGCCCAGAAAGCAGGTAAAACAACTTTTGTGGTGTCTTTCAGGTGCCTACCAAGGTAGTGTAAAAACTATCAAGAGAACTCTTGTCTGGACCTTCCCCGGTGGAGTTGTGCATGGGGTGTGTTTGGAACATTTCGTCACCAGCCGAGTCCAAAATTCAGCTGTTCCCCATCTCAGCCCAGAAAGCAGGTAGAACAACTTTTGTGGTGTCTTTCAGATGCCTACCAAGGTAGTGTAAAAACTATTAAGAGAACTCCTGTCTGGCACCTTCCCCGGTGGAGTTGTGCATGGGGTGTGTTTGGAACATTTTGTCACCGGCCGACTCCAAAATTCAGCGGTTCCCCATCTCAGCCCAGAAAGC
The DNA here is from genome assembly GCF_023638135.1 of Falco biarmicus. NCBI lineage: Eukaryota > Metazoa > Chordata > Aves > Falconiformes > Falconidae > Falco > Falco biarmicus. The sequence goes on along the minus strand of NW_026612016.1, from coordinate 270,864 downwards.
AGGTAGAACAACTTTTGTGGTGTCTTTCAGATGCCTACCGGAGCAATGTAAAAACTACCAACAGAATTCGTTCTTGGCACCTTCGCTAGTGGAGTTGTGCATGGGGTGTATTTATTAAAATTTTGTCACCAGCCGAGTCCAAAATTCAGCTGTTCCCCATCTCAGCCCAGAAAGCAGGTAGAACAACTTTTGTGGTGCCTTTCAGGATCCTACCAAGGTAGTGTAAAAACTACCAACAGAACTCCTGTCTGGCACCTTCCCCGGTGGAGTTGTGCATGGGGTGTGTTTGGAACATTTTGTCACCAGCCGAGTCCAAAATTCAGCGGTTCCCCATCTCAGCCCAGAAAGCAGGTAGAACAACCTTTGTGGTGTCTTTTTGATGCCTACCTGAGCAATGTAAAAACTACCAACAGAATTCCTTCCTGGCACCTTCGCTAGTGGAGTTGTGCATGGGGTGTATTTATTAAAATTTTGTCACCAGCCGAGTCCAAAATTCAGCTGTTCCCCATCTCAGCCCAGAAAGCAGGTAGAACAACTTTTGTGTTGTCTTTCAGATGCCTACCGGAGCAATGTAAAAACTTCCAGGAGAACTCCTGTCTGGCACCTTCCCCGGTGGAGTTGTGCATGGGGTGTGTTTGGAACATTTTGTCACCAGCCGAGTCCAAAATTCAGCGGTTCCCCATCTCAGCCCAGAAAGCAGGTAGAACAACTTTTGTGGTGTCTTTCAGATGCCTACCGGAGCAATGTAAAAACTACCAACAGAATTCGTTCTTGGCACCTTCGCTAGTGGAGTTGTGCATGGGGTGTATTTATTAAAATTTTGTCACCAGCCGAGTCCAAAATTCAGCTGTTCCCCATCTCAGCCCAGAAAGCAGGTAAAACAACTTTTGTGGTGTCTTTCAGGTGCCTACCAAGGTAGTGTAAAAACTATCAAGAGAACTCTTGTCTGGACCTTCCCCGGTGGAGTTGTGCATGGGGTGTGTTTGGAACATTTTGTCACCAGCCGAGTCCAAAATTCAGCGGTTCCCCATCTCGGCCCAGAAAGCAGGTAAAACAACTTTTGTGGTGTCTTTCAAATGCCTACCAAGGTAGTGTAAAAACTACCAGGAGAACTCCTGTCTGGCACCTTCCCCGGTGGAGTTGTGCAGGGGGTGTGTTTGGAACATATTGTCACCAGCCGACTCCAAAATTCAGCGGTTCCCCATCTCAGCCCAGAAAGCAGGTAGAACAACTTTTGTGGTGTCTTTCAGATGCCTACCAAGGTAGTGTAAAAACTATTAAGAGAACTCCTGTCTGGCACCTTCCCCGGTGGAGTTGTGCATGGGGTGTGTTTGGAACATTTTGTCACCGGCCGACTCCAAAATTCAGCGGTTCCCCATCTCAGCCCAGAAAGCAGGTAGAACAACTTTTGTGGTGTCTTTCAGATGCCTACCGGAGCAATGTAAAAACTACCAACAGAATTCGTTCTTGGCACCTTCGCTAGTGGAGTTGTGCATGGGGTGTATTTATTAAAATTTTGTCACCAGCCGAGTCCAAAATTCAGCTGTTCCCCATCTCAGCCCAGAAAGCAGGTAGAACAACTTTTGTGGTGTCTTTCAGGTGCCTACCAAGGTAGTGTAAAAACTACCAACAGAACTCCTGTCTGGCAACTTCCCCGGTGGAGTTGTGCAGGGGGTGTGTTTGGAACATTTTGTCACCAGCCGAGTCCAAAATTCAGCGGTTCCCCATCTCAGCCCAGAAAGCAGGTAGAACAACCTTTGTGGTGTCTTTTTGATGCCTACCTGAGCAATGTAAAAACTACCAACAGAATTCCTTCCTGGCACCTTCGCTAGTGGAGTTGTGCATGGGGTGTATTTATTAAAATTTTGTCACCAGCCGAGTCCAAAATTCAGCTGTTCCCCATCTCAGCCCAGAAAGCAGGTAGAACAACTTTTGTGTTGTCTTTCAGATGCCTACCGGAGCAATGTAAAAACTTCCAGGAGAACTCGTTTCTGGCACCTTCCCCGGTGGAGTTGTGCATGGGGTGTGTTTGGAACATTTTGTCACCAGCCGAGTCCAAAATTCAGCGGTTCCCCATCTCAGCCCAGAAAGCAGGTAGAACAACTTTTGTAGTGTCTTTTTGATGCCTACCGGAGCAATGTAAAAACTACCAACAGAATTCCTTCCTGGCACCTTCGCTAGTGGAGTTGTGCATGGGGTGTATTTATTAAAATTTTGTCACCAGCCGAGTCCAAAATTCAGCTGTTCCCCATCTCTGCCCAGAAAGCAGGTAAAACAACTTTTGTGGTGTCTTTCAGGTGCCTACCAAGGTAGTGTAAAAACTATCAAGAGAACTCTTGTCTGGACCTTCCCCGGTGGAGTTGTGCATGGGGTGTGTTTGGAACATTTCGTCACCAGCCGACTCCAAAATTCAGCTGTTCCCCATCTCAGCCCAGAAAGCAGGTAGAACAACTTTTGTGGTGTCTTTCAGATGCCTACCAAGGTAGTGTAAAAACTATTAAGAGAACTCCTGTCTGGCACCTTCCCCGGTGGAGTTGTGCATGGGGTGTGTTTGGAACATTTTGTCACCGGCCGACTCCAAAATTCAGCGGTTCCCCATCTCAGCCCAGAAAGCAGGTAGAACAACTTTTGTGGTGTCTTTCAGATGCCTACCGGAGCAATGTAAAAACTACCAACAGAATTCGTTCTTGGCACCTTCGCTAGTGGAGTTGTGCATGGGGTGTATTTATTAAAATTTTGTCACCAGCCGAGTCCAAAATTCAGCTGTTCCCCATCTCAGCCCAGAAAGCAGGTAGAACAACTTTTGTGGTGTCTTTCAGGTGCCTACCAAGGTAGTGTAAAAACTACCAACAGAACTCCTGTCTGGCAACTTCCCCGGTGGAGTTGTGCAGGGGGTGTGTTTGGAACATTTTGTCACCAGCCGAGTCCAAAATTCAGCGGTTCCCCATCTCAGCCCAGAAAGCAGGTAGAACAACCTTTGTGGTGTCTTTTTGATGCCTACCTGAGCAATGTAAAAACTACCAACAGAATTCCTTCCTGGCACCTTCGCTAGTGGAGTTGTGCATGGGGTGTATTTATTAAAATTTTGTCACCAGCCGAGTCCAAAATTCAGCTGTTCCCCATCTCAGCCCAGAAAGCAGGTAGAACAACTTTTGTGTTGTCTTTCAGATGCCTACCGGAGCAATGTAAAAAATTCCAGGAGAACTCCTGTCTGGCACCTTCCCCGGTGGAGTTGTGCATGGGGTGTGTTTGGAACATTTTGTCACCAGCCGAGTCCAAAATTCAGCGGTTCCCCATCTCAGCCCAGAAAGCAGGTAGAACAACTTTTGTGGTGTCTTTCAGGTGCCTACCGGAGCAATGTAAAAACTACCAACAGAATTCCTTCCTGGCACCTTCCCCGGTGGAGTTGTGCATGGGGTGTATTTATTAAAATTTTGTCACCAGCCGACTCCAAAATTCAGCTGCTCCCCATCTCAGCCCAGAAAGCAGGTAAAACAACTTTTGTGGTGTCTTTCAGGTGCCTACCAAGGTAGTGTAAAAACTATCAAGAGAACTCTTGTCTGGACCTTCCCCGGTGGAGTTGTGCATGGGGTGTGTTTGGAACATTTTGTCACCAGCCGAGTCCAAAATTCAGCGGTTCCCCATCTCGGCCCAGAAAGCAGGTAAAACAACTTTTGTGGTGTCTTTCAGGTGCCTACCAAGGTAGTGTAAAAACTACCAGGAGAACTCTTGTCTGGCACCTTCCCCGGTGGAGTTGTGCAGGGGGTGTGTTTGGAACATATTGTCACCAGCCGACTCCAAAATTCAGCGGTTCCCCATCTCAGCCCAGAAAGCAGGTAGAACAACTTTTGTGGTGCCTTTCAGCTGCCTACCAAGGTAGTGTAAAAACTATTAAGAGAACTCCTGTCTGGCACCTTCCCCGGTGGAGTTGTGCATGGGGTGTGTTTGGAACATTTTGTCACCGGCCGACTCCAAAATTCAGCGGTTCCCCATCTCAGCCCAGAAAGCAGGTAGAACAACTTTTGTGGTGTCTTTCAGATGCCTACCGGAGCAATGTAAAAACTACCAACAGAATTCGTTCTTGGCACCTTCGCTAGTGGAGTTGTGCATGGGGTGTATTTATTAAAATTTTGTCACCAGCCGAGTCCAAAATTCAGCTGTTCCCCATCTCAGCCCAGAAAGCAGGTAGAACAACTTTTGTGTTGTCTTTCAGATGCCTACCGGAGCAATGTAAAAACTTCCAGGAGAACTCGTTTCTGGCACCTTCCCCGGTGGAGTTGTGCATGGGGTGTGTTTGGAACATTTTGTCACCAGCCGAGTCCAAAATTCAGCGGTTCCCCATCTCAGCCCAGAAAGCAGGTAGAACAACTTTTGTGGTGTCTTTCAGGTGCCTACCGGAGCAATGTAAAAACTACCAACAGAATTCCTTCCTGGCACCTTCGCTAGTGGAGTTGTGCATGGGGTGTGTTTATTAAAATTTTGTCACCAGCCGAGTCCAAAATTCAGCTGTTCCCCATCTCAGCCCAGAAAGCAGGTAAAACAACTTTTGTGGTGTCTTTCAGGTGCCTACCAAGGTAGTGTAAAAACTATCAAGAGAACTCTTGTCTGGACCTTCCCCGGTGGAGTTGTGCATGGGGTGTGTTTGGAACATTTTGTCACCAGCCGACTCCAAAATTCAGCGGTTCCCCATCTCAGCCCAGAAAGCAGGTAAAACAACTTTTGTGGTGTCTTTCAGGTGCCTACCAAGGTAGTGTAAAAACTACCAGGAGAACTCCTGTCTGGCACCTTCCCCGGTGGAGTTGTGCAGGGGGTGTGTTTGGAACATATTGTCACCAGCCGAGTCCAAAATTCAGCGGTTCCCCATCTCAGCCCAGAAAGCAGGTAGAACAACTTTTGTGGTGTCTTTCAGATGCCTACCAAGGTAGTGTAAAAACTATTAAGAGAACTCCTGTCTGGCACCTTCCCCGGTGGAGTTGTGCATGGGGTGTGTTTGGAACATTTTGTCACCAGCCGAGGCCAAAATTCAGCGGTTCCCCATCTCAGCCCAGAAAGCAGGTAGAACAACTTTTGTGGTGTCTTTCAGGTGCCTACCAAGGTAGTGTAAAAACTACCAGGAGAACTCCTTTCTGGCACCTTCCCCGGTGGAGTTGTGCAGGGGGTGTGTTTGGAACATTTTGTCACCAGCCGAGTCCAAAATTCAGCTGTTCCCCATCTCAGCCCAGAAAGCAGGTAGAACAACTTTTGTGGTGTCTTTCAGGTGCCTACCGGAGCAATGTAAAAACTACCAGGAGAACTCGTTTCTGGCACCTTCCCCGGTGGAGTTGTGCATGGGGTGTGTTTGGAACATTTTGTCACCAGCCGAGTCCAAAATTCAGCGGTTCCCCATCTCAGCCCAGAAAGCAGGTAGAACAACTTTTGTAGTGTCTTTTTGATGCCTACCGGAGCAATGTAAAAACTACCAACAGAATTCCTTCCTGGCACCTTCGCTAGTGGAGTTGTGCATGGGGTGTATTTATTAAAATTTTGTCACCAGCCGAGTCCAAAATTCAGCTGTTCCCCATCTCAGCCCAGAAAGCAGGTAAAACAAGTTTTGTGGTGTCTTTCAGGTGCCTACCAAGGTAGTGTAAAAACTATCAAGAGAACTCTTGTCTGGACCTTCCCCGGTGGAGTTGTGCATGGGGTGTGTTTGGAACATTTTGTCACCGGCCGACTCCAAAATTCAGCGGTTCCCCATCTCAGCCCAGAAAGCAGGTAGAACAACTTTTGTGGTGTCTTTCAGATGCCTACCGGAGCAATGTAAAAACTACCAACAGAATTCGTTCTTGGCACCTTCGCTAGTGGAGTTGTGCATGGGGTGTATTTATTAAAATTTTGTCACCAGCCGAGTCCAAAATTCAGCTGTTCCCCATCTCAGCCCAGAAAGCAGGTAGAACAACTTTTGTGGTGCCTTTCAGCTGCCTACCAAGGTAGTGTAAAAACTACCAACAGAACTCCTGTCTGGCAACTTCCCCGGTGGAGTTGTGCATGGGGTGTGTTTGGAACATTTTGTCACCGGCCGACTCCAAAATTCAGCTGTTCCCCATCTCAGCCCAGAAAGCAGGTAGAACAACTTTTGTGGTGTCTTTCAGATGCCTACCGGAGCAATGTAAAAACTACCAGGAGAACTCCTCTCTGGAACCTTCCCCGGTGGAGTTGTGCATGGGATGTGTTTGGAACATTTTGTCACCGGCCGACTCCAAAATTCAGCGGTTCCCCATCTCAGCCCAGAAAGCAGGTAGAACAACTATTGTGGTGTCTTTTTGATGCCTACAGCAGCAATGTAAAAACTACCAACAGAATTCCTTCCTGGAACCTTCGCTAGTGGAATTGTGCATGGGGTGTATTTATTAAAATTTTGTCACCACCCGAGTCCAAAATTCAGCGGTTCCCCATCTCAGCCCAGAAAGCAGGTAGAACAACTTTTGTGGTGCCTTTCAGGTGCCTACCAGAGCAATGTAAAAACTACCGGGAGAACTCCTGTCTGGCACCTTCCCCGGTGGCATTGTGCAGGGGGTGTGTTTGGAACATTTTGTCACCAGCCGAGTCCAAAATTCAGCTGTTCCCCATCTCAGCCCAGAAAGCAGGTAGAACAACTTTTGTGGTGTCTTTCAGGTGCCTACCAAGGTAGTGTAAAAACTATCAAGAGAACTCCTGTCTGGCACCTTCCCCGGTGGAGTTGTGCGTGGGGTGTGTTTGGAACATTTTGTCACCGGCCGACTCCAAAATTCAGCTGTTCCCCATCTCAGCCCAGAAAGCAGGTAGAACTACTTTTGTGGTGTCCTTTTGATGCCTACCGGAGCAATGTAAAAACTACCAGGAGAACTCGTCCCTGGCACCTTCGCTAGTGGAGTTGTGCATGGGGTGTATTTATTAAAATGTTGTCACCAGCTGAGTCCAAAATTCAGCTGTTCCCCATCTCAGCCCAGAAAGCAGGTAGAACAACTTTTGTGGTGTCTTTCAGATGCCTACCGGAGCAATGTAAAAACTACCAGGAGAACTCCTGTCTGGCACCTTCCCCGGTGGAGTTGTGCATGGGGTGTGTTTGGAACATTCTGTCACCAGCCTTGTCCAAAATTCAGCGGTTCCCCATCTCAGCCCAGAAAGCAGGTAGAACAACTTTTGTGGTGCCTTTCAAATGCCTACCAAGGTAGTGTAAAAACTATCAAGAGAACTCCTGTCTGGCACCTTCCCCGGTGGAGTTGTGCATGGGGTGTGTTTGGAACATTTTGTCACCGGCCGAGTCCAAAATTCAGCGGTTCCCCATCTCAGCCCAGAAAGCAGGAAGAACAACTTTTGTGGTGCCTTTCAGGTGCCTACCAAGGTAGTGTAAAAACTACTAAGAGAACTCCTGTCTGGCACCTTCCCCGGTGGAGTTGTGCATGGGGTGTGTTTGGAACATTTTGTCACCAGCCGAGTCCAAAATTCAGCTGTTCCCCATCTCAGCCCAGAAAGCAGGTAGAACAACTTTTGTGGTGCCTTTCAAATGCCTACCAAGGTAGTGTAAAAACTACCAGGAGAACTCCTTTCTGGCACCTTCCCCGGTGGAGTTGTGCATGGGGTGTGTTTGGAACATTTTGTCACCGGCCGACTCCAAAATTCAGCGGTTCCCCATCTCAGCCCAGAAAGCAGGTAGAACAACTTTTGTGGTGTCTTTCAGATGCCTACCGGAGCAATGTAAAAACTACCAGGAGAACTCCTGTCTGGCACCTTCCCCGGTGGAGTTGTGCATGGGGTGTGTTTGGAACATTCTGTCACCAGCCGAGTCCAAAATTCAGCGGTTCCCCATCTCAGCCCAGAAAGCAGGTAGAACAACTTTTGTGGTGCCTTTCAAATGCCTACCAAGGTAGTGTAAAAACTATCAAGAGAACTCCTGTCTGGCACCTTCCCCGGTGGAGTTGTGCATGGGGTGTGTTTGGAACATTTTGTCACCAGCCGAGTCCAAAATTCAGCTGTTCCCCATCTCAGCCCAGAAAGCAGGTAGAACAACTTTTGTAGTGTCTTTTTGATGCCTACCGGAGCAATGTAAAAACTACCAACAGAATTCGTTCCTGGCACCTTCGCTAGTGGAGTTGTGCATGGTGTGTATTTATTAAAATTTTGTCACCAGCCGAGTCCAAAATTCAGCGGTTCCCCATCTCAGCCCAGAAAGCAGGTAGAACAACTTTTTTGGTGCCTTTCAGCTGCCTACCAAGGTAGTGTAAAAACTATCAAGAGAACTCCTGTCTGGCACCTTCCCCGGTGGAGTTGTGCATGGGGTGTGTTTGGAACATTTCGTCACCAGCCAAGTCCAAAATTCAGCGGTTCCCCATCTCAGCCCAGAAAGCAGGTAGAACAACTTTTGTGGTGTCTTTCAGATGCCTACCGGAGCAATGTAAAAACTACCAGGAGAACTCCTGTCTGGCACCTTCCCCGGTGGAGTTGTGCATGGGGTGTGTTTGGATCATTTTGTCACCAGCCAAGTCCAAAATTCAGCGGTTCCCCATCTCAGCCCAGAAAGCAGGTAGAACAACTTTTGTGGTGTCTTTCAAATACCTACCAAGGTAGTGTAAAAAGTACGAAGAGAACTCCTGTCTGGCACCTTCCCCGGTGGAGTTGTGCATGGGGTGTGTTTGGAACATTTTGTCACCAGCCGAGTCCAAAATTCAGCTGTTCCCCATCTCAGCCCAGAAAGCAGGTAGAACAACTTTTGTGGTGTCTTTCAGATGCCTACCAAGGTAGTGTAAAAACTATCAAGAGAACTCCTGTCTGGCACCTTCCCCGGTGGAGTTGTGCATGGGGTGTGTTTGGAACATTTTGTCACCGGCCGAGTCCAAAATTCAGCGGTTCCCCATCTCAGCCCAGAAAGCAGGAAGAACAACTTTTGTGGTGTCCTTTTGATGCCTACCGGAGCAATGTAAAAACTACCAACAGAACTCGTCCCTGGCACCTTCGCTAGTGGAGTTGTGCAGGGGGTGTATTTATTAAAATGTTGTCACCAGCCGAGTCCAAAATTCAGCTGTTCCCCATCTCAGCCCAGAAAGCAGGTAGAACAACTTTTTTGGTGCCTTTCAGCTGCCTACCAAGGTAGTGTAAAAACTACTAAGAGAACTCCTGTCTGGCACCTTCCCCGGTGGAGTTGTGCAGGGGGTGTGTTTGGAGCATTTTGTCACCGGCCGACTCCAAAATTCAGCGGTTCCCCATCTCAGCCCAGAAAGCAGGTAGAACAACTTTTCTGGTGTCTTTCAGCTGCCTACCAAGGTAGTGTAAAAACTACCAGGAGAACTCCTGTCTGGCACCTTCCCCGGTGGAGTTGTGCATGGGGTGTGTTTGGAACATTTTGTCACCGGCCGACTCCAAAATTCAGTGGTTCCCCATTTCAGCCCAGAGAGCAGGTAGAACAACTTTTGTGGTGTCTTTCAGATGCCTACCGGAGCAATGTAAAAACTACCAGGAGAACTCCTGTCTGGCACCTTCCCCGGTGGAGTTGTGCAGGGGGTGTGTTTGGAACATTTTGTCACCGCCCGAGTCCAAAATTCAGCGGTTCCCCATCTCAGCCCAGAAAGCAGGTAGAACAACTTTTGTGGTGTCTTTCAGATGCCTACCGGAGCAATGTAAAAACTACCAGGAGAACTCCTGTCTGGCACCTTCCCCAGTGGAGTTGTGTGTGGGGTGTGTTTGGAACATTTTGTCACCGGCCGACTCCAAAATTCAGCTGTTCCCCATCTCAGCCCAGAAAGCAGGTAGAACAACTTTTGTGGTGTCCTTTTGATGCCTACCGGAGCAATGTAAAAACTACCAGGAGAACTCGTCCCTGGCACCTTCGCTAGTGGAGTTGTGCATGGGGTGTATTTATTAAAATGTTGTCACCAGCTGAGTCCAAAATTCAGCGGTTCCCCATCTCAGCCCAGAAAGCAGGTAGAACAACTTTTGTGGTGTCTTTCAGATGCCTACCGGAGCAATGTAAAAACTACCAGGAGAACTCCTGTCTGGCACCTTCCCCGGTGGAGTTGTGCATGGGGTGTGTTTGGAACATTCTGTCACCAGCCGAGTCCAAAATTCAGCGGTTCCCCATCTCAGCCCAGAAAGCAGGTAGAACAACTTTTGTGGTGCCTTTCAAATGCCTACCAAGGTAGTGTAAAAACTATCAAGAGAACTCCTTTCTGGCACCTTCCCCGGTGGAGTTGTGCATGGGGTGTGTTTGGAACATTTTGTCACCAGCCGAGTCCAAAATTCAGCTGTTCCCCATCTCAGCCCAGAAAGCAGGTAGAACAACTTTTGTAGTGTCTTTTTGATGCCTACCGGAGCAATGTAAAAACTACCAACAGAATTCATTCCTGGCACCTTCGCTAGTGGAGTTGTGCATGGTGTGTATTTATTAAAATTTTGTCACCAGCCGAGTCCAAAATTCAGCGGTTCCCCATCTCAGCCCAGAAAGCAGGTAGAACAACTTTTTTGGTGCCTTTCAGCTGCCTACCAAGGTAGTGTAAAAACTATCAAGAGAACTCCTGTCTGGCACCTTCCCCGGTGGAGTTGTGCATGGGGTGTGTTTGGAACATTTCGTCACCAGCCAAGTCCAAAATTCAGCGGTTCCCCATCTCAGCCCAGAAAGCAGGTAGAACAACTTTTGTGGTGCCTTTCAGCTGCCTACCAAGGTAGTGTAAAAACTACTAAGAGAACTCCTGTCTGGCACCTTCCCCGGTGGAGTTGTGCAGGGGGTGTGTTTGGAACATTTTGTCACCGGCCGACTCCAAAATTCAGTGGTTCCCCATTTCAGCCCAGAGAGCAGGTAGAACAACTTTTGTGGTGTCTTTCAGATGCCTACCGGAGCAATGTAAAAACTACCAGGAGAACTCCTGTCTGGCACCTTCCCCGGTGGAGTTGTGCAGGGGGTGTGTTTGGTACATTTTGTCACCGGCCGAGTCCAAAATTCAGCGGTTCCCCATCTCAGCCCAGAAAGCAGGTAGAACTACTTTTGTGGTGTCTTTCAGATGCCTACCAAGGTAGTGTAAAAACTACTAAGAGAACTCCTGTCTGGCACCTTCCCCGGTGGAGTTGTGCATGGGGTGTGTTTGGAACATTTTGTCACCGGCCGAGTCCAAAATTCAGCGGTTCCCCATCTCAGCCCAGAAAGCAGGAAGAACAACTTTTGTGGTGTCCTTTTGATGCCTACCGGAGCAATGTAAAAACTACCAACAGAACTCGTCCCTGGCACCTTCGCTAGTGGAGTTGTGCAGGGGGTGTATTTATTAAAATGTTGTCACCAGCCGAGTCCAAAATTCAGCTGTTCCCCATCTCAGCCCAGAAAGCAGGTAGAACAACTTTTTTGGTGCCTTTCAGCTGCCTACCAAGGTAGTGTAAAAACTACTAAGAGAACTCCTGTCTGGCACCTTCCCCGGTGGAGTTGTGCAGGGGGTGTGTTTGGAGCATTTTGTCACCGGCCGACTCCAAAATTCAGCGGTTCCCCATCTCAGCCCAGAAAGCAGGTAGAACAACTTTTCTGGTGTCTTTCAGCTGCCTACCAAGGTAGTGTAAAAACTACCAGGAGAACTCCTGTCTGGCACCTTCCCCGGTGGAGTTGTGCATGGGGTGTGTTTGGAACATTTTGTCACCGGCCGACTCCAAAATTCAGTGGTTCCCCATTTCAGCCCAGAGAGCAGGTAGAACAACTTTTGTGGTGTCTTTCAGATGCCTACCGGAGCAATGTAAAAACTACCAGGAGAACTCCTGTCTGGCACCTTCCCCGGTGGAGTTGTGCAGGGGGTGTGTTTGGAACATTTTGTCACCGGCCGACTCCAAAATTCAGCGGTTCCCCATCTCAGCCCAGAAAGCAGGTAGAACAACTTTTGTGGTGTCTTTCAGATGCCTACCGGAGCAATGTAAAAACTACCAGGAGAACTCCTGTCTGGCACCTTCCCCAGTGGAGTTGTGTGTGGGGTGTGTTTGGAACATTTTGTCACCGGCCGACTCCAAAATTCAGCTGTTCCCCATCTCAGCCCAGAAAGCAGGTAGAACAACTTTTGTGGTGTCCTTTTGATGCCTACCGGAGCAATGTAAAAACTACCAGGAGAACTCGTCCCTGGCACCTTCGCTAGTGGAGTTGTGCATGGGGTGTATTTATTAAAATGTTGTCACCAGCTGAGTCCAAAATTCAGCGGTTCCCCATCTCAGCCCAGAAAGCAGGTAGAACAACTTTTGTGGTGTCTTTCAGATGCCTACCGGAGCAATGTAAAAACTACCAGGAGAACTCCTGTCTGGCACCTTCCCCGGTGGAGTTGTGCATGGGGTGTGTTTGGAACATTCTGTCACCAGCCGAGTCCAAAATTCAGCGGTTCCCCATCTCAGCCCAGAAAGCAGGTAGAACAACTTTTGTGGTGCCTTTCAAATGCCTACCAAGGTAGTGTAAAAACTATCAAGAGAACTCCTTTCTGGCACCTTCCCCGGTGGAGTTGTGCATGGGGTGTGTTTGGAACATTTTGTCACCAGCCGAGTCCAAAATTCAGCTGTTCCCCATCTCAGCCCAGAAAGCAGGTAGAACAACTTTTGTAGTGTCTTTTTGATGCCTACCGGAGCAATGTAAAAACTACCAACAGAATTCATTCCTGGCACCTTCGCTAGTGGAGTTGTGCATGGTGTGTATTTATTAAAATTTTGTCACCAGCCGAGTCCAAAATTCAGCGGTTCCCCATCTCAGCCCAGAAAGCAGGTAGAACAACTTTTTTGGTGCCTTTCAGCTGCCTACCAAGGTAGTGTAAAAACTATCAAGAGAACTCCTGTCTGGCACCTTCCCCGGTGGAGTTGTGCATGGGGTGTGTTTGGAACATTTCGTCACCAGCCAAGTCCAAAATTCAGCGGTTCCCCATCTCAGCCCAGAAAGCAGGTAGAACAACTTTTGTGGTGCCTTTCAGCTGCCTACCAAGGTAGTGTAAAAACTACTAAGAGAACTCCTGTCTGGCACCTTCCCCGGTGGAGTTGTGCAGGGGGTGTGTTTGGAACATTTTGTCACCGGCCGACTCCAAAATTCAGTGGTTCCCCATTTCAGCCCAGAGAGCAGGTAGAACAACTTTTGTGGTGTCTTTCAGATGCCTACCGGAGCAATGTAAAAACTACCAGGAGAACTCCTGTCTGGCACCTTCCCCGGTGGAGTTGTGCAGGGGGTGTGTTTGGTACATTTTGTCACCGGCCGAGTCCAAAATTCAGCGGTTCCCCATCTCAGCCCAGAAAGCAGGAAGAACAACTTTTGTGGTGTCTTTCAGATGCCTACCGGAGCAATGTAAAAACTACCAGGAGAACTCCTGTCTGGCACCTTCGCTAGTGGAGTTGTGCGTGGGGTGTGTTTGGAACATTTTGTCACCGGCCGACTCCAAAATTCAGCGGTTCCCCATCTCAGCCCAGAAAGCAGGTAGAACAACTTTTGTGGTGTCTTTCAGATGCCTACCGGAGCAATGTAAAAACTACCAGGAGAACTCCTGTCTGGCACCTTCCCCGGTGGAGTTGTGCATGGGGTGTGTTTGGAACATTTTGTCACCAGCCGAGTCCAAAATTCAGCGGTTCCCCATCTCAGCCCAGAAAGCAGGTAGAACAACTTTTGTCGTGCCTTTCAAATACCTACCAAGGTAGTGTAAAAAGTACCAAGAGAACTCCTGTCTGGCACCTTCCCCGGTGGAGTTGTGCATGGGGTGTGTTTGGAACATTTTGTCACCAGCCGAGTCCAAAATTCAGCGGTTCCCCATCTCAGCCCAGAAAGCAGGTAGAACAACTTTTTTGGTGCCTTTCAGATGCCTACCAAGGTAGTGTAAAAACTATCAAGAGAACTCCTGTCTGGCACCTTCCCCGGTGGAGTTGTGCATGGGGTGTGTTTGGAACATTTCGTCACCAGCCAAGTCCAAAATTCAGCGGTTCCCCATCTCAGCCCAGAAAGCAGGTAGAACAACTTTTGTGGTGTCTTTCAGCTGCCTACCAAGGTAGTGTAAAAACTACTAAGAGAACTCCAGTCTGGCACCTTCCCCGGTGGAGTTGTGCAGGGGGTGTGTTTGGAACATTTTGTCACCGGCCGACTCCAAAATTCAGTGGTTCCCCATTTCAGCCCAGAAAGCAGGTAGAACAACTTTTGTGGTGCCTTTCAAATGCCTACCGGAGCAATGTAAAAACTACCAGGAGAACTCCTGTCTGGCACCTTCCCCGGTGGAGTTGTGCAGGGGGTGTGTTTGGTACATTTTGTCACCGGCCGAGTCCAAAATTCAGCGGTTCCCCATCTCAGCCCAGAAAGCAGGTAAAACAACTTTTGTGGTGTCTTTCAGATGCCTACCGGAGCAATGTAAAAACTACCAGGAGAACTCCTGTCTGGCACCTTCGCTAGTGGAGTTGTGCGTGGGGTGTGTTTGGAACATTTTGTCACCGGCCGACTCCAAAATTCAGCTGTTCCCCATCTCAGCCCAGAAAGCAGGTAGAACAACTTTTGTGGTGTCCTTTTGATGCCTACCGGAGCAATGTAAAAACTACCAACAGAACTCGTCCCTGGCACCTTCGCTAGTGGAGTTGTGCATGGGGTGTATTTATTAAAATGTTGTCACCAGCTGAGTCCAAAATTCAGCGGTTCCCCATCTCAGCCCAGAAAGCAGGTAGAACAACTTTTGTGGTGTCTTTCAGATGCCTACCGGAGCAATGTAAAAACTACCAGGAGAACTCCTGTCTGGCACCTTCCCCGGTGGAGTTGTGCATGGGGTGTGTTTGGAACATTCTGTCACCAGCCGAGTCCAAAATTCAGCGGTTCCCCATCTCAGCCCAGAAAGCAGGTAGAACAACTTTTGTGGTGCCTTTCAAATGCCTACCAAGGTAGTGTAAAAACTATCAAGAGAACTCCTTTCTGGCACCTTCCCCGGTGGAGTTGTGCATGGGGTGTGTTTGGAACATTTTGTCACCAGCCGAGTCCAAAATTCAGCTGTTCCCCATCTCAGCCCAGAAAGCAGGTAGAACAACTTTTGTAGTGTCTTTTTGATGCCTACCGGAGCAATGTAAAAACTACCAACAGAATTCGTTCCTGGCACCTTCGCTAGTGGAGTTGTGCATGGGGTGTATTTATTAAAATTTTGTTACCAGCCGAGTCCAAAATTCAGCGGTTCCCCATCTCAGCCCAGAAAGCAGGTAGAACAACTTTTCTGGTGCCTTTCAGCTGCCTACCAAGGTAGTGTAAAAACTATCAAGAGAACTCCTGTCTGGCACCTTCCCCGGTGGAGTTGTGCATGGGGTGTGTTTGGAACATTTTGTCACCGGCCGACTCCAAAATTCAGCGGTTCCCCATCTCAGCCCAGAAAGCAGGTAGAACAACTTTTGTGGTGTCTTTCAGATGCCTACCGGAGCAATGTAAAAACTACCAGGAGAACTCCTGTCTGGCACCTTCCCCGGTGGAGTTGTGCAGGGGGTGTGTTTGGAACATTTTGTCACCAGCCGAGTCCAAAATTCAGCGGTTCCCCATCTCAGCCCAGAAAGCAGGTAGAACAACTTTTGTCGTGCCTTTCAAATACCTACCAAGGTAGTGTAAAAAGTACCAAGAGAACTCCTGTCTGGCACCTTCCCCGGTGGAGTTGTGCATGGGGTGTGTTTGGAACATTTTGTCACCAGCCGAGTCCAAAATTCAGCGGTTCCCCATCTCAGCCCAGAAAGCAGGTAGAACAACTTTTTTGGTGCCTTTCAGCTGCCTACCAAGGTAGTGTAAAAACTATCAAGAGAACTCCTGTCTGGCACCTTCCCCGGTGGAGTTGTGCATGGGGTGTGTTTGGAACATTTCGTCACCAGCCAAGTCCAAAATTCAGCGGTTCCCCATCTCAGCCCAGAAAGCAGGTAGAACAACTTTTGTGGTGTCTTTCAGCTGCCTATCAAGGTAGTGTAAAAACTACTAAGAGAACTCCTGTCTGGCACCTTCCCCGGTGGAGTTGTGCATGGGGTGTGTTTGGAACATTTTGTCACCGGCCGACTCCAAAATTAAGTGGTTCCCCATTTCAGCCCAGAAAGCAGGTAGAACAACTTTTGTGGTGTCTTTCAGATGCCTACCGGAGCAATGTAAAAACTACCAGGAGAACTCCTGTCTGGCACCTTCCCCGGTGGAGTTGTGCAGGGGGTGTGTTTGGAACATTTTGTCACCGGCCGAGTCCAAAATTCAGCGGTTCCCCATCTCAGCCCAGAAAGCAGGAAGAACAACTTTTGTGGTGTCTTTCAGATGCCTACCGGAGCAATGTAAAAACTACCAGGAGAACTCCTGTCTGGCACCTTCGCTAGTGGAGTTGTGCGTGGGGTGTGTTTGGAACATTTTGTCACCGGCCGACTCCAAAATTCAGCTGTTCCCCATCTCAGCCCAGAAAGCAGGTAGAACAACTTTTGTAGTGTCCTTTTGATGCCTACCGGAGCAATGTAAAAACTACCAGGAGAACTCGTCCCTGGCACCTTCGCTAGTGGTGTTGTGCATGGGGTGTATTTATTAAAATGTTGTCACCAGCTGAGTCCAAAATTCAGCTGTTCCCCATCTCAGCCCAGAAAGCAGGTAGAACAACTTTTGTGGTGCCTTTCAAATGCCTACCGGAGCAATGTAAAAACTACCAGGAGAACTCCTGTCTGGCACCTTCCCCGGTGGAGTTGTGCATGGGGTGTGTTTGGAACATTTTGTCACCAGCCGAGTCCAAAAGTCAGCGGTTCCCCATCTCAGCCCAGAAAGCAGGTAGAACAACTTTTGTGGTGTCTTTCAGATGCCTACCGGAGCAATGTAAAAACTACCAGGAGAACTCCTGTCTGGCACCTTCCCCGGTGGAGTTGTGCATGGGGTGTGTTTGGAACATTCTGTCACCAGCCGAGTCCAAAATTCAGCGGTTCCCCATCTCAGCCCAGAAAGCAGGTAGAACAACTTTTGTGGTGCCTTTCAGCTGCCTACCAAGGTAGTGTAAAAACTATCAAGAGAACTCCTGTCTGGCACCTTCCCCGGTGGAGTTGTGCATGGGGTGTCTTTGGAACATTTTGTCACCAGCCGAGTCCAAAATTCAGCTGTTCCCCATCTCAGCCCAGAAAGCAGGTAGAACAACTTTTGTGGTGCCTTTCAGATGCCTACCGGAGCAATGTAAAAACTACCAACAGAATTCGTTCCTGGCACCTTCGCTAGTGGAGTTGTGCATGGTGTGTATTTATTAAAATTTTGTCACCAGCCGAGTCCAAAATTCAGCGGTTCCCCATCTCAGCCCAGAAAGCAGGTAGAACAACTTTTGTGGTGCCTTTCAGCTGCCTACCAAGGTAGTGTAAAAACTATCAAGAGAACTCCTGTCTGGCACCTTCCCCGGTGGAGTTGTGCATGGGGTGTGTTTGGAACATTTCGTCACCAGCCAAGTCCAAAATTCAGCGGTTCCCCATATCAGCCCAGAAAGCAGGTAGAACAACTTTTGTGGTGTCTTTCAGATGCCTACCGGAGCAATGTAAAAACTACCAGGAGAACTCCTGTCTGGCACCTTCCCCGGTGGAGTTGTGCATGGGGTGTGTTTGGAACATTCTGTCAGCAGCCGAGTCCAAAATTCAGCGGTTCCCCATCTCAGCCCAGAAAGCAGGTAGAACAACTTTTGTGGTGCCTTTCAAATGCCTACCAAGGTAGTGTAAAAACTATCAAGAGAACTCCTTTCTGGCACCTTCCCCGGTGGAGTTGTGCATGGGGTGTGTTTGGAACATTTTGTCACCAGCCGAGTCCAAAATTCAGCTGTTCCCCATCTCAGCCCAGAAAGCAGGTAGAACAACTTTTGTAGTGTCTTTTTGATGCCTACCGGAGCAATGTAAAAACTACCAACAGAATTCATTCCTGGCACCTTCGCTAGTGGAGTTGTGCATGGTGTGTATTTATTAAAATTTTGTCACCAGCCGAGTCCAAAATTCAGCGGTTCCCCATCTCAGCCCAGAAAGCAGGTAGAACAACTTTTGTGGTGCCTTTCAGATGCCTACCAAGGTAGTGTAAAAACTATCAAGAGAACTCCTGTCTGGCACCTTCCCCGGTGGAGTTGTGCATGGGGTGTGTTTGGAACATTTCGTCACCAGCCAAGTCCAAAATTCAGCGGTTCCCCATCTCAGCCCAGAAAGCAGGTAGAACAACTTTTGTGGTGCCTTTCAGCTGCCTACCAAGGTAGTGTAAAAACTACTAAGAGAACTCCTGTCTGGCACCTTCCCCGGTGGAGTTGTGCAGGGGGTGTGTTTGGAACATTTTGTCACCGGCCGACTCCAAAATTCAGTGGTTCCCCATTTCAGCCCAGAGAGCAGGTAGAACAACTTTTGTGGTGTCTTTCAGATGCCTACCGGAGCAATGTAAAAACTACCAGGAGAACTCCTGTGTGGCACCTTCCCCGGTGGAGTTGTGCAGGGGGTGTGTTTGGTACATTTTGTCACCGGCCGAGTCCAAAATTCAGCGGTTCCCCATCTCAGCCCAGAAAGCAGGAAGAACAACTTTTGTGGTGTCTTTCAGATGCCTACCGGAGCAATGTAAAAACTACCAGGAGAACTCCTGTCTGGCACCTTCGCTAGTGGAGTTGTGCGTGGGGTGTGTTTGGAACATTTTGTCACCGGCCGACTCCAAAATTCAGCGGTTCCCCATCTCAGCCCAGAAAGCAGGTAGAACAACTTTTGTGGTGTCTTTCAGATGCCTACCGGAGCAATGTAAAAACTACCAGGAGAACTCCTGTCTGGCACCTTCCCCGGTGGAGTTGTGCATGGGGTGTGTTTGGAACATTTTGTCACCAGCCGAGTCCAAAATTCAGCGGTTCCCCATCTCAGCCCAGAAAGCAGGTAGAACAACTTTTGTCGTGCCTTTCAAATACCTACCAAGGTAGTGTAAAAAGTACCAAGAGAACTCCTGTCTGGCACCTTCCCCGGTGGAGTTGTGCATGGGGTGTGTTTGGAACATTTTGTCACCAGCCGAGTCCAAAATTCAGCGGTTCCCCATCTCAGCCCAGAAAGCAGGTAGAACAACTTTTTTGGTGCCTTTCAGATGCCTACCAAGGTAGTGTAAAAACTATCAAGAGAACTCCTGTCTGGCACCTTCCCCGGTGGAGTTGTGCATGGGGTGTGTTTGGAACATTTCGTCACCAGCCAAGTCCAAAATTCAGCGGTTCCCCATCTCAGCCCAGAAAGCAGGTAGAACAACTTTTGTGGTGTCTTTCAGCTGCCTACCAAGGTAGTGTAAAAACTACTAAGAGAACTCCAGTCTGGCACCTTCCCCGGTGGAGTTGTGCAGGGGGTGTGTTTGGAACATTTTGTCACCGGCCGACTCCAAAATTCAGTGGTTCCCCATTTCAGCCCAGAAAGCAGGTAGAACAACTTTTGTGGTGCCTTTCAAATGCCTACCGGAGCAATGTAAAAACTACCAGGAGAACTCCTGTCTGGCACCTTCCCCGGTGGAGTTGTGCAGGGGGTGTGTTTGGTACATTTTGTCACCGGCCGAGTCCAAAATTCAGCGGTTCCCCATCTCAGCCCAGAAAGCAGGTAAAACAACTTTTGTGGTGTCTTTCAGATGCCTACCGGAGCAATGTAAAAACTACCAGGAGAACTCCTGTCTGGCACCTTCGCTAGTGGAGTTGTGCGTGGGGTGTGTTTGGAACATTTTGTCACCGGCCGACTCCAAAATTCAGCTGTTCCCCATCTCAGCCCAGAAAGCAGGTAGAACAACTTTTGTGGTGTCCTTTTGATGCCTACCGGAGCAATGTAAAAACTACCAACAGAACTCGTCCCTGGCACCTTCGCTAGTGGAGTTGTGCATGGGGTGTATTTATTAAAATGTTGTCACCAGCTGAGTCCAAAATTCAGCTGTTCCCCATCTCAGCCCAGAAAGCAGGTAGAACAACTTTTGTGGTGTCTTTCAGATGCCTACCGGAGCAATGTAAAAACTACCAGGAGAACTCCTGTCTGGCACCTTCCCCGGTGGAGTTGTGCATGGGGTGTGTTT
This sequence comes from Falco biarmicus, assembly GCF_023638135.1. Taxonomy (NCBI): domain Eukaryota; kingdom Metazoa; phylum Chordata; class Aves; order Falconiformes; family Falconidae; genus Falco; species Falco biarmicus. The sequence continues at coordinate 250,892 of NW_026612016.1, read as the reverse complement.
GGAACATTCTGTCACCAGCCGAGTCCAAAATTCAGCGGTTCCCCATCTCAGCCCAGAAAGCAGGTAGAACAACTTTTGTGGTGCCTTTCAAATGCCTACCAAGGTAGTGTAAAAACTATCAAGAGAACTCCTGTCTGGCACCTTCCCCGGTGGAGTTGTGCATGGGGTGTGTTTGGAACATTTTGTCACCAGCCGAGTCCAAAATTCAGCTGTTCCCCATCTCAGCCCAGAAAGCAGGTAGAACAACTTTTGTAGTGTCTTTTTGATGCCTACCGGAGCAATGTAAAAACTACCAACAGAATTCGTTCCTGGCACCTTCGCTAGTGGAGTTGTGCATGGGGTGTATTTATTAAAATTTTGTTACCAGCCGAGTCCAAAATTCAGCGGTTCCCCATCTCAGCCCAGAAAGCAGGTAGAACAACTTTTGTGGTGCCTTTCAGCTGCCTACCAAGGTAGTGTAAAAACTATCAAGAGAACTCCTGTCTGGCACCTTCCCCGGTGGAGTTGTGCATGGGGTGTGTTTGGAACATTTTGTCACCGGCCGACTCCAAAATTCAGCGGTTCCCCATCTCAGCCCAGAAAGCAGGTAGAACAACTTTTGTGGTGTCTTTCAGATGCCTACCGGAGCAATGTAAAAACTACCAGGAGAACTCCTGTCTGGCACCTTCCCCGGTGGAGTTGTGCAGGGGGTGTGTTTGGAACATTTTGTCACCAGCCGAGTCCAAAATTCAGCGGTTCCCCATCTCAGCCCAGAAAGCAGGTAGAACAACTTTTGTCGTGCCTTTCAAATACCTACCAAGGTAGTGTAAAAAGTACCAAGAGAACTCCTGTCTGGCACCTTCCCCGGTGGAGTTGTGCATGGGGTGTGTTTGGAACATTTTGTCACCAGCCGAGTCCAAAATTCAGCGGTTCCCCATCTCAGCCCAGAAAGCAGGTAGAACAACTTTTTTGGTGCCTTTCAGCTGCCTACCAAGGTAGTGTAAAAACTATCAAGAGAACTCCTGTCTGGCACCTTCCCCGGTGGAGTTGTGCATGGGGTGTGTTTGGAACATTTCGTCACCAGCCAAGTCCAAAATTCAGCGGTTCCCCATCTCAGCCCAGAAAGCAGGTAGAACAACTTTTGTGGTGTCTTTCAGCTGCCTATCAAGGTAGTGTAAAAACTACTAAGAGAACTCCTGTCTGGCACCTTCCCCGGTGGAGTTGTGCATGGGGTGTGTTTGGAACATTTCGTCACCAGCCAAGTCCAAAATTCAGCGGTTCCCCATCTCAGCCCAGAAAGCAGGTAGAACAACTTTTGTGGTGTCTTTCAGATACCTACCGGAGCAATGTAAAAACTACCAGGAGAACTCCTGTCTGGCACCTTCCCCGGTGGAGTTGTGCATGGGGTGTGTTTGGAACATTTTGTCACCGGCCGAGTCCAAAATTCAGCGGTTCCCCATCTCAGCCCAGAAAGCAGGAAGAACAACTTTTGTGGTGTCTTTCAGATGCCTACCGGAGCAATGTAAAAACTACCAGGAGAACTCGTCCCTGGCACCTTCGCTAGTGGAGTTGTGCATGGGGTGTATTTATTAAAATGTTGTCACCAGCTGAGTCCAAAATTCAGCTGTTCCCCATCTCAGCCCAGAAAGCAGGTAGAACAACTTTTGTGGTGCCTTTCAAATGCCTACCGGAGCAATGTAAAAACTACCAGGAGAACTCCTGTCTGGCACCTTCCCCGGTGGAGTTGTGCATGGGGTGTGTTTGGAACATTTTGTCACCAGCCGAGTCCAAAATTCAGCGGTTCCCCATCTCAGCCCAGAAAGCAGGTAGAACAACTTTTGTGGTGTCTTTCAGATGCCTACCGGAGCAATGTAAAAACTACCAGGAGAACTCCTGTCTGGCACCTTCCCCGGTGGAGTTGTGCATGGGGTGTGTTTGGAACATTCTGTCACCAGCCGAGTCCAAAATTCAGCGGTTCCCCATCTCAGCCCAGAAAGCAGGTAGAACAACTTTTGTGGTGCCTTTCAGCTGCCTACCAAGGTAGTGTAAAAACTATCAAGAGAACTCCTGTCTGGCACCTTCCCCGGTGGAGTTGTGCATGGGGTGTGTTTGGAACATTTTGTCACCAGCCGAGTCCAAAATTCAGCTGTTCCCCATCTCAGCCCAGAAAGCAGGTAGAACAACTTTTGTAGTGTCTTTTTGATGCCTACCGGAGCAATGTAAAAACTACCAACAGAATTCGTTCCTGGCACCTTCGCTAGTGGAGTTGTGCATGGTGTGTATTTATTAAAATTTTGTCACCAGCCGACTCCAAAATTCAGCGGTTCCCCATCTCAGCCCAGAAAGCAGGTAGAACAACTTTTGTGGTGCCTTTCAGCTGCCTACCAAGGTAGTGTAAAAACTATCAAGAGAACTCCTGTCTGGCACCTTCCCCGGTGGAGTTGTGCATGGGGTGTGTTTGGAACATTTCGTCACCAGCCAAGTCCAAAATTCAGCGGTTCCCCATCTCAGCCCAGAAAGCAGGTAGAACAACTTTTGTGGTGCCTTTCAGCTGCCTACCAAGGTAGTGTAAAAACTACTAAGAGAACTCCTGTCTGGCACCTTCCCCGGTGGAGTTGTGCAGGGGGTGTGTTTGGAACATTTTGTCACCGGCCGACTCCAAAATTCAGTGGTTCCCCATTTCAGCCCAGAGAGCAGGTAGAACAACTTTTGTGGTGTCTTTCAGATGCCTACCGGAGCAATGTAAAAACTACCAGGAGAACTCCTGTGTGGCACCTTCCCCGGTGGAGTTGTGCAGGGGGTGTGTTTGGTACATTTTGTCACCGGCCGAGTCCAAAATTCAGCGGTTCCCCATCTCAGCCCAGAAAGCAGGAAGAACAACTTTTGTGGTGTCTTTCAGATGCCTACCGGAGCAATGTAAAAACTACCAGGAGAACTCCTGTCTGGCACCTTCGCTAGTGGAGTTGTGCGTGGGGTGTGTTTGGAACATTTTGTCACCGGCCGACTCCAAAATTCAGCGGTTCCCCATCTCAGCCCAGAAAGCAGGTAGAACAACTTTTGTGGTGTCTTTCAGATGCCTACCGGAGCAATGTAAAAACTACCAGGAGAACTCCTGTCTGGCACCTTCCCCGGTGGAGTTGTGCATGGGGTGTGTTTGGAACATTTTGTCACCAGCCGAGTCCAAAATTCAGCGGTTCCCCATCTCAGCCCAGAAAGCAGGTAGAACAACTTTTGTCGTGCCTTTCAAATACCTACCAAGGTAGTGTAAAAAGTACCAAGAGAACTCCTGTCTGGCACCTTCCCCGGTGGAGTTGTGCATGGGGTGTGTTTGGAACATTTTGTCACCAGCCGAGTCCAAAATTCAGCGGTTCCCCATCTCAGCCCAGAAAGCAGGTAGAACAACTTTTTTGGTGCCTTTCAGATGCCTACCAAGGTAGTGTAAAAACTATCAAGAGAACTCCTGTCTGGCACCTTCCCCGGTGGAGTTGTGCATGGGGTGTGTTTGGAACATTTCGTCACCAGCCAAGTCCAAAATTCAGCGGTTCCCCATCTCAGCCCAGAAAGCAGGTAGAACAACTTTTGTGGTGTCTTTCAGCTGCCTACCAAGGTAGTGTAAAAACTACTAAGAGAACTCCAGTCTGGCACCTTCCCCGGTGGAGTTGTGCAGGGGGTGTGTTTGGAACATTTTGTCACCGGCCGACTCCAAAATTCAGTGGTTCCCCATTTCAGCCCAGAAAGCAGGTAGAACAACTTTTGTGGTGCCTTTCAAATGCCTACCGGAGCAATGTAAAAACTACCAGGAGAACTCCTGTCTGGCACCTTCCCCGGTGGAGTTGTGCAGGGGGTGTGTTTGGTACATTTTGTCACCGGCCGAGTCCAAAATTCAGCGGTTCCCCATCTCAGCCCAGAAAGCAGGTAAAACAACTTTTGTGGTGTCTTTCAGATGCCTACCGGAGCAATGTAAAAACTACCAGGAGAACTCCTGTCTGGCACCTTCGCTAGTGGAGTTGTGCGTGGGGTGTGTTTGGAACATTTTGTCACCGGCCGACTCCAAAATTCAGCTGTTCCCCATCTCAGCCCAGAAAGCAGGTAGAACAACTTTTGTGGTGTCCTTTTGATGCCTACCGGAGCAATGTAAAAACTACCAACAGAACTCGTCCCTGGCACCTTCGCTAGTGGAGTTGTGCATGGGGTGTATTTATTAAAATGTTGTCACCAGCTGAGTCCAAAATTCAGCTGTTCCCCATCTCAGCCCAGAAAGCAGGTAGAACAACTTTTGTGGTGTCTTTCAGATGCCTACCGGAGCAATGTAAAAACTACCAGGAGAACTCCTGTCTGGCACCTTCCCCGGTGGAGTTGTGCATGGGGTGTGTTTGGAACATTCTGTCACCAGCCGAGTCCAAAATTCAGCGGTTCCCCATCTCAGCCCAGAAAGCAGGTAGAACAACTTTTGTGGTGCCTTTCAAATGCCTACCAAGGTAGTGTAAAAACTATCAAGAGAACTCCTGTCTGGCACCTTCCCCGGTGGAGTTGTGCATGGGGTGTGTTTGGAACATTTTGTCACCAGCCGAGTCCAAAATTCAGCTGTTCCCCATCTCAGCCCAGAAAGCAGGTAGAACAACTTTTGTAGTGTCTTTTTGATGCCTACCGGAGCAATGTAAAAACTACCAACAGAATTCGTTCCTGGCACCTTCGCTAGTGGAGTTGTGCATGGGGTGTATTTATTAAAATTTTGTTACCAGCCGAGTCCAAAATTCAGCGGTTCCCCATCTCAGCCCAGAAAGCAGGTAGAACAACTTTTGTGGTGCCTTTCAGCTGCCTACCAAGGTAGTGTAAAAACTATCAAGAGAACTCCTGTCTGGCACCTTCCCCGGTGGAGTTGTGCATGGGGTGTGTTTGGAACATTTTGTCACCGGCCGACTCCAAAATTCAGCGGTTCCCCATCTCAGCCCAGAAAGCAGGTAGAACAACTTTTGTGGTGTCTTTCAGATGCCTACCGGAGCAATGTAAAAACTACCAGGAGAACTCCTGTCTGGCACCTTCCCCGGTGGAGTTGTGCAGGGGGTGTGTTTGGAACATTTTGTCACCAGCCGAGTCCAAAATTCAGCGGTTCCCCATCTCAGCCCAGAAAGCAGGTAGAACAACTTTTGTCGTGCCTTTCAAATACCTACCAAGGTAGTGTAAAAAGTACCAAGAGAACTCCTGTCTGGCACCTTCCCCGGTGGAGTTGTGCATGGGGTGTGTTTGGAACATTTTGTCACCAGCCGAGTCCAAAATTCAGCGGTTCCCCATCTCAGCCCAGAAAGCAGGTAGAACAACTTTTTTGGTGCCTTTCAGCTGCCTACCAAGGTAGTGTAAAAACTATCAAGAGAACTCCTGTCTGGCACCTTCCCCGGTGGAGTTGTGCATGGGGTGTGTTTGGAACATTTCGTCACCAGCCAAGTCCAAAATTCAGCGGTTCCCCATCTCAGCCCAGAAAGCAGGTAGAACAACTTTTGTGGTGTCTTTCAGCTGCCTATCAAGGTAGTGTAAAAACTACTAAGAGAACTCCTGTCTGGCACCTTCCCCGGTGGAGTTGTGCATGGGGTGTGTTTGGAACATTTCGTCACCAGCCAAGTCCAAAATTCAGCGGTTCCCCATCTCAGCCCAGAAAGCAGGTAGAACAACTTTTGTGGTGTCTTTCAGATACCTACCGGAGCAATGTAAAAACTACCAGGAGAACTCCTGTCTGGCACCTTCCCCGGTGGAGTTGTGCATGGGGTGTGTTTGGAACATTTTGTCACCGGCCGAGTCCAAAATTCAGCGGTTCCCCATCTCAGCCCAGAAAGCAGGAAGAACAACTTTTGTGGTGTCTTTCAGATGCCTACCGGAGCAATGTAAAAACTACCAGGAGAACTCGTCCCTGGCACCTTCGCTAGTGGAGTTGTGCATGGGGTGTATTTATTAAAATGTTGTCACCAGCTGAGTCCAAAATTCAGCTGTTCCCCATCTCAGCCCAGAAAGCAGGTAGAACAACTTTTGTGGTGCCTTTCAAATGCCTACCGGAGCAATGTAAAAACTACCAGGAGAACTCCTGTCTGGCACCTTCCCCGGTGGAGTTGTGCATGGGGTGTGTTTGGAACATTTTGTCACCAGCCGAGTCCAAAATTCAGCGGTTCCCCATCTCAGCCCAGAAAGCAGGTAGAACAACTTTTGTGGTGTCTTTCAGATGCCTACCGGAGCAATGTAAAAACTACCAGGAGAACTCCTGTCTGGCACCTTCCCCGGTGGAGTTGTGCATGGGGTGTGTTTGGAACATTCTGTCACCAGCCGAGTCCAAAATTCAGCGGTTCCCCATCTCAGCCCAGAAAGCAGGTAGAACAACTTTTGTGGTGCCTTTCAGCTGCCTACCAAGGTAGTGTAAAAACTATCAAGAGAACTCCTGTCTGGCACCTTCCCCGGTGGAGTTGTGCATGGGGTGTGTTTGGAACATTTTGTCACCAGCCGAGTCCAAAATTCAGCTGTTCCCCATCTCAGCCCAGAAAGCAGGTAGAACAACTTTTGTAGTGTCTTTTTGATGCCTACCGGAGCAATGTAAAAACTACCAACAGAATTCGTTCCTGGCACCTTCGCTAGTGGAGTTGTGCATGGTGTGTATTTATTAAAATTTTGTCACCAGCCGACTCCAAAATTCAGCGGTTCCCCATCTCAGCCCAGAAAGCAGGTAGAACAACTTTTGTGGTGCCTTTCAGCTGCCTACCAAGGTAGTGTAAAAACTATCAAGAGAACTCCTGTCTGGCACCTTCCCCGGTGGAGTTGTGCATGGGGTGTGTTTGGAACATTTCGTCACCAGCCAAGTCCAAAATTCAGCGGTTCCCCATCTCAGCCCAGAAAGCAGGTAGAACAACTTTTGTGGTGCCTTTCAGATGCCTACCGGAGCAATGTAAAAACTACCAGGAGAACTCCTGTCTGGCACCTTCCCCGGTGGAGTTGTGCATGGGGTGTGTTTGGAACATTTTGTCACCAGCCGAGTCCAAAATTCAGCGGTTCCCCATCTCAGCCCAGAAAGCAGGTAGAACAACTTTTGTCGTGCCTTTCAAATACCTACCAAGGTAGTGTAAAAAGTACCAAGAGAACTCCTGTCTGGCACCTTCCCCGGTGGAGTTGTGCATGGGGTGTGTTTGGAACATTTTGTCACCAGCCGAGTCCAAAATTCAGCTGTTCCCCATCTCAGCCCAGAAAGCAGGTAGAACAACTTTTGTGGTGTCTTTCAGATGCCTACCAAGGTAGTGTAAAAACTATCAAGAGAACTCCTGTCTGGCACCTTCCCCGGTGGAGTTGTGCATGGGGTGTGTTTGGAACATTTTGTCACCGGCCGAGTCCAAAATTCAGCGGTTCCCCATCTCAGCCCAGAAAGCAGGAAGAACAACTTTTGTGGTGTCCTTTTGATGCCTACCGGAGCAATGTAAAAACTACCAACAGAACTCGTCCCTGGCACCTTCGCTAGTGGAGTTGTGCAGGGGGTGTATTTATTAAAATGTTGTCACCAGCCGAGTCCAAAATTCAGCTGTTCCCCATCTCGGCCCAGAAAGCAGGTAGAACAACTTTTTTGGTGCCTTTCAGCTGCCTACCAAGGTAGTGTAAAAACTACTAAGAGAACTCCTGTCTGGCACCTTCCCCGGTGGAGTTGTGCAGGGGGTGTGTTTGGAACATTTTGTCACCAGCCGAGTCCAAAATTCAGCGGTTCCCCATCTCAGCCCAGAAAGCAGGTAGAACAACTTTTGTGGTGTCTTTCAGATGCCTACCAAGGTAGTGTAAAAACTACTAAGAGAACTCCTGTCTGGCACCTTCCCCGGTGGAGTTGTGCATGGGGTGTGTTTGGAACATTTTGTCACCGGCCGACTCCAAAATTCAGCGGTTCCCCATCTCAGCCCAGAGAGCAGGTAGAACAACTTTTGTGGTGTCTTTCAGATGCCTACCGGAGCAATGTAAAAACTACCAGGAGAACTCCTGTCTGGCACCTTCCCCGGTGGAGTTGTGCAGGGGGTGTGTTTGGAACATTTTGTCACCGGCCGACTCCAAAATTCAGCGGTTCCCCATCTCAGCCCAGAAAGCAGGTAGAACAACTTTTCTGGTGTCTTTCAGATGCCTACCGGAGCAATGTAAAAACTACCACCAGAATTCGTTCCTGGCACCTTCGCTAGTGGAGTTGTGCATGGGGTGTCTTTGGAACATTTTGTCACCGGCCGAGTCCAAAATTCAGCGGTTCCCCATCTCAGCCCAGAAAGCAGGTAGAACAACTTTTGTGGTGCCTTTCAGCTGCCTACCAAGGTAGTGTAAAAACTATCAAGAGAACTCCTGTCTGGCACCTTCCCCGGTGGAGTTGTGCATGGGGTGTGTTTGGAACATTTTGTCACCGGCCGAGTCCAAAATTCAGCGGTTCCCCATCTCAGCCCAGAAAGCAGGAAGAACAACTTTTGTGGTGCCTTTCAGGTGCCTACCAAGGTAGTGTAAAAACTACTAAGAGAACTCCTGTCTGGCACCTTCCCCGGTGGAGTTGTGCATGGGGTGTGTTTGGAACATTTTGTCACCAGCCGACTCCAAAATTCAGCGGTTCCCCATCTCAGCCCAGAGAGCAGGTAGAACAACTTTTGTGGTGTCTTTCAGATGCCTACCGGAGCAATGTAAAAACTACCAGGAGAACTCCTGTCTGGCACCTTCCCCGGTGGAGTTGTGCAGGGGGTGTGTTTGGATCATTTTGTCACCGGCCGACTCCAAAATTCAGCGGTTCCCCATCTCAGCCCAGAGAGCAGGTAGAACAACTTTTGTGGTGTCTTTCAGATGCCTACCGGAGCAATGTAAAAACTACCACCAGAATTCGTTCCTGGCACCTTCGCTAGTGGAGTTGTGCATGGGGTGTATTTATTAAAATGTTGTCACCAGCCGACTCCAAAATTCAGCTGTTCCCCATCTCAGCCCAGAAAGCAGGTAGAACAACTTTTGTGGTGTCCTTTTGATGCCTACCGGAGCAATGTAAAAACTACCAACAGAACTCGTCCCTGGCACCTTCGCTAGTGGAGTTGTGCATGGGGTGTATTTATTAAAATGTTGTCACCAGCCGAGTCCAAAATTCAGCTGTTCCCCATCTCAGCCCAGAAAGCAGGTAGAACAACTTTTGTGGTGCCTTTCAAATGCCTACCAAGGTAGTGTAAAAACTACTAAGAGAACTCCTGTCTGGCACCTTCCCCGGTGGAGTTGTGCATGGGGTGTGTTTGGAACATTTTGTCACCGGCCGACTCCAAAATTCAGCGGTTCCCCATCTCAGCCCAGAAAGCAGGTAGAACAACTTTTGTGGTGCCTTTCAAATGCCTACCAAGGTAGTGTAAAAACTATCAAGAGAACTCCTGTCTGGCAACTTCCCCGGTGGAGTTGTGCATGGGGTGTGTTTGGAACATTTTGTCACCGGCCGAGTCCAAAATTCAGCGGTTCCCCATCTCAGCCCAGAAAGCAGGTAGAACAACTTTTGTGGTGCCTTTCAGCTGCCTACCAAGGTAGTGTAAAAACTACTAAGAGAACTCCTGTCTGGCACCTTCCCCGGTGGAGTTGTGCAGGGGGTGTGTTTGGAACATTTTGTCACCGGCCGACTCCAAAATTCAGCGGTTCCCCATCTCAGCCCAGAGAGCAGGTAGAACAACTTTTGTGGTGTCTTTCAGCTGCCTACCAAGGTAGTGTAAAAACTATTAAGAGAACTCCTGTCTGGCACCTTCCCCGGTGGAGTTGTGCATGGGGTGTGTTTGGAACATTTTGTCACCGGCCGACTCCAAAATTCAGCGGTTCCCCATCTCAGCCCAGAGAGCAGGTAGAACAACTTTTGTGGTGTCTTTCAGATGCCTACCGGAGCAATGTAAAAACTACCAAGAGAACTCCTGTCTGGCACCTTCCCCGGTGGAGTTGTGCATGGGGTGTGTTTGGAACATTTTGTCACCAGCCCAGTCCAAAATTCAGCCGTTCCCCATCTCAGCCCAGAAAGCAGGAAGAACAACTTTTGTGGTGCCTTTCAGGTGCCTACCAAGGTAGTGTAAAAACTACTAAGAGAACTCCTGTCTGGCACCTTCCCCGGTGGAGTTGTGCATGGGGTGTGTTTGGAACATTTTGTCACCAGCCGAGTCCAAAAGTCAGCGGTTCCCCATCTCAGCCCAGAAAGCAGGTAGAACAACTTTTGTGGTGTCTTTCAGATGCCTACCGGAGCAATGTAAAAACTACCAGGAGAACTCCTGTCTGGCACCTTCGCTAGTGGAGTTGTGCTTGGGGTGTGTTTGGAACATTTTGTCACCAGCCGACTCCAAAATTCAGCTGTTCCCCATCTCAGCCCAGAAAGCAGGTAGAACAACTTTTGTGGTGTCCTTTTGATGCCTACCGGAGCAATGTAAAAACTACCAACAGAACTCGTCCCTGGCACCTTCGCTAGTGGAGTTGTGCATGGGGTGTATTTATTAAAATGTTGTCACCAGCCGAGTCCAAAATTCAGCTGTTCCCCATCTCAGCCCAGAAAGCAGGTAGAACAACTTTTGTGGTGCCTTTCAAATGCCTACCAAGGTAGTGTAAAAACTACCAGGAGAACTCCTGTCTGGCACCTTCCCCGGTGGAGTTGTGCATGGGGTGTGTTTGGAACATTTTGTCACCAGCCGAGTCCAAAATTCAGCGGTTCCCCATCTCAGCCCAGAAAGCAGGTAGAACAACTTTTGTGGTGTCTTTCAGATGCCTACCAGAGCAATGTAAAAACTACCAGGAGAACTCCTGTCTGGCACCTTCCCCGGTGGAGTTGTGCATGGGGTGTGTTTGGAACATTCTGTCACCAGCCGAGTCCAAAATTCAGCGGTTCCCCATCTCAGCCCAGAAAGCAGGTAGAACAACTTTTGTGGTGCCTTTCAAATGCCTACCAAGGTAGTGTAAAAACTATCAAGAGAACTCCTGTCTGGCACCTTCCCCGGTGGAGTTGTGCATGGGGTGTGTTTGGAACATTTTGTCACCAGCCGAGTCCAAAATTCAGCGGTTCCCCATCTCAGCCCAGAAAGCAGGTAGAACAACTTTTGTGGTGTCTTTTTGATGCCTACCGGAGCAATGTAAAAACTACCAGGAGAACTCCTGTCTGGCACCTTCCCCGGTGGAGTTGTGCAGGGGGTGTGTTTGGAACATTTTGTCACCGGCCGACTCCAAAATTCAGCGGTTCCCCATCTCAGCCCAGAAAGCAGGTAGAACAACTTTTCTGGTGTCTTTCAGATGCCTACCGGAGCAATGTAAAAACTACCACCAGAATTCGTTCCTGGCACCTTCGCTAGTGGAGTTGTGCATGGGGTGTCTTTGGAACATTTTGTCACCGGCCGAGTCCAAAATTCAGCGGTTCCCCATCTCAGCCCAGAAAGCAGGTAGAACAACTTTTGTGGTGCCTTTCAGCTGCCTACCAAGGTAGTGTAAAAACTACCAGGAGAACTCCTTTCTGGCACCTTCTCCGGTGGAGTTGTGCATGGGGTGTGTTTGGAACATTTTGTCACCGGCCGAGTCCAAAATTCAGCGGTTCCCCATCTCAGCCCAGAAAGCAGGTAGAACAACTTTTGTGGTGTCCTTTTGATGCCTACCGGAGCAATGTAAAAACTACCAACAGAACTCGTCCCTGGCACCTTCGCTAGTGGAGTTGTGCATGGGGTGTATTTATTAAAATGTTGTCACCAGCCGAGTCCAAAATTCAGCTGTTCCCCATCTCAGCCCAGAAAGCAGGTAGAACTACTTTTGTGGTGTCTTTCAAATGCCTACCAAGGTAGTGTAAAAACTACCAGGAGAACTCCTTTCTGGCACCTTCTCCGGTGGAGTTGTGCATGGGGTGTGTTTGGAACATTTTGTCACCGGCCGAGTCCAAAATTCAGCGGTTCCCCATCTCAGCCCAGAAAGCAGGTAGAAGAACTTTTGTGGTGTCTTTCAGATGCCTACCGGAGCAATGTAAAAACTACCAGGAGAACTCCTGTCTGGCACCTTCGCTAGTGGAGTGGTGCGTGGGGTGTGTTTGGAACATTCTGTCACCAGCCGACTCCAAAATTCAGCGGTTCCCCATCTCAGCCCAGAGAGCAGGTAGAACAACTTTTGTGGTGTCTTTCAGATGCCTACCGGAGCAATGTAAAAACTACCAGGAGAACTCCTGTCTGGCACCTTCCCCGGTGGAGTTGTGCAGGGGGTGTGTTTGGATCATTTTGTCACCGGCCGACTCCAAAATTCAGCGGTTCCCCATCTCACCCCAGAGAGCAGGTAGAACAACTTTTGTGGTGTCTTTCAGATGCCTACCGGAGCAATGTAAAAACTACCACCAGAATTCGTTCCTGGCACCTTCGCTAGTGGAGTTGTGCATGGGGTGTATTTATTAAAATGTTGTCACCAGCCGAGTCCAAAATTCAGCTGTTCCCCATCTCAGCCCAGAAAGCAGGTAGAACAACTTTTGTGGTGTCCTTTTGATGCCTACCGGAGCAATGTAAAAACTACCAACACAACTCGTCCCTGGCACCTTCGCTAGTGGAGTTGTGCATGGGGTGTATTTATTAAAATGTTGTCACCAGCCGAGTCCAAAATTCAGCTGTTCCCCATCTCAGCCCAGAAAGCAGGTAGAACAACTTTTTTGGTGCCTTTCAGCTGCCTACCAAGGTAGTGTAAAAACTACTAAGAGAACTCCTGTCTGGCACCTTCCCCGGTGGAGTTGTGCATGGGGTGTGTTTGGAACATTTTGTCACCGGCCGACTCCAAAATTCAGCGGTTCCCCATCTCAGCCCAGAAAGCAGGTAGAACAACTTTTGTGGTGCCTTTCAAATGCCTACCAAGGTAGTGTAAAAACTATCAAGAGAACTCCTGTCTGGCACCTTCCCCGGTGGAGTTGTGCATGGGGTGTGTTTGGAACATTTTGTCACCGGCCGAGTCCAAAATTCAGCGGTTCCCCATCTCAGCCCAGAAAGCAGGTAGAACAACTTTTGTGGTGCCTTTCAGCTGCCTACCAAGGTAGTGTAAAAACTACTAAGAGAACTCCTGTCTGGCACCTTCCCCGGTGGAGTTGTGCAGGGGGTGTGTTTGGAACATTTTGTCACCGGCCGACTCCAAAATTCAGCGGTTCCCCATCTCAGCCCAGAGAGCAGGTAGAACAACTTTTGTGGTGTCTTTCAGCTGCCTACCAAGGTAGTGTAAAAACTATTAAGAGAACTCCTGTCTGGCACCTTCCCCGGTGGAGTTGTGCATGGGGTGTGTTTGGAACATTTTGTCACCGGCCGACTCCAAAATTCAGCGGTTCCCCATCTCAGCCCAGAGAGCAGGTAGAACAACTTTTGTGGTGTCTTTCAGATGCCTACCGGAGCAATGTAAAAACTACCAAGAGAACTCCTGTCTGGCACCTTCCCCGGTGGAGTTGTGCATGGGGTGTGTTTGGAACATTTTGTCACCAGCCCAGTCCAAAATTCAGCCGTTCCCCATCTCAGCCCAGAAAGCAGGAAGAACAACTTTTGTGGTGCCTTTCAGGTGCCTACCAAGGTAGTGTAAAAACTACTAAGAGAACTCCTGTCTGGCACCTTCCCCGGTGGAGTTGTGCATGGGGTGTGTTTGGAACATTTTGTCACCAGCCGAGTCCAAAAGTCAGCGGTTCCCCATCTCAGCCCAGAAAGCAGGTAGAACAACTTTTGTGGTGTCTTTCAGATGCCTACCGGAGCAATGTAAAAACTACCAGGAGAACTCCTGTCTGGCACCTTCGCTAGTGGAGTTGTGCTTGGGGTGTGTTTGGAACATTTTGTCACCAGCCGACTCCAAAATTCAGCTGTTCCCCATCTCAGCCCAGAAAGCAGGTAGAACAACTTTTGTGGTGTCCTTTTGATGCCTACCGGAGCAATGTAAAAACTACCAACAGAACTCGTCCCTGGCACCTTCGCTAGTGGAGTTGTGCATGGGGTGTATTTATTAAAATGTTGTCACCAGCCGAGTCCAAAATTCAGCTGTTCCCCATCTCAGCCCAGAAAGCAGGTAGAACAACTTTTGTGGTGCCTTTCAAATGCCTACCAAGGTAGTGTAAAAACTACCAGGAGAACTCCTGTCTGGCACCTTCCCCGGTGGAGTTGTGCATGGGGTGTGTTTGGAACATTTTGTCACCAGCCGAGTCCAAAATTCAGCGGTTCCCCATCTCAGCCCAGAAAGCAGGTAGAACAACTTTTGTGGTGTCTTTCAGATGCCTACCAGAGCAATGTAAAAACTACCAGGAGAACTCCTGTCTGGCACCTTCCCCGGTGGAGTTGTGCATGGGGTGTGTTTGGAACATTCTGTCACCAGCCGAGTCCAAAATTCAGCGGTTCCCCATCTCAGCCCAGAAAGCAGGTAGAACAACTTTTGTGGTGCCTTTCAAATGCCTACCAAGGTAGTGTAAAAACTATCAAGAGAACTCCTGTCTGGCACCTTCCCCGGTGGAGTTGTGCATGGGGTGTGTTTGGAACATTTTGTCACCAGCCGAGTCCAAAATTCAGCGGTTCCCCATCTCAGCCCAGAAAGCAGGTAGAACAACTTTTGTAGTGTCTTTTTGATGCCTACCGGAGCAATGTAAAAACTACCAACAGAATTCGTTCCTGGCACCTTCGCTAGTGGAGTTGTGCATGGTGTGTATTTATTAAAATTTTGTCACCAGCCGAGTCCAAAATTCAGCGGTTCCCCATCTCAGCCCAGAAAGCAGGTAGAACAACTTTTTTGGTGCCTTTCAGCTGCCTACCAAGGTAGTGTAAAAACTATCAAGAGAACTCCTGTCTGGCACCTTCCCCGGTGGAGTTGTGCATGGGGTGTGTTTGGAACATTTCGTCACCAGCCAAGTCCAAAATTCAGCGGTTCCCCATCTCAGCCCAGAAAGCAGGTAGAACAACTTTTGTGGTGTCTTTCAGATGCCTACCGGAGCAATGTAAAAACTACCAGGAGAACTCCTGTCTGGCACCTTCCCCGGTGGAGTTGTGCATGGGGTGTGTTTGGAACATTTTGTCACCAGCCGAGTCCAAAATTCAGCGGTTCCCCATCTCAGCCCAGAAAGCAGGTAGAACTACTTTTGTGGTGTCTTTCAGATGCCTACCAAGGTAGTGTAAAAAGTACCAAGAGAACTCCTGTCTGGCACCTTCCCCGGTGGAGTTGTGCATGGGGTGTGTTTGGAACATTTTTTCACCGGCCGACTCCAAAATTCAGCGGTTCCCCATCTCAGCCCAGAAAGCAGGAAGAACAACTTTTGTGGTGTCCTTTTGATGCCTACCGGAGCAATGTAAAAACTACCAACAGAACTCGTCCCTGGCACCTTCCCCGGTGGAGTTGTGCATGGGGTGTATTTATTAAAATGTTGTCACCAGCCGACTCCAAAATTCAGCTGTTCCCCATCTCAGCCCAGAAAGCAGGTAGAACTACTTTTGTGGTGTCTTTCAAATGCCTACCAAGGTAGTGTAAAAACTACCAGGAGAACTCCTGTCTGGCACCTTCCCCGGTGGAGTTGTGCATGGGGTGTGTTTGGAACATTTTGTCACCAGCCGAGTCCAAAATTCAGCGGTTCCCCATCTCAGCCCAGAAAGCAGGAAGAACAACTTTTGTGGTGTCCTTTTGATGCCTACCGGAGCAATGTAAAAACTACCAACAGAACTCGTCCCTGGCACCTTCGCTAGTGGAGTTGTGCAGGGGGTGTATTTATTAAAATGTTGTCACCAGCCGAGTCCAAAATTCAGCTGTTCCCCATCTCAGGCAAGAAAGCAGGTAGAACAACTTTTTTGGTGCCTTTCAGCTGCCTACCAAGGTATTGTAAAAACTACTAAGAGAACTCCTGTCTGGCACCTTCCCCGGTGGAGTTGTCCATGGGGTGTGTTTGGAACATTTTGTCACCAGCCCAGTCCAAAATTCAGCCGTTCCCCATCTCAGCCCAGAAAGCAGGAAGAACAACTTTTGTGGTGCCTTTCAGGTGCCTACCAAGGTAGTGTAAAAACTACTAAGAGAACTCCTGTCTGGCACCTTCCCCGGTGGAGTTGTGCATGGGGTGTGTTTGGAACATTTTGTCACCGGCCGAGTCCAAAAGTCAGCGGTTCCCCATCTCAGCCCAGAAAGCAGGTAGAACAACTTTTGTGGTGTCTTTCAGATGCCTACCGGAGCAATGTAAAAACTACCAGGAGAACTCCTGTCTGGCACCTTCGCTAGTGGAGTTGTGCTTGGGGTGTGTTTGGAACATTTTGTCACCAGCCGACTCCAAAATTCAGCTGTTCCCCATCTCAGCCCAGAAAGCAGGTAGAACAACTTTTGTGGTGTCCTTTTGATGCCTACCGGAGCAATGTAAAAACTACCAACAGAACTCGTCCCTGGCACCTTCGCTAGTGGAGTTGTGCATGGGGTGTATTTATTAAAATGTTGTCACCAGCCGAGTCCAAAATTCAGCTGTTCCCCATCTCAGCCCAGAAAGCAGGTAGAACAACTTTTGTGGTGCCTTTCAAATGCCTACCAAGGTAGTGTAAAAACTACCAGGAGAACTCCTGTCTGGCACCTTCCCCGGTGGAGTTGTGCATGGGGTGTGTTTGGAACATTTTGTCACCAGCCGAGTCCAAAATTCAGCGGTTCCCCATCTCAGCCCAGAAAGCAGGTAGAACAACTTTTGTGGTGTCTTTCAGATGCCTACCAGAGCAATGTAAAAACTACCAGGAGAACTCCTGTCTGGCACCTTCCCCGGTGGAGTTGTGCATGGGGTGTGTTTGGAACATTCTGTCACCAGCCGAGTCCAAAATTCAACGGTTCCCCATCTCAGCCCAGAAAGCAGGTAGAACAACTTTTTTGGTGCCTTTCAAATGCCTACCAAGGTAGTGTAAAAACTATCAAGAGAACTCCTGTCTGGCACCTTCCCCGGTGGAGTTGTGCATGGGGTGTGTTTGGAACATTTTGTCACCAGCCGAGTCCAAAATTCAGCGGTTCCCCATCTCAGCCCAGAAAGCAGGTAGAACAACTTTTGTAGTGTCTTTTTGATGCCTACCGGAGCAATGTAAAAACTACCAACAGAATTCGTTCCTGGCACCTTCGCTAGTGGAGTTGTGCATGGTGTGTATTTATTAAAATTTTGTCACCAGCCGAGTCCAAAATTCAGCGGTTCCCCATCTCAGCCCAGAAAGCAGGTAGAACAACTTTTGTGGTGCCTTTCAAATGCCTACCAAGGTAGTGTAAAAACTATCAAGAGAACTCCTGTCTGGCACCTTCCCCGGTGGAGTTGTGCATGGGGTGTGTTTGGAACATTTCGTCACCAGCCAAGTCCAAAATTCAGCGGTTCCCCATCTCAGCCCAGAAAGCAGGTAGAACAACTTTTGTGGTGTCTTTCAGATGCCTACCGGAGCAATGTAAAAACTACCAGGAGAACTCCTGTCTGGCACCTTCCCCGGTGGAGTTGTGCATGGGGTGTGTTTGGAACATTTTGTCACCAGCCGAGTCCAAAATTCAGCGGTTCCCCATCTCAGCCCAGAAAGCAGGTAGAACTACTTTTGTGGTGTCTTTCAGATGCCTACCAAGGTAGTGTAAAAAGTACCAAGAGAACTCCTGTCTGGCACCTTCCCCGGTGGAGTTGTGCATGGGGTGTGTTTGGAACATTTTTTCACCGGCCGAGTCCAAAATTCAGCGGTTCCCCATCTCAGCCCAGAAAGCAGGAAGAACAACTTTTGTGGTGTCCTTTTGATGCCTACCGGAGCAATGTAAAAACTACCAACAGAACTCGTCCCTGGCACCTTCGCTAGTGGAGTTGTGCATGGGGTGTATTTATTAAAATGTTGTCACCAGCCGAGTCCAAAATTCAGCTGTTCCCCATCTCAGCCCAGAAAGCAGGTAGAACAACTTTTGTGGTGCCTTTCAAATGCCTACCAAGGTAGTGTAAAAACTACCAGGAGAACTCCTGTCTGGCACCTTCCCCGGTGGAGTTGTGCATGGGGTGTGTTTGGAACATTTTGTCACCAGCCGAGTCCAAAATTCAGCGGTTCCCCATCTCAGCCCAGAAAGCAGGTAGAACAACTTTTGTGGTGTCTTTCAGATGCCTACCAGAGCAATGTAAAAACTACCAGGAGAACTCCTGTCTGGCACCTTCCCCGGTGGAGTTGTGCAGGGGGTGTGTTTGGAACATTCTGTCACCAGCCGACTCCAAAATTCAGCGGTTCCCCATCTCAGCCCAGAAAGCAGGTAGAACAACTTTTGTGGTGCCTTTCAAATGCCTACCAAGGTAGTGTAAAAACTATCAAGAGAACTCCTGTCTGGCACCTTCCCCGGTGGAGTTGTGCATGGGGTGTGTTTGGAACATTTCGTCACCAGCCAAGTCCAAAATTCAGCGGTTCCCCATCTCAGCCCAGAAAGCAGGTAGAACAACTTTTGTGGTGTCTTTCAGATGCCTACCGGAGCAATGTAAAAACTACCAGGAGAACTCCTGTCTGGCACCTTCCCCGGTGGAGTTGTGCATGGGGTGTGTTTGGAACATTTTGTCACCAGCCGAGTCCAAAATTCAGCGGTTCCCCATCTCAGCCCAGAAAGCAGGTAGAACTACTTTTGTGGTGTCTTTCAGCTGCCTACCAAGGTAGTGTAAAAAGTACCAAGAGAACTCCTGTCTGGCACCTTCCCCGGTGGAGTTGTGCATGGGGTGTGTTTGGAACATTTTTTCACCGGCCGAGTCCAAAATTCAGCGGTTCCCCATCTCAGCCCAGAAAGCAGGAAGAACAACTTTTGTGGTGTCCTTTTGATGCCTACCGGAGCAATGTAAAAACTACCAACAGAACTCGTCCCTGGCACCTTCGCTAGTGGAGTTGTGCAGGGGGTGTATTTATTAAAATGTTGTCACCAGCCGAGTCCAAAATTCAGCTGTTCCCCATCTCAGCCCAGAAAGCAGGTAGAACAACTTTTTTGGTGCCTTTCAGCTGCCTACCAAGGTATTGTAAAAACTACTAAGAGAACTCCTGTCTGGCACCTTCCCCGGTGGAGTTGTCCATGGGGTGTGTTTGGAACATTTTGTCACCGGCCGACTCCAAAATTCAGCGGTTCCCCATCTCAGCCCAGAAAGCAGGTAGAACAACTTTTGTGGTGTCTTTCAGATGCCTACCAAGGTAGTGTAAAAACTATTAAGAGAACTCCTGACTGGCACCTTCCCCGGTGGAGTTGTGCATGGGGTGTGTTTGGAACATTTTGTCACCGGCCGACTCCAAAATTCAGTGGTTCCCCATTTCAGCCCAGAGAGCAGGTAGAACAACTTTTGTGGTGTCTTTCAGATGCCTACCGGAGCAATGTAAAAACTACCAGGAGAACTCCTGTCTGGCACCTTCCCCGGTGGAGTTGTGCAGGGGGTGTGTTTGGAACATTTTGTCACCGGCCGACTCCAAAATTCAGCGGTTCCCCATCTCAGCCCAGAAAGCAGGAAGAACAACTTTTGTGGTGCCTTTCAGGTGCCTACCAAGGTAGTGTAAAAGCTACTAAGAGAACTCCTGTCTGGCACCTTCCCCGGTGGAGTTGTGCATGGGGTGTGTTTGGAACATTTCGTCACCAGCCAAGTCCAAAATTCAGCTGTTCCCCATCTCAGCCCAGAGAGCAGGTAGAACAACTTTTGTGGTGTCTTTCAGATGCCTACCGGAGCAATGTAAAAACTACCAGGAGAACTCCTGTCTGGCACCTTCCCCGGTGGAGTTGTGCAGGGGGTGTGTTTGGAACATTTTGTCACCGGCCGACTCTAAAATTCAGCGGTTCCCCATCTCAGCCCAGAAAGCAGGAAGAACAACTTTTGTGGTGTCCTTTTGATGCCTACCGGAGCAATGTAAAAACTACCAACAGAACTCGTCCCTGGCACCTTCGCTAGTGGAGTTGTGCATGGGGTGTATTTATTAAAATGTTGTCACCAGCCGAGTCCAAAATTCAGCTGTTCCCCATCTCAGCCCAGAAAGCAGGTAGAACAACTTTTGTGGTGCCTTTCAAATGCCTACCAAGGTAGTGTAAAAACTACCAGGAGAACTCCTGTCTGGCACCTTCCCCGGTGGAGTTGTGCATGGGGTGTGTTTGGAACATTTTGTCACCAGCCGAGTCCAAAATTCAGCGGTTCCCCATCTCAGCCCAGAAAGCAGGTAGAACAACTTTTGTGGTGTCTTTCAGATGCCTACCAGAGCAATGTAAAAACTACCAGGAGAACTCCTGTCTGGCACCTTCCCCGGTGGAGTTGTGCATGGGGTGTGTTTGGAACATTCTGTCACCAGCCGAGTCCAAAATTCAACGGTTCCCCATCTCAGCCCAGAAAGCAGGTAGAACAACTTTTTTGGTGCCTTTCAAATGCCTACCAAGGTAGTGTAAAAACTATCAAGAGAACTCCTGTCTGGCACCTTCCCCGGTGGAGTTGTGCATGGGGTGTGTTTGGAACATTTTGTCACCAGCCGAGTCCAAAATTCAGCGGTTCCCCATCTCAGCCCAGAAAGCAGGTAGAACAACTTTTGTAGTGTCTTTTTGATGCCTACCGGAGCAATGTAAAAACTACCAACAGAATTCGTTCCTGGCACCTTCGCTAGTGGAGTTGTGCATGGTGTGTATTTATTAAAATTTTGTCACCAGCCGAGTCCAAAATTCAGCGGTTCCCCATCTCAGCCCAGAAAGCAGGTAGAACAACTTTTGTGGTGCCTTTCAAATGCCTACCAAGGTAGTGTAAAAACTATCAAGAGAACTCCTGTCTGGCACCTTCCCCGGTGGAGTTGTGCATGGGGTGTGTTTGGAACATTTCGTCACCAGCCAAGTCCAAAATTCAGCGGTTCCCCATCTCAGCCCAGAAAGCAGGTAGAACAACTTTTGTGGTGTCTTTCAGATGCCTACCGGAGCAATGTAAAAACTACCAGGAGAACTCCTGTCTGGCACCTTCCCCGGTGGAGTTGTGCATGGGGTGTGTTTGGAACATTTTGTCACCAGCCGAGTCCAAAATTCAGCGGTTCCCCATCTCAGCCCAGAAAGCAGGTAGAACTACTTTTGTGGTGTCTTTCAGATGCCTACCAAGGTAGTGTAAAAAGTACCAAGAGAACTCCTGTCTGGCACCTTCCCCGGTGGAGTTGTGCATGGGGTGTGTTTGGAACATTTTTTCACCGGCCGAGTCCAAAATTCAGCGGTTCCCCATCTCAGCCCAGAAAGCAGGAAGAACAACTTTTGTGGTGTCCTTTTGATGCCTACCGGAGCAAT
Source organism: Falco biarmicus (assembly GCF_023638135.1). Taxonomy (NCBI): domain Eukaryota; kingdom Metazoa; phylum Chordata; class Aves; order Falconiformes; family Falconidae; genus Falco; species Falco biarmicus. The sequence goes on along the minus strand of NW_026612016.1, from coordinate 229,706 downwards.
GTAAAAACTACCAACAGAACTCGTCCCTGGCACCTTCGCTAGTGGAGTTGTGCATGGGGTGTATTTATTAAAATGTTGTCACCAGCCGAGTCCAAAATTCAGCTGTTCCCCATCTCAGCCCAGAAAGCAGGTAGAACAACTTTTGTGGTGCCTTTCAAATGCCTACCAAGGTAGTGTAAAAACTACCAGGAGAACTCCTGTCTGGCACCTTCCCCGGTGGAGTTGTGCATGGGGTGTGTTTGGAACATTTTGTCACCAGCCGAGTCCAAAATTCAGCGGTTCCCCATCTCAGCCCAGAAAGCAGGTAGAACAACTTTTGTGGTGTCTTTCAGATGCCTACCAGAGCAATGTAAAAACTACCAGGAGAACTCCTGTCTGGCACCTTCCCCGGTGGAGTTGTGCAGGGGGTGTGTTTGGAACATTCTGTCACCAGCCGACTCCAAAATTCAGCGGTTCCCCATCTCAGCCCAGAAAGCAGGTAGAACAACTTTTGTGGTGCCTTTCAAATGCCTACCAAGGTAGTGTAAAAACTATCAAGAGAACTCCTGTCTGGCACCTTCCCCGGTGGAGTTGTGCATGGGGTGTGTTTGGAACATTTCGTCACCAGCCAAGTCCAAAATTCAGCGGTTCCCCATCTCAGCCCAGAAAGCAGGTAGAACAACTTTTGTGGTGTCTTTCAGATGCCTACCGGAGCAATGTAAAAACTACCAGGAGAACTCCTGTCTGGCACCTTCCCCGGTGGAGTTGTGCATGGGGTGTGTTTGGAACATTTTGTCACCAGCCGAGTCCAAAATTCAGCGGTTCCCCATCTCAGCCCAGAAAGCAGGTAGAACTACTTTTGTGGTGTCTTTCAGCTGCCTACCAAGGTAGTGTAAAAAGTACCAAGAGAACTCCTGTCTGGCACCTTCCCCGGTGGAGTTGTGCATGGGGTGTGTTTGGAACATTTTTTCACCGGCCGAGTCCAAAATTCAGCGGTTCCCCATCTCAGCCCAGAAAGCAGGAAGAACAACTTTTGTGGTGTCCTTTTGATGCCTACCGGAGCAATGTAAAAACTACCAACAGAACTCGTCCCTGGCACCTTCGCTAGTGGAGTTGTGCAGGGGGTGTATTTATTAAAATGTTGTCACCAGCCGAGTCCAAAATTCAGCTGTTCCCCATCTCAGCCCAGAAAGCAGGTAGAACAACTTTTTTGGTGCCTTTCAGCTGCCTACCAAGGTATTGTAAAAACTACTAAGAGAACTCCTGTCTGGCACCTTCCCCGGTGGAGTTGTCCATGGGGTGTGTTTGGAACATTTTGTCACCGGCCGACTCCAAAATTCAGCGGTTCCCCATCTCAGCCCAGAAAGCAGGTAGAACAACTTTTGTGGTGTCTTTCAGATGCCTACCAAGGTAGTGTAAAAACTATTAAGAGAACTCCTGACTGGCACCTTCCCCGGTGGAGTTGTGCATGGGGTGTGTTTGGAACATTTTGTCACCGGCCGACTCCAAAATTCAGTGGTTCCCCATTTCAGCCCAGAGAGCAGGTAGAACAACTTTTGTGGTGTCTTTCAGATGCCTACCGGAGCAATGTAAAAACTACCAGGAGAACTCCTGTCTGGCACCTTCCCCGGTGGAGTTGTGCAGGGGGTGTGTTTGGAACATTTTGTCACCGGCCGACTCCAAAATTCAGCGGTTCCCCATCTCAGCCCAGAAAGCAGGAAGAACAACTTTTGTGGTGCCTTTCAGGTGCCTACCAAGGTAGTGTAAAAGCTACTAAGAGAACTCCTGTCTGGCACCTTCCCCGGTGGAGTTGTGCATGGGGTGTGTTTGGAACATTTCGTCACCAGCCAAGTCCAAAATTCAGCTGTTCCCCATCTCAGCCCAGAGAGCAGGTAGAACAACTTTTGTGGTGTCTTTCAGATGCCTACCGGAGCAATGTAAAAACTACCAGGAGAACTCCTGTCTGGCACCTTCCCCGGTGGAGTTGTGCAGGGGGTGTGTTTGGAACATTTTGTCACCGGCCGACTCCAAAATTCAGCGGTTCCCCATCTCAGCCCAGAAAGCAGGTAGAACAACTTTTGTGGTGTCTTTCAGATGCCTACCGGAGCAATGTAAAAACTACCACCAGAATTCGTTCCTGGCACCTTCGCTAGTGGAGTTGTGCATGGGGTGTCTTTGGAACATTTTGTCACCGGCCGAGTCCAAAATTCAGCGGTTCCCCATCTCAGCCCAGAAAGCAGGTAGAACAACTTTTGTGGTGCCTTTCAAATGCCTACCAAGGTAGTGTAAAAACTACTGAGAGAACTCCTGTCTGGCACCTTCCCCGGTGGAGTTGTGCATGGGGTGTGTTTGGAACATTTTGTCACCGGCCGAGTCCAAAATTCAGCAGTTCCCCATCTCAGCCCAGAAAGCAGGTAGAACAACTTTTCTGGTGTCTTTCAGATGCCTACCAAGGTAGTGTAAAAACTACTAAGAGAACTCCTGTCTGGCACCTTCCCCGGTGGAGTTGTGCATGGGGTGTGTTTGGAAAATTTTGTCACCGGCCGACTCCAAAATTCAGCGGTTCCCCATCTCAGCCCAGAGAGCAGGTAGAACAACTTTTGTGGTGTCTTTCAGATGCCTACCAAGGTAGTGTAAAAACTATTAAGAGAACTCCTGTCTGGCACCTTCCCCGGTGGAGTTGTGCATGGGGTGTGTTTGGAACATTTTGTCACCGGCCGAGTCCAAAATTCAGCGGTTCCCCATCTCAGCCCAGAGAGCAGGTAGAACAACTTTTGTGGTGTCTTTCAGATGCCTACCAAGGTAGTGTAAAAACTACCAGGAGAACTCCTGTCTGGCACCTTCCCCGGTGGAGTTGTGCAGGGGGTGTGTTTGGAACATTTTGTCACCGGCCGACTCCAAAATTCAGCGGTTCCCCATCTCAGCCCAGAAAGCAGGAAGAACAACTTTTGTGGTTCCTTTCAGGTGCCTACCAAGGTAGTGTAAAAACTACTAGGAGAACTCCTGTCTGGCACCTTCCCCGGTGGAGTTGTGCATGGGGTGTGTTTGGAACATTTTGTCACCGGCCGACTCCAAAATTCAGCGGTTCCCCATCTCAGCCCAGAAAGCAGGTAGAACAACTTTTGTGGTGTCTTTCAGATGCCTACTGGAGCAATGTAAAAACTACCAGGAGAACTCCTGTCTGGCACCTTCGCTAGTGGAGTTGTGCGTGGGGTGTGTTTGGAACATTTTGTCACCGGCCGACTCCAAAATTCAGCTGTTCCCCATCTCAGCCCAGAAAACAGGTAGAACAACTTTTCTGGTGTCTTTCAGATGCCTACCAAGGTAGTGTAAAAACTACTAAGAGAACTCCTGTCTGGCACCTTCCCCGGTGGAGTTGTGCAGGGGGTGTGTTTGGAACATTTTGTCACCGGCCGACTCCAAAATTCAGCGGTTCCCCATCTCAGCCAAGAGAGCAGGTAGAACAACTTTTGTGGTGTCTTTCAGATGCCTACCAAGGTAGTGTAAAAACTATTAAGAGAACTCCTGTCTGGCACCTTCCCCGGTGGAGTTGTGCATGGGGTGTGTTTGGAACATTTTGTCACCGGCCGACTCCAAAATTCAGCGGTTCCCCATCTCAGCCCAGAGAGCAGGTAGAACAACTTTTGTGGTGTCTTTCAGATGCCTACCGGAGCAATGTAAAAACTACCAGGAGAACTCCTGTCTGGCACCTTCCCCGGTGGAGTTGTGCATGGGGTGTGTTTTGAACATTTTGTCACCAGCCCAGTCCAAAATTCAGCGGTTCCCCATCTCAGCCCAGAAAGCAGGAAGAACAACTTTTGTGGTGCCTTTCAGGTGCCTACCAAGGTAGTGTAAAAACTACTAGGAGAACTCCTGTCTGGCACCTTCCCCGGTGGAGTTGTGCAGGGGGTGTGTTTGGAACATTTTGTCACCGGCCGACTCCAAAATTCAGCGGTTCCCCATCTCAGCCCAGAAAGCAGGTAGAACAACTTTTGTGGTGTCTTTCAGATGCCTACCGGAGCAATGTAAAAACTACCAGGAGAACTCCTGTCTGGCACCTTCGCTAGTGGAGTTGTGCGTGGGGTGTGTTTGGAACATTTTGTCACCGGCCGACTCCAAAATTCAGCTGTTCCCCATCTCAGCCCAGAAAGCAGGTAGAACAACTTTTGTGGTGTCCTTTTGATGCCTACCGGAGCAATGTAAAAACTACCAACAGAACTCGTCCCTGGCACCTTCGCTAGTGGAGTTGTGCATGGGGTGTATTTATTAAAATTTTCTGACCAGCCGAGTCCTAAATTCTGCTGTTCCTCATCTCTAGCCCAGAAAGCAGGTAGAACAACTTTTGTGGTGCCTTAGAGCTGCCTACCAAGGTAGTGTAAAAACTACCAGGAGAACTCCTGCCTGGCACCTTCCCCGGTGGAGTTGTGCATGGGGTGTGTTTGGAACATTTCGTCACCGGCCGACTCCAAAATTCAGCGGTTCCCCATCTCAGCCCAGAAAGCAGGTAGAACAACTTTTCTGGTGTCTTTCAGATGCCTACAGGAGCAATGTAAAAACTACCAGGAGAACTCCTGTCTGGCACCTTCCCCGGTGGAGTTGTGCATGGGGTGTGTTTGGAACATTCTGTCACCAGCCGAGTCCAAAATTCAGCGGTTCCCCATCTCAGCCCAGAAAGCAGGTAGAACAACTTTTGTGGTGCCTTTCAAATGCCTACCAAGGTAGTGTAAAAACTATCAAGAGAACTCCTGTCTGGCACCTTCCCCGGTGGAGTTGTGCATGGGGTGTGTTTAGAACATTTTGTCACCGGCCGACTCCAAAATTCAGCGGTTCCCCATCTCAGCCCAGAGAGCAGGTAGAACAACTTTTGTAGTGTCTTTTTGATGCCTACCGGAGCAATGTAAAAACTACCAACAGAATTCGTTCCTGGCACCTTCGCTAGTGGAGTTGTGCATGGGGTGTATTTATTAAAATTTTGTCACCAGCCGAGTCCAAAATTCAGCGGTTCCCCATCTCAGCCCAGAAAGCAGGTAGAACAACTTTTGTGGTGCCTTTCAAATGCCTACCAAGGTAGTGTAAAAACTATCAAGAGAACTCCTGTCTGGCACCTTCCCCGGTGGAGTTGTGCATGGGGTGTGTTTGGAACATTTTGTCACCAGCCGACTCCAAAATTCAGCGGTTCCCCATCTCAGCCCAGAAAGCAGGTAGAACAACTTTTGTGGTGCCTTTCAGCTGCCTACCAAGGTAGTGTAAAAACTACCAGGAGAACTCCTTTCTGGCACCTTCTCCGGTGGAGTTGTGCATGGGGTGTGTTTGGAACATTTTGTCACCGGCCGAGTCCAAAATTCAGCGGTTCCCCATCTCAGCCCAGAAAGCAGGTAGAACAACTTTTGTGGTGTCCTTTTGATGCCTACCGGAGCAATGTAAAAACTACCAACAGAACTCGTCCCTGGCACCTTCGCTAGTGGAGTTGTGCATGGGGTGTATTTATTAAAATTTTCTGACCAGCCGAGTCCTAAATTCTGCTGTTCCCCATCTCAGCCCAGAAAGCAGGTAGAACAACTTTTGTGGTGCCTTAGAGCTGCCTACCAAGGTAGTGTAAAAACTACCAGGAGAACTCCTGCCTGGCACCTTCCCCGGTGGAGTTGTGCATGGGGTGTGTTTGGAACATTTCGTCACCAGCCGAGTCCAAAATTCAGCGGTTCCCCATCTCAGCCCAGAAAGCAGGTAGAACAACTTTTGTGGTGTCTTTCAGATGCCTACCGGAGCAATGTAAAAACTACCAGGAGAACTCCTGTCTGGCACCTTCCCCGGTGGAGTTGTGCATGGGGTGTGTTTGGAACATTCTGTCACCAGCCGAGTCCAAAATTCAGCGGTTCCCCATCTCAGCCCAGAGAGCAGGTAGAACAACTTTTGTAGTGTCTTTTTGATGCCTACCAAGGTATTGTAAAAACTACTAAGAGAACTCCTGTCTGGCACCTTCCCCGGTGGAGTTGTGCATGGGGTGTGTTTGGAACATTTTGTCACCAGCCGACTCCAAAATTCAGCGGTTCCCCATCTCAGCCCAGAAAGCAGGTAGAACAACTTTTGTGGTGCCTTTCAGCTGCCTACCAAGGTAGTGTAAAAACTACCAGGAGAACTCCTTTCTGGCACCTTCTCCGGTGGAGTTGTGCATGGGGTGTGTTTGGAACATTTTGTCACCGGCCGAGTCCAAAATTCAGCGGTTCCCCATCTCAGCCCAGAAAGCAGGTAGAACAACTTTTGTGGTGTCCTTTTGATGCCTACCGGAGCAATGTAAAAACTACCAACAGAACTCGTCCCTGGCACCTTCGCTAGTGGAGTTGTGCATGGGGTGTATTTATTAAAATGTTGTCACCAGCCGAGTCCAAAATTCAGCTGTTCCCCATCTCAGCCCAGAAAGCAGGTAGAACTACTTTTGTGGTGTCTTTCAAATGCCTACCAAGGTAGTGTAAAAACTACCAGGAGAACTCCTTTCTGGCACCTTCTCCGGTGGAGTTGTGCATGGGGTGTGTTTGGAACATTTTGTCACCGGCCGAGTCCAAAATTCAGCGGTTCCCCATCTCAGCCCAGAAAGCAGGTAGAAGAACTTTTGTGGTGTCTTTCAGATGCCTACCGGAGCAATGTAAAAACTACCAGGAGAACTCCTGTCTGGCACCTTCGCTAGTGGAGTGGTGCGTGGGGTGTGTTTGGAACATTTTGTCACCGGCCGACTCCAAAATTCAGCTGTTCCCCATCTCAGCCCAGAAAGCAGGTAGAACAACTTTTGTGGTGTCCTTTTGATGCCTACCAGAGCAATGTAAAAACTACCAACAGAACTCGTCCCTGGCACCTTCGCTAGTGGAGTTGTGCATGGGGTGTATTTATTAAAATTTTCTGACCAGCCGAGTCCTAAATTCTGCTGTTCCCCATCTCAGCCCAGAAAGCAGGTAGAACAACTTTTGTGGTGCCTTAGAGCTGCCTACCAAGGTAGTGTAAAAACTACCAGGAGAACTCCTGCCTGGCACCTTCCCCGGTGGAGTTGTGCATGGGGTGTGTTTGGAACATTTCGTCACCAGCCAAGTCCAAAATTCAGCGGTTCCCCATCTCAGCCCAGAAAGCAGGTAGAACAACTTTTGTGGTGTCTTTCAGATGCCTACCGGAGCAATGTAAAAACTACCAGGAGAACTCCTGTCTGGCACCTTCCCCGGTGGAGTTGTGCATGGGGTGTGTTTGGAACATTCTGTCACCAGCCGAGTCCAAAATTCAGCGGTTCCCCATCTCAGCCCAGAGAGCAGGTAGAACAACTTTTGTAGTGTCTTTTTGATGCCTACCAAGGTAGTGTAAAAACTATCAAGAGAACTCCTGTCTGGCACCTTCCCCGGTGGAGTTGTGCATGGGGTGTGTTTGGAACATTTTGTCACCAGCCGAGTCCAAAATTCAGCGGTTCCCCATCTCAGCCCAGAAAGCAGGTAGAACAACTTTTGTGGTGCCTTTCAGCTGCCTACCAAGGTAGTGTAAAAACTACCAGGAGAACTCCTTTCTGGCACCTTCTCCGGTGGAGTTGTGCATGGGGTGTGTTTGGAACATTTTGTCACCGGCCGAGTCCAAAATTCAGCGGTTCCCCATCTCAGCCCAGAAAGCAGGTAGAACAACTTTTGTGGTGTCCTTTTGATGCCTACCGGAGCAATGTAAAAACTACCAGGAGAACTCGTCCCTGGCACCTTCGCTAGTGGAGTTGTGCATGGGGTGTATTTATTAAAATTTTGTCACCAGCCGAGTCCAAAATTCAGCTGTTCCCCATCTCAGCCCAGAAAGCAGGTAGAACAACTTTTGTGGTGCCTTTCAAATGCCTACCAAGGTAGTGTAAAAACTACTAAGAGAACTCCTGTCTGGCACCTTCCCCGGTGGAGTTGTGCATGGGGTGTGTTTGGAACATTTTGTCACCGGCCGAGTCCAAAATTCAGCGGTTCCCCATCTCAGCCCAGAAAGCAGGTAGAACAACTTTTGTGGTGTCCTTTTGATGCCTACCAGAGCAATGTAAAAACTACCAACAGAACTCGTCCCTGGCACCTTCGCTAGTGGAGTTGTGCATGGGGTGTATTTATTAAAATTTTCTGACCAGCCGAGTCCTAAATTCTGCTGTTCCCCATCTCAGCCCAGAAAGCAGGTAGAACAACTTTTGTGGTGCCTTAGAGCTGCCTACCAAGGTAGTGTAAAAACTACCAGGAGAACTCCTGCCTGGCACCTTCCCCGGTGGAGTTGTGCATGGGGTGTGTTTGGAACATTTCGTCACCAGCCAAGTCCAAAATTCAGCGGTTCCCCATCTCAGCCCAGAAAGCAGGTAGAACAACTTTTGTGGTGTCTTTCAGATGCCTACCGGAGCAATGTAAAAACTACCAGGAGAACTCCTGTCTGGCACCTTCCCCGGTGGAGTTGTGCATGGGGTGTGTTTGGAACATTCTGTCACCAGCCGAGTCCAAAATTCAGCGGTTCCCCATCTCAGCCCAGAGAGCAGGTAGAACAACTTTTGTAGTGTCTTTTTGATGCCTACCAAGGTAGTGTAAAAACTATCAAGAGAACTCCTGTCTGGCACCTTCCCCGGTGGAGTTGTGCATGGGGTGTGTTTGGAACATTTTGTCACCAGCCGACTCCAAAATTCAGCGGTTCCCCATCTCAGCCCAGAAAGCAGGTAGAACAACTTTTGTGGTGCCTTTCAGCTGCCTACCAAGGTAGTGTAAAAACTACCAGGAGAACTCCTTTCTGGCACCTTCTCCGGTGGAGTTGTGCATGGGGTGTGTTTGGAACATTTTGTCACCGGCCGAGTCCAAAATTCAGCGGTTCCCCATCTCAGCCCAGAAAGCAGGTAGAACAACTTTTGTGGTGTCCTTTTGATGCCTACCGGAGCAATGTAAAAACTACCAGGAGAACTCGTCCCTGGCACCTTCGCTAGTGGAGTTGTGCATGGGGTGTATTTATTAAAATTTTGTCACCAGCCGAGTCCAAAATTCAGCTGTTCCCCATCTCAGCCCAGAAAGCAGGTAGAACAACTTTTGTGGTGCCTTTCAAATGCCTACCAAGGTAGTGTAAAAACTACTAAGAGAACTCCTGTCTGGCACCTTCCCCGGTGGAGTTGTGCATGGGGTGTGTTTGGAACATTTTGTCACCGGCCGAGTCCAAAATTCAGCGGTTCCCCATCTCAGCCCAGAAAGCAGGTAGAACAACTTTTGTGGTGTCTTTCAGATGCCTACCGGAGCAATGTAAAAACTACCAGGAGAACTCCTGTCTGGCACCTTCCCCGGTGGAGTTGTGCATGGGGTGTGTTTGGAACATTTTGTCACCAGCCCAGTCCAAAATTCAGCGGTTCCCCATCTCAGCCCAGAAAGCAGGTAGAACAACTTTTTTGGTGCCTTTCAGGTGCCTACCAAGGTAGTGTAAAAACTACCAGGAGAACTCCTGTCTGGCACCTTCCCCGGTGGAGTTGTGCATGGGGTGTGTTTGGAACATTTTGTCACCGGCCGACTCCAAAATTCAGCGGTTCCCCATCTCAGCCCAGAGAGCAGGTAGAACAACTTTTGTGGTGTCTTTCAGATGCCTACCGGAGCAATGTAAAAACTACCAGGAGAACTCGTGCCTGGCACCTTCCCTGGTGGAGTTGTGCATGGGGTGTCTTTGGAACATTTTGTCACCAGCCGAGTCCTAAATTCTGCTGTTCCCCATCTCAGCCCAGAAAGCAGGTAGAACAACTTTTTTGGTGCCTTTCAAATGCCTAGCAAGGTAGTGTAAAAACTACTAAGAGAACTCCTGTCTGGCACCTTCCCCGGTGGAGTTGTGCATGGGGTGTGTTTGGAACATTTCGTCACCGGCCGAGTCCAAAATTCAGCTGTTCCCCATCTAAGCCCAGAAAGCAGGTAGAACAACTTTTGTGGTGTCTTTCAGATGCCTACCGGAGCAATGTAAAAACTACCAGGAGAACTCCTGTATGGCACCTTCCCCGGTGGAGTTGTGCATGGGGTGTGTTTGGAACATTTTGTCACCAGCCGACTCCAAAATTCAGCGGTTCCCCATCTCAGCCCAGAAAGCAGGTAGAACATCTTTTGTGGTGTCTTTCAGATGCCTACCGGAGCAATGTAAAAACTACCAGGAGAACTCGTCCCTGGCACCTTTGCTAGTGGAGTTGTGCATGGGGTGTCTTTGGAACATTTTGTCACCGGCCGAGTCCAAAATTCAGCGGTTCCCCATCTCAGCCCAGAAAGCAGGTAGAACAACTTTTGTAGTGTCTTTTTGATGCCTACCAGAGCAATGTAAAAACTACCAACAGAATTCGTTCCTGGAACCTTCGCTAGTGGAGTTGTGCATGGGGTGTATTTATTAAAATTTTGTCACCAGCCGAGTCCAAAATTCAGCGGTTCCCCATCTCAGCCCAGAAAGCAAGTAGAACAACTTTTGTGGTGCCTTTCAAATGCCTACCAAGGTAGTGTAAAAACTACTAAGAGAACTCCTGTCTGGCACCTTCCCCGGTGGAGTTGTGCATGGGGTGTGTTTGGAACATTTTGTCACCGGCCGACTCCAAAATTCAGCGGTTCCCCATCTCAGCCCAGAAAGCAGGTAGAACAACTTTTGTGGTGTCTTTCAGATGCCTACCAAGGTAGTGTAAAAACTATTAAGAGAACTCCTGTCTGGCACCTTCCCCGGTGGAGTTGTGCATGGGGTGTCTTTGGAACATTTTGTCACCGGCCGACTCCAAAATTCAGCGGTTCCCCATCTCAGCCCAGAAAGCAGGTAGAACAACTTTTGTGGTGTCTTTTTGATGCCTACCGGAGCAATGTAAAAACTACCAACAGAATTCATTCCTAGCACCTTCGCTAGTGGAGTTGTGCATGGGGTGTATTTATTAAAATTTTGTCACCAGCCGAGTCCAAAATTCAGCGGTTCCCCATCTCAGCCCAGAAAGCAGGAAGAACAACTTTTGTGGTGCCTTTCAGGTGCCTACCAAGGTAGTGTAAAAACTATTAAGAGAACTCCTGTCTGGCACCTTCCCCGGTGGAGTTGTGCATGGGGTGTGTTTGGAACATTTTGTCACCGGCCGACTCCAAAATTCAGCTGTTCTCCATCTCAGCCCAGAAAGCAGGTAGAACAACTTTTGTGGTGTCTTTCAGATGCCTACCAAGGTAGTGTAAAAACTATTAAGAGAACTCCTGTCTGGCACCTTCCCCGGTGGAGTTGTGCATGGGGTGTGTTTGGAACATTTTGTCACCGGCCGACTCCAAAATTCAGCGTTTCCCCATCTCAGCCCAGAAAGCAGGAAGAACAACTTTTGTGGTGCCTTTCAGGTGCCTACCAAGGCAGTGTAAAAACTACTAAGAGAACTCCTGTCTGGCACCTTCCCCGGTGGAGTTGTGCATGGGGTGTGTTTGGAACATTTTGTCACCGGCCGACTCCAAAATTCAGCGGTTCCCCATCTCAGCCCAGAAAGCAGGTAGAACAACTTTTGTGGTGTCTTTCAGATGCCTACCAAGGTAGTGTAAAAACTACTAAGAGAACTCCTGCCTGGCACCTTCCCCGGTGGAGTTGTGCATGGGGTGTGTTTGGAACATTTTGTCACCAGCCGAGTCCAAAATTCAGCGGTTCCCCATCTCAGCCCAGAAAGCAGGTAGAACAACTTTTGTGGTGTCTTTCAGATGCCTACCGGAGCAATGTAAAAACTACCAGGAGAACTCCTGTCTGGCACCTTCCCCGGTGGAGTTGTGCATGGGGTGTGTTTGGAACATTTTGTCACCAGCCGAGTCCAAAATTCAGCGGTTCCCCATCTCAGCCCAGAAAGCAGGTAGAACAACTTTTGTGGTGCCTTTCAAATACCTACCAAGGTAGTGTAAAAACTACCAAGAGAACTCCTGTCTGGCACCTTCCCCGGTGGAGTTGTGCATGGGGGTGTGTTTGGAACATTTTGTCACCAGCCGAGTCCAAAATTCAGCGGTTCCCCATCTCAGCCCAGAAAGCAGGTAGAACAACTTTTGTGGTGCCTTTCAGCTGCCTACCAAGGTAGTGTAAAAACTACTAAGAGAACTCCTTTCTGGCACCTTCCCCGGTGAAGTTGTGCAGGGGTGTGTTTGGAACATTTTGTCACCAGCCGAGTCCAAATTCAGCTGTTCCCCATCTCAGCCCAGAAAGCAGGTAGAACAACTTTTGTGGTGTCTTTCAGATGCCTACCAAGGTAGTGTAAAAACTACCAGGAGAACTCCTGTCTGGCACCTTCCCCGGTGGAGTTGTGCATGGGGTGTGTTTGGAACATTTTGTCACCAGCCGACTCCAAAATTCAGCGGTTCCCCATCTCAGCCCAGAAAGCAGGTAGAACAACTTTTGTGGTGCCTTTCAGCTGCCTACCAATGTAGTGTAAAAACTATCCAGAGAACTCTTGTCTGGCACCTTCCCCGGTGGAGTTGTGCATGGGGTGTGTTTGGAACATTTCGTCACCAGCCGAGTCAAAATTCAGCGGTTCCCCATCTCAGCCCAGAAAGCAGGTAGAACAACTTTTGTGGTGTCTTTCAGATGCCTACCGGAGCAATGTAAAAACTACCAGGAGAACTCCTGTCTGGCACCTTCCCTGGTGGAGTTGTGCATGGGGTGTGTTTGGAACATTTTGTCACCAGCCGAGTCCAAAATTCAGCGGTTCCCCATCTCAGCCCAGAAAGCAGGTAGAACAACTTTCTTGGTGCCTTTCAGCTGCCTACCAAGGTAGTGTAAAAACTACTAAGAGAACTCCTGTCTGGCACCTTCCCCGGTGGAGTTGTGCAGGGGGTGTGTTTGGAACATTTTGTTACCAGCCGACTCCAAAATTCAGCTGTTCCCCATCTCAGCCCAGAAAGCAGGTAGAACAACTTTTGTAGTGTCTTTCAGATGCCTACCAAGGTAGTGTAAAAACTATTAAGAGAACTCCTGTCTGGCACCTTCCCGGTGGAGTTGTGCATGGGGTGTGTTTGGAACATTTTGTCACCGGCCGACTCCAAAATTCAGCGGTTCCCCATCTAAGCCCAGAGAGCAGGTAGAACAACTTTTGTGGTCTCTTTCAGATGCCTACCGGAGCAATGTAAAAACTACCAGGAGAACTCCTGTCTGGCACCTTCCCCGGTGGAGTTGTGCATGGGGTGTGTTTGGAACATTTTGTCACCAGCCGAGTCCAAAATTCAGCGGTTCCCCATCTCAGCCCAGAAAGCAGGTAGAACAACTTTTGTAGTGTCTTTTTGATGCCTACCAGAGCAATGTAAAAACTACCAACAGAATTCGTTCCTGGAACCTTCGCTAGTGGAGTTGTGCATGGGGTGTATTTATTAAAATTTTGTCACCAGCCGAGTCCAAAATTCAGCGGTTCCCCATCTCAGCCCAGAAAGCAAGTAGAACAACTTTTGTGGTGCCTTTCAAATGCCTACCAAGGTAGTGTAAAAACTACTAAGAGAACTCCTGTCTGGCACCTTCCCCGGTGGAGTTGTGCATGGGGTGTGTTTGGAACATTTTGTCACCGGCCGACTCCAAAATTCAGCGGTTCCCCATCTCAGCCCAGAAAGCAGGTAGAACAACTTTTGTGGTGTCTTTCAGATGCCTACCAAGGTAGTGTAAAAACTATTAAGAGAACTCCTGTCTGGCACCTTCCCCGGTGGAGTTGTGCATGGGGTGTCTTTGGAACATTTTGTCACCGGCCGACTCCAAAATTCAGCGGTTCCCCATCTCAGCCCAGAAAGCAGGTAGAACAACTTTTGTGGTGTCTTTTTGATGCCTACCGGAGCAATGTAAAAACTACCAAGAGAATTCCTTCCTGGCACCTTCGCTAGTGGAGTTGTGCATGGGGTGTATTTATTAAAATTTTGTCACCAGCCGAGTCCAAAATTCAGCGGTTCCCCATCTCAGCCCAGAAAGCAAGTAGAACAACTTTTGTGGTGCCTTTCAAATGCCTACCAAGGTAGTGTAAAAACTATTAAGAGAACTCCTGTCTGGCACCTTCCCCGGTGGAGTTGTGCATGGGGTGTGTTTGGAACATTTTGTCACCGGCCGACTCCAAAATTCAGCGGTTCCCCATCTCAGCCCAGAGAGCAGGTAGAACAACTTTTGTGGTGTCTTTCAGATGCCTACCAAGGTAGTGTAAAAACTATTAAGAGAACTCCTGTCTGGCACCTTCCCCGGTGGAGTTGTGCATGGGGTGTGTTTGGAACATTTTGTCACCGGCCGACTCCAAAATTCAGCGTTTCCCCATCTCAGCCCAGAAAGCAGGAAGAACAACTTTTGTGGTGCCTTTCAGGTGCCTACCAAGGCAGTGTAAAAACTACTAAGAGAACTCCTGTCTGGCACCTTCCCCGGTGGAGTTGTGCATGGGGTGTGTTTGGAACATTTTGTCACCGGCCGACTCCAAAATTCAGCGGTTCCCCATCTCAGCCCAGAAAGCAGGTAGAACAACTTTTGTGGTGTCTTTCAGATGCCTACCAAGGTAGTGTAAAAACTACTAAGAGAACTCCTGCCTGGCACCTTCCCTGGTGGAGTTGTGCATGGGGTGTGTTTGGAACATTTTGTCACCAGCCGAGTCCAAAATTCAGCGGTTCCCCATCTCAGCCCAGAAAGCAGGTAGAAACAACTTTTGTGGTGTCTTTCAGATGCCTACCGGAGCAATGTAAAAACTACCAGGAGAACTCCTGTCTGGCACCTTCCCCGGTGGAGTTGTGCATGGGGTGTGTTTGGAACATTTTGTCACCAGCCGAGTCCAAAATTCAGCGGTTCCCCATCTCAGCCCAGAAAGCAGGTAGAACAACTTTTGTGGTGCCTTTCAAATACCTACCAAGGTAGTGTAAAAACTACCAAGAGAACTCCTGTCTGGCACCTTCCCCGGTGGAGTTGTGCATGGGGTGTGTTTGGAACATTTTGTCACCAGCCGAGTCCAAAATTCAGCGGTTCCCCATCTCAGCCCAGAAAGCAGGAAGAACAACTTTTGTGGTGTCCTTTTGATGCCTACAGGAGCAATGTAAAAACTACCAACAGAACTCGTCCCTGGCACCTTCGCTAGTGGAGTTGTGCATGGGGTGTGTTTGGAACATTTTGTCACCAGCCGAGTCCAAAATTCAGTGGTTCCCCATCTCAGCCCAGAAAGCAGGTAGAACAACTTTTGTGGTGCCTTTCAGCTGCCTACCAAGGTAGTGTAAAAACTACTAAGAGAACTCCTTTCTGGCACCTTCCCCGGTGGAGTTGTGCAGGGGGTGTGTTTGGAACATTTTGTCACCAGCCGAGTCCAAAATTCAGCTGTTCCCCATCTCAGCCCAGAAAGCAGGTAGAACAACTTTTGTGGTGTCTTTCAGATGCCTACCAAGGTAGTGTAAAAACTACCAGGAGAACTCCTGTCTGGCACCTTCCCCGGTGGAGTTGTGCATGGGGTGTGTTTGGAACATTTTGTCACCAGCCGACTCCAAAATTCAGCGGTTCCCCATCTCAGCCCAGAAAGCAGGTAGAACAACTTTTGTGGTGCCTTTCAGCTGCCTACCAATGTAGTGTAAAAACTATCCAGAGAACTCTTGTCTGGCACCTTCCCCGGTGGAGTTGTGCATGGGGTGTGTTTGGAACATTTCGTCACCAGCCGAGTCCAAAATTCAGCGGTTCCCCATCTCAGCCCAGAAAGCAGGTAGAACAACTTTTGTGGTGTCTTTCAGATGCCTACCGGAGCAATGTAAAAACTACCAGGAGAACTCCTGTCTGGCACCTTCCCTGGTGGAGTTGTGCATGGGGTGTGTTTGGAACATTTTGTCACCAGCCGAGTCCAAAATTCAGCGGTTCCCCATCTCAGCCCAGAAAGCAGGTAGAACAACTTTCTTGGTGCCTTTCAGGTGCCTACCAAGGTAGTGTAAAAACTACTAAGAGAACTCCTGTCTGGCACCTTCCCCGGTGGAGTTGTGCAGGGGGTGTGTTTGGAACATTTTGTTACCAGCCGACTCCAAAATTCAGCTGTTCCCCATCTCAGCCCAGAAAGCAGGTAGAACAACTTTTGTAGTGTCTTTCAGATGCCTACCAAGGTAGTGTAAAAACTATTAAGAGAACTCCTGTCTGGCACCTTCCCCGGTGGAGTTGTGCATGGGGTGTGTTTGGAACATTTTGTCACCGCCCGACTCCAAAATTCAGCGGTTCCCCATCTAAGCCCAGAGAGCAGGTAGAACAACTTTTGTGGTCTCTTTCAGATGCCTACCGGAGCAATGTAAAAACTACCAGGAGAACTCCTGTCTGGCACCTTCCCCGGTGGAGTTGTGCATGGGGTGTGTTTGGAACATTTTGTCACCAGCCGAGTCCAAAATTCAGCGGTTCCCCATCTCAGCCCAGAAAGCAGGAAGAACAACTTTTGTGGTGCCTTTCAGGTGCCTACCAAGGTAGTGTAAAAACTACTAAGAGAACTCCTGTCTGGCACCTTCCCCGGTGGAGTTGTGCAGGGGGTGTGTTTGGAACATTTTGTCACCAGCCGAGTCCAAAATTCAGCTGTTCCCCATCTCAGCCCAGAAAGCAGGTAGAACAACTTTTGTAGTGTCTTTCAGATGCCTACCAAGGTAGTGTAAAAACTATTAAGAGAACTCCTGTCTGGCACCTTCCCCGGTGGAGTTGTGCATGGGGTGTGTTTGGAACATTTTGTCACCGGCCGACTCCAAAATTCAGCGGTTCCCCATCTAAGCCCAGAGAGCAGGTAGAACAACTTTTGTGGTCTCTTTCAGATGCCTACCGGAGCAATGTAAAAACTACCAGGAGAACTCCTGTCTGGCACCTTCCCCGGTGGAGTTGTGCATGGGGTGTGTTTGGAACATTTTGTCACCAGCCGAGTCCAAAATTCAGCGGTTCCCCATCTCAGCCCAGAAAGCAGGAAGAACAACTTTTGTGGTGCCTTTCAGGTGCCTACCAAGGTAGTGTAAAAACTACTAAGAGAACTCCTGTCTGGCACCTTCCCCGGTGGAGTTGTGCATGGGGTGTGTTTGGAACATTTTGTCACCAGCCGAGTCCAAAATTCAGCTGTTCCCCATCTTAGCCCAGAAAGCAGGTAAAACAACTTTTGTGGTGTCTTTCAGATGCCTACCAAGGTAGTGTAAAAACTATTAAGAGAACTCCTGTCTGGCACCTTCCCCGGTGGAGTTGTGCATGGGGTGTGTTTGGAACATTTTGTCACCGGCCGACTCCAAAATTCAGCGGTTCCCCGTCTCAGCCCAGAAAGCAGGTAGAACAACTTTTGTGGTGTCTTTCAGATGCCTACCGGAGCAATGTAAAAACTACCAGGAGAACTCCTGTCTGGCACCTTCGCTAGTGGAGTTATGCGTGGGGTGTGTTTGGAACATTTTGTCACCGGCCGACTCCAAAATTCAGCGGTTCCCCATCTCAGCCCAGAGAGCAGGTAGAACAACTTTTGTGGTGTCTTTCAGATGCCTACCGGAGCAATGTAAAAACTACCAGGAGAACTCCTGTCTGGCACCTTCCCCGGTGGAGTTGTGCATGGGGTGTGTTTGGAACATTTTGTCACCAGCCGAGTCCAAAATTCAGCGGTTCCCCATCTCAGCCCAGAAAGCAGGAAGAACAACTTTTGTGGTGCCTTTCAGGTGCCTACCAAGGCAGTGTAAAAACTACTAAGAGAACTCCTGTCTGGCACCTTCCCCGGTGGAGTTGTGCAGGGGGTGTGTTTGGAACATTTTGTTACCAGCCGACTCCAAAATTCAGCTGTTCCCCATCTCAGCCCAGAAAGCAGGTAGAACAACTTTTGTAGTGTCTTTCAGATGCCTACCAAGGTAGTGTAAAAACTATTAAGAGAACTCCTGTCTGGAACCTTCCCCGGTGGAGTTGTGCATGGGGTGTGTTTGGAACATTTTGTCACCGGCCGACTCCAAAATTCAGCTGTTCCCCATCTCAGCCCAGAGAGCAGGTAGAACAACTTTTGTGGTGTCTTTCAGATGCCTACCGGAGCAATGTAAAAACTACCAGGAGAACTCCTGTCTGGCACCTTCCCCGGTGGAGTTGTGCATGGGGTGTGTTTGGAACATTTTGTCACCAGCCGAGTCCAAAATTCAGCGGTTCCCCATCTCAGCCCAGAAAGCAGGAAGAACAACTTTTGTGGTGCCTTTCAGGTGCCTACCAAGGTAGTGTAAAAACTACTAAGAGAACTCCTGTCTGGCACCTTCCCCGGTGGAGTTGTGCATGGGGTGTGTTTGGAACATTTTGTCACCAGCCGAGTCCAAAATTCAGCTGTTCCCCATCTCAGCCCAGAAAGCAGGTAGAACAACTTTTGTGGTGTCTTTCAGATGCCTACCAAGGTAGTGTAAAAACTATTAAGAGAACTCCTGTCTGGCACCTTCCCCGGTGGAGTTGTGCATGGGGTGTGTTTGGAACATTTTGTCACCGGCCGACTCCAAAATTCAGCGGTTCCCCATCTCAGCCCAGAAAGTAGGTAGAACAACTTTTGTGGTGTCTTTCAGATGCCTACCGGAGCAATGTAAAAACTACCAGGAGAACTCCTGTCTGGCACCTTCGCTAGTGGAGTTATGCGTGGGGTGTGTTTGGAACATTTTGTCACCGGCCGACTCCAAAATTCAGCGGTTCCCCATCTCAGCCCAGAGAGCAGGTAGAACAACTTTTGTGGTGTCTTTCAGATGCCTACCGGAGCAATGTAAAAACTACCAGGAGAACTCCTGTCTGGCACCTTCCCCGGTGGAGTTGTGCATGGGGTGTGTTTGGAACATTTTGTCACCAGCCGAGTCCAAAATTCAGCGGTTCCCCATCTCAGCCCAGAAAGCAGGTAGAACAACTTTTGTGGTGTCTTTCAGATGCCTACCAAGGTAGTGTAAAAACTATCAAGAGAACTCCTGTCTGGCACCTTCCCCGGTGGAGTTGTGCATGGGGTGTGTTTAGAACATTTTGTCACCGGCCGACTCCAAAATTCAGCGGTTCCCCATCTCAGCCCAGAGAGCAGGTAGAACAACTTTTGTAGTGTCTTTTTGATGCCTACCGGAGCAATGTAAAAACTACCAACAGAATTCGTTCCTGGCACCTTCGCTAGTGGAGTTGTGCATGGGGTGTATTTATTAAAATTTTGTCACCAGCCGAGTCCAAAATTCAGCGGTTCCCCATCTCAGCCCAGAAAGCAGGTAGAACAACTTTTGTGGTGCCTTTCAGCTGCCTACCAAGGCAGTGTAAAAACTATTAAGAGAACTCCTGTCTGGCACCTTCCCCGGTGGAGTTGTGCATGGGGTGTGTTTGGAACATTTTGTCACCAGCCGACTCCAAAATTCAGCGGTTCCCCATCTCAGCCCAGAAAGCAGGTAGAACAACTTTTGTGGTGCCTTTCAGCTGCCTACCAAGGTAGTGTAAAAACTACCAGGAGAACTCCTCTCTGGCACCTTCTCCGGTGGAGTTGTGCATGGGGTGTGTTTGGAACATTTTGTCACCGGCCGACTCCAAAATTCAGCGGTTCCCCATCTCAGCCCAGAAAGCAGGTAGAACAACTTTTGTGGTGTCCTTTTGATGCCTACCGGAGCAATGTAAAAACTACCAGGAGAACTCGTCCCTGGCACCTTCGCTAGTGGAGTTGTGCATGGGGTGTATTTATTAAAATTTTGTCACCAGCCGAGTCCAAAATTCAGCTGTTCCCCATCTCAGCCCAGAAAGCAGGTAGAACAACTTTTGTGGTGCCTTTCAGCTGCCTACCAAGGTAGTGTAAAAACTACTAAGAGAACTCCTGTCTGGCACCTTCCCCGGTGGAGTTGTGCATGGGGTGTGTTTGGAACATTTTGTCACCGGCCGAGTCCAAAATTCAGCGGTTCCCCATCTCAGCCCAGAAAGCAGGTAGAACAACTTTTGTGGTGTCTTTCAGATGCCTACTGGAGCAATGTAAAAACTACCAGGAGAACTCCTGTCTGGCACCTTCCCCGGTGGAGTTGTGCATGGGGTGTGTTTGGAACATTTTGTCACCAGCCGAGTCCAAAATTCAGCTGTTCCCCATCTCAGCCCAGAAAGCAGGTAGAACTACTTTTGTGGTGTCTTTCAGATGCCTACCAAGGTAGTGTAAAAACTATTAAGAGAACTCCTGTCTGGCACCTTCCCCGGTGGAGTTGTGCATGGGGTGTGTTTGGAACATTTTGTCACCGGCCGACTCCAAAATTCAGCGGTTCCCCATCTCAGCCCAGAGAGCAGGAAGAACAACTTTTGTGGTGTCCTTTTGATGCCTACCGGGGCAATGTAAAAACTACCAACAGAACTCGTCCCTGGCACCTTCGCTAGTGGAGTTGTGCAGGGGGTGTATTTATTAAAATTTTCTCACCAGCCGAGTCCTAAATTCTGCGTTCCCCATCTCAGCCCAGAAAGCAGGAAGAACAACTTTTGTGGTGCCTTTCAGGTGCCTACCAAGGTAGTGTAAAAACTACTAAGAGAACTCCTGTCTGGCACCTTCCCCGGTGGAGTTGTGCATGGGGTGTGTTTGGAACATTTTGTCACCGGCCGACTCCAAAATTCAGCGGTTCCCCATCTCAGCCCAGAGAGCAGGTAGAACAACTTTTGTGGTGTCTTTCAGATGCCTACCGGAGCAATGTAAAAACTACCAGGGGAACTCGTGCCTGGCACCTTCCCCGGTGGAGTTGTGCATGGGGTGTCTTTGGAACATTTTGTCACCGGCCGAGTCCTAAATTCAGCCGTTCCCCATCTCAGCCCAGAAAGCAGGTAGAACAACTTTTTTGATGCCTTTCAGGTGCCTACCAAGGTAGTGTAAAAACTACTAAGAGAACTCCTGTCTGGCACGTTCCCCGGTAGAGTTGTGCATGGGGTGTGTTTGGAACATTTCGTCACCGGCCGAGTCCAAAATTCAGCGGTTCCCCATCTCAGCCCAGAAAGCAGGTAGAACAACTTTTCTGGTGTCTTTCAGATGCCTACCAAGGTAGTGTAAAAACTATTAAGAGAACTCCTGTCTGGCACCTTCCCCGGTGGAGTTGTGCATGGGGTGTGTTTGGAACATTTTGTCACCGGCCGACTCCAAAATTCAGCGGTTCCCCATCTCAGCCCAGAAAGCAGGTAGAACAACTTTTGTGGTGTCTTTCAGATGCCTACTGGAGCAATGTAAAAACTACCAGAAGAACTCCTGTCTGGCGCCTTCCCCGGTGGAGTTGTGCATGGGGTGTGTTTGGAACATTTTGTCACCAGCCGACTCCAAAATTCAGCGGTTCCCCATCTCAGCCCAGAAAGCAGGTAGAACAACTTTTGTGGTGTCTTTCAGATGCCTACCGGAGCAATGTAAAAACTACCTGGAGAACTCGTCCCTGGCACCTTCGCTAGTGGAGTTGTGCATGGGGTGTGTTTGGAACATTTTGTCACCGGCCGAGTCCAAAATTCAGCGGTTCCCCATCTCAGCCCAGAAAGCAGGTAGAACAACTTTTGTAGTGTCTTTTTGATGCCTACCGGAGCAATGTAAAAACTACCAACAGAATTCGTTCCTGGCACCTTCGCTAGTGGAGTTGTGCAGGGGGTGTATTTATTAAAATTTTGTCACCAGCCGAGTCCAAAATTCAGCGGTTCCCCATCTCAGCCCAGAAAGCAAGTAGAACAACTTTTTTGGTGCCTTTCAGGTGCCTACCAAGGTAGTGTAAAAACTACCAGGAGAACTCCTGTCTGGCACCTTCCCCGGTGGAGTTGTGCATGGGGTCTGTTTGGAACATTTTGTCACCGGCCGAGTCCAAAATTCAGCGGTTCCCCATCTCAGCCCAGAAAGCAGGTAGAACAACTTTTGTGGTGTCTTTCAGATGCCTACCAAGGTAGTGTAAAAACTATTAAGAGAACTCCTGTCTGGCACCTTCCCCGGTGGAGTTGTGCATGGGGTGTGTTTGGAACATTTTGTCACCGGCCGACTCCAAAATTCAGCGGTTCCCCATCTCAGCCCAGAAAGCAGGTAGAACAACTTTTGTAGTGTCTTTTTGATGCCTACCGGAGCAATGTAAAAACTACCAACAGAATTCGTTCCTGGCACCTTCGCTAGTGGAGTTGTGCATGGGGTGTATTTATTAAAATTTTGTCACCAGCCGAGTCCAAAATTCAGCGGTTCCCCATCTCAGCCCAGAAAGCAAGTAGAACAACTTTTGTGGTGCCTTTCAGCTGCCTACCAAGGTAGTGTAAAAACTACCAGGAGAACTCCTTTCTGGCACCTTCTCCGGTGGAGTTGTGCATGGGGTGTGTTTGGAACATTTTGTCACCGGCCGACTCCAAAATTCAGCGGTTCCCCATCTCAGCCCAGAAAGCAGGTAGAACAACTTTTGTGGTGTCCTTTTGATGCCTACCGGAGCAATGTAAAAACTACCAACAGAACTCGTCCCTGGCACCTTCGCTAGTGGAGTTGTGCATGGGGTGTATTTATTAAAATGTTGTCACCAGCCGAGTCCAAAATTCAGCTGTTCCCCATCTCAGCCCAGAAAGCAGGTAGAACAACTTTTGTGGTGCCTTTCAGCTGCCTACCAAGGTAGTGTAAAAACTACTAAGACAACTCCTGCCTGGCACCTTCCCCGGTGGAGTTGTGCATGGGGTGTGTTTGGAACATTTTGTCACCGGCCGAGTCCAAAATTCAGCGGTTCCCCATCTCAGCCCAGAAAGCAGGTAGAACAACTTTTGTGGTGTCTTTCAGATGCCTACCGGAGCAATGTAAAAACTACCAGGAGAACTCCTGTCTGGCACCTTCCCCGGTGGAGTTGTGCATGGGGTGTGTTTGGAACATTTTGTCACCAGCCGAGTCCAAAATTCAGCGGTTCCCCATCTCAGCCCAGAAAGCAGGTAGAACAACTTTTGTGGTGCCTTTCAAATACCTACCAAGGTAGTGTAAAAACTACCAAGAGAACTCCTGTCTGGCACCTTCCCCGGTGGAGTTGTGCATGGGGTGTGTTTGGAACATTTTGTCACCAGCCGAGTCCAAAATTCAGCGGTTCCCCATCTCAGCCCAGAAAGCAGGTAGAACTACTTTTGTGGTGTCTTTCAGGTGCCTACCAAGGTAGTGTAAAAACTACCAAGAGAACTCCTGTCTGGCACCTTCCCCGGTGGAGTTGTGCAGGGGGTGTGTTTGGAACATTTTGTCACCAGCCGAGTCCAAAATTCAGCGGTTCCCCATCTCAGCCCAGAAAGCAGGTAGAACAACTTTTGTGGTGCCTTTCAGCTGCCTACCAAGGTAGTGTAAAAACTACTAAGAGAACTCCTGTCTGGCACCTTCCCCGGTGGAGTTGTGCAGGGGGTGTGTTTGGAACATTTTGTCACCAGCCGAGTCCAAAATTCAGCTGTTCCCCATCTCAGCCCAGAAAGCAGGTAGAACAACTTTTGTGGTGTCTTTCAGATGCCTACCAAGGTAGTGTAAAAACTACCAGGAGAACTCCTGTCTGGCACCTTCCCCGGTGGAGTTGTGCATGGGGTGTGTTTGGAACATTTTGTCACCAGCCGACTCCAAAATTCAGCGGTTCCCCATCTCAGCCCAGAAAGCAGGTAGAACAACTTTTGTGGTGCCTTTCAGCTGCCTACCAAGGTAGTGTAAAAACTATCAAGAGAACTCTTGTCTGGCACCTTCCCCGGTGGAGTTGTGCATGGGGTGTGTTTGGAACATTTCGTCACCAGCCGAGTCCAAAATTCAGCGGTTCCCCATCTCAGCCCAGAAAGCAGGTAGAACAACTTTTGTCGTGCCTTTCAAATACCTACCAAGGTAGTGTAAAAACTACCAAGAGAACTCCTGTCTGGCACCTTCCCCGGTGGAGTTGTGCATGGGGTGTGTTTGGAACATTTTGTCACCAGCCGACTCCAAAATTCAGCTGTTCCCCATCTCAGCCCAGAAAGCAGGTAGAACAACTTTTTTGGTGCCTTTCAGGTGCCTACCAAGGTAGTGTAAAAACTACCAGGAGAACTCCTGTCTGGCACCTTCCCCGGTGGAGTTGTGCATGGGGTCTGTTTGGAACATTTTGTCACCGGCCGAGTCCAAAATTCAGCGGTTCCCCATCTCAGCCCAGAAAGCAGGTAGAACAACTTTTGTGGTGTCTTTCAGATGCCTACCAAGGTAGTGTAAAAACTATTAAGAGAACTCCTGTCTGGCACCTTCCCCGGTGGAGTTGTGCATGGGGTGTGTTTGGAACATTTTGTCACCGGCCGACTCCAAAATTCAGCGGTTCCCCATCTCAGCCCAGAAAGCAGGTAGAACAACTTTTGTAGTGTCTTTTTGATGCCTACCGGAGCAATGTAAAAACTACCAACAGAATTCGTTCCTGGCACCTTCGCTAGTGGAGTTGTGCATGGGGTGTATTTATTAAAATTTTGTCACCAGCCGAGTCCAAAATTCAGCGGTTCCCCATCTCAGCCCAGAAAGCAAGTAGAACAACTTTTGTGGTGCCTTTCAGCTGCCTACCAAGGTAGTGTAAAAACTACCAGGAGAACTCCTTTCTGGCACCTTCTCCGGTGGAGTTGTGCATGGGGTGTGTTTGGAACATTTTGTCACCGGCCGACTCCAAAATTCAGCGGTTCCCCATCTCAGCCCAGAAAGCAGGTAGAACAACTTTTGTGGTGTCCTTTTGATGCCTACCGGAGCAATGTAAAAACTACCAACAGAACTCGTCCCTGGCACCTTCGCTAGTGGAGTTGTGCATGGGGTGTATTTATTAAAATGTTGTCACCAGCCGAGTCCAAAATTCAGCTGTTCCCCATCTCAGCCCAGAAAGCAGGTAGAACAACTTTTGTGGTGCCTTTCAGCTGCCTACCAAGGTAGTGTAAAAACTACTAAGACAACTCCTGCCTGGCACCTTCCCCGGTGGAGTTGTGCATGGGGTGTGTTTGGAACATTTTGTCACCGGCCGAGTCCAAAATTCAGCGGTTCCCCATCTCAGCCCAGAAAGCAGGTAGAACAACTTTTGTGGTGTCTTTCAGATGCCTACCGGAGCAATGTAAAAACTACCAGGAGAACTCCTGTCTGGCACCTTCCCCGGTGGAGTTGTGCATGGGGTGTGTTTGGAACATTTTGTCACCAGCCGAGTCCAAAATTCAGCGGTTCCCCATCTCAGCCCAGAAAGCAGGTAGAACA
This sequence comes from Falco biarmicus, assembly GCF_023638135.1. Taxonomy (NCBI): domain Eukaryota; kingdom Metazoa; phylum Chordata; class Aves; order Falconiformes; family Falconidae; genus Falco; species Falco biarmicus. The sequence continues at coordinate 204,667 of NW_026612016.1, read as the reverse complement.
ACTTTTGTGGTGCCTTTCAAATACCTACCAAGGTAGTGTAAAAAGTACCAAGAGAACTCCTGTCTGGCACCTTCCCCGGTGGAGTTGTGCATGGGGTGTGTTTGGAACATTTTGTCACCAGCCGAGTCCAAAATTCAGCGGTTCCCCATCTCAGCCCAGAAAGCAGGTAGAACTACTTTTGTGGTGTCTTTCAGATGCCTACCAAGGTAGTGTAAAAACTACCAAGAGAACTCCTGTCTGGCACCTTCCCCGGTGGAGTTGTGCAGGGGGTGTGTTTGGAACATTTTGTCACCAGCCGAGTCCAAAATTCAGCGGTTCCCCATCTCAGCCCAGAAAGCAGGTAGAACAACTTTTGTGGTGCCTTTCAGCTGCCTACCAAGGTAGTGTAAAAACTACTAAGAGAACTCCTGTCTGGCACCTTCCCCGGTGGAGTTGTGCAGGGGGTGTGTTTGGAACATTTTGTCACCAGCCGAGTCCAAAATTCAGCTGTTCCCCATCTCAGCCCAGAAAGCAGGTAGAACAACTTTTGTGGTGTCTTTCAGATGCCTACCAAGGTAGTGTAAAAACTACCAGGAGAACTCCTGTCTGGCACCTTCCCCGGTGGAGTTGTGCATGGGGTGTGTTTGGAACATTTTGTCACCAGCCGACTCCAAAATTCAGCGGTTCCCCATCTCAGCCCAGAAAGCAGGTAGAACAACTTTTGTGGTGCCTTTCAGCTGCCTACCAAGGTAGTGTAAAAACTATCAAGAGAACTCTTGTCTGGCACCTTCCCCGGTGGAGTTGTGCATGGGGTGTGTTTGGAACATTTCGTCACCAGCCGAGTCCAAAATTCAGCGGTTCCCCATCTCAGCCCAGAAAGCAGGTAGAACAACTTTTGTCGTGCCTTTCAAATACCTACCAAGGTAGTGTAAAAACTACCAAGAGAACTCCTGTCTGGCACCTTCCCCGGTGGAGTTGTGCATGGGGTGTGTTTGGAACATTTTGTCACCAGCCGACTCCAAAATTCAGCTGTTCCCCATCTCAGCCCAGAAAGCAGGTAGAACAACTTTTGTGGTGCCTTTCAAATACCTACCAAGGTAGTGTAAAAACTACCAAGAGAACTCCTGTCTGGCACCTTCCCCGGTGGAGTTGTGCATGGGGTGTGTTTGGAACATTTTGTCACCAGCCGAGTCCAAAATTCAGCGGTTCCCCATCTCAGCCCAGAAAGCAGGTAGAACTACTTTTGTGGTGTCTTTCAGATGCCTACCAAGGTAGTGTAAAAACTACCAAGAGAACTCCTGTCTGGCACCTTCCCCGGTGGAGTTGTGCAGGGGGTGTGTTTGGAACATTTTGTCACCAGCCGAGTCCAAAATTCAGCGGTTCCCCATCTCAGCCCAGAAAGCAGGTAGAACAACTTTTGTGGTGCCTTTCAGCTGCCTACCAAGGTAGTGTAAAAACTACTAAGAGAACTCCTGTCTGGCACCTTCCCCGGTGGAGTTGTGCAGGGGGTGTGTTTGGAACATTTTGTCACCAGCCGAGTCCAAAATTCAGCTGTTCCCCATCTCAGCCCAGAAAGCAGGTAGAACAACTTTTGTGGTGTCTTTCAGATGCCTACCAAGGTAGTGTAAAAACTACCAGGAGAACTCCTGTCTGGCACCTTCCCCGGTGGAGTTGTGCATGGGGTGTGTTTGGAACATTTTGTCACCAGCCGACTCCAAAATTCAGCGGTTCCCCATCTCAGCCCAGAAAGCAGGTAGAACAACTTTTGTGGTGCCTTTCAGCTGCCTACCAAGGTAGTGTAAAAACTATCAAGAGAACTCTTGTCTGGCACCTTCCCCGGTGGAGTTGTGCATGGGGTGTGTTTGGAACATTTCGTCACCAGCCGAGTCCAAAATTCAGCGGTTCCCCATCTCAGCCCAGAAAGCAGGTAGAACAACTTTTGTCGTGCCTTTCAAATACCTACCAAGGTAGTGTAAAAACTACCAAGAGAACTCCTGTCTGGCACCTTCCCCGGTGGAGTTGTGCATGGGGTGTGTTTGGAACATTTTGTCACCAGCCGACTCCAAAATTCAGCTGTTCCCCATCTCAGCCCAGAAAGCAGGTAGAACAACTTTTGTGGTGCCTTTCAGCTGCCTACCAAGGTAATGTAAAAACTATCAAGAGAACTCCTGTCTGGCACCTTCCCCGGTGGAGTTGTGCATGGGGTGTGTTTGGAACATTTTTTCACCGGCCGACTCCAAAATTCAGCGGTTCCCCATCTCAGCCCAGAAAGCAGGAAGAACAACTTTTGTGGTGTCCTTTTGATGCCTACCGGAGCAATGTAAAAACTACCAACAGAACTCGTCCTGGCACCTTCGCTAGTGGAGTTGTGCAGGTGGTGTATTTATTAAAATTTTGTCACCAGCCGAGTCCAAAATTCAGCGGTTCCCCATCTCAGCCCAGAAAGCAGGTAGAACAACTTTTTTGGTGCCTTTCAGCTGCCTACCAAGGTAGTGTAAAAACTACTAAGAGAACTCCTGTCTGGCACCTTCCCCGGTGGAGTTGTGCATGGGGTGTGTTTGGAATATTTTGTTACCAGCCGACTCCAAAATTCAGCTGTTCCCCATCTCAGCCCAGAAAGCAGGTAGAACAACTTTTGTAGTGTCTTTCAGATGCCTACCAAGGTAGTGTAAAAACTATTAAGAGAACTCCTGTCTGGCACCTTCCCCGGTGGAGTTGTGCATGGGGTGTTTTTGGAACATTTTGTCACCGGCCGACTCCAAAATTCAGCGGTTCCCCATCTAAGCCCAGAGAGCAGGTAGAACAACTTTTGTGGTCTCTTTCAGATGCCTACCGGAGCAATGTAAAAACTACCAGGAGAACTCCTGTCTGGCACCTTCCCCGGTGGAGTTGTGCATGGGGTGTGTTTGGAACATTTTGTCACCAGCCGAGTCCAAAATTCAGCTGTTCCCCATCTCAGCCCAGAAAGCAGGTAGAACAACTTTTGTGGTGCCTTTCAGATGCCTACCGGAGCAATGTAAAAACTACCAGGAGAACTCCTGTCTGGCGCCTTCCCCGGTGGAGTTGTGCATGGGGTGTGTTTGGAACATTTTGTCACCGGCCGACTCCAAAATTCAGCGGTTCCCCATCTCAGCCCAGAAAGCAGGTAGAACAACTTTTGTGGTGTCCTTTTGATGCCTACCGGAGCAATGTAAAAACTACCAGGAGAACTCGTCCCTGGCACCTTCGCTAGTGGAGTTGTGCATGGGGTGTATTTATTAAAATTTTGTCACCAGCCGAGTCCAAAATTCAGCTGTTCCCCATCTTAGCCCAGAAAGCAGGTAGAACAACTTTTGTGGTGCCTTTCAGCTGCCTACCAAGGTAGTGTAAAAACTACTAAGAGAACTCCTGTCTGGCACCTTCCCCGGTGGAGTTGTGCATGGGGTGTGTTTGGAACATTTTGTCACCGGCCGACTCCAAAATTCAGCGGTTCCCCATCTCAGCCCAGAAAGCAGGTAGAACAACTTTTGTGGTGTCTTTCAGATGCCTACTGGAGCAATGTAAAAACTACCAGGAGAACTCCTGTCTGGCACCTTCCCCGGTGGAGTTGTGCATGGGGTGTGTTTGGAACATTTTGTTACCAGCCGACTCCAAAATTCAGCTGTTCCCCATCTCAGCCCAGAAAGCAGGTAGAACAACTTTTGTAGTGTCTTTCAGATGCCTACCAAGGTAGTGTAAAAACTATTAAGAGAACTCCTGTCTGGCACCTTCCCCGGTGGAGTTGTGCATGGGGTGTTTTTGGAACATTTTGTCACCGGCCGACTCCAAAATTCAGCGGTTCCCCATCTAAGCCCAGAGAGCAGGTAGAACAACTTTTGTGGTCTCTTTCAGATGCCTACCGGAGCAATGTAAAAACTACCAGGAGAACTCCTGTCTGGCACCTTCCCCGGTGGAGTTGTGCATGGGGTGTGTTTGGAACATTTTGTCACCAGCCGAGTCCAAAATTCAGCGGTTCCCCATCTCAGCCCAGAAAGCAGGAAGAACAACTTTTGTGGTGCCTTTCAGGTGCCTACCAAGGCAGTGTAAAAACTACCAAGAGAACTCCTGTCTGGCACCTTCCCCGGTGGAGTTGTGCATGGGGTGTGTTTGGAACATTTTGTCACCAGCCGAGTCCAAAATTCAGCTGTTCCCCATCTCAGCCCAGAAAGCAGGTAGAACAACTTTTGTGGTGCCTTTCAGATGCCTACCGGAGCAATGTAAAAACTACCAGGAGAACTCCTGTCTGGCGCCTTCCCCGGTGGAGTTGTGCATGGGGTGTGTTTGGAACATTTTGTCACCGGCCGACTCCAAAATTCAGCGGTTCCCCATCTCAGCCCAGAAAGCAGGTAGAACAACTTTTGTGGTGTCCTTTTGATGCCTACCGGAGCAATGTAAAAACTACCAGGAGAACTCGTCCCTGGCACCTTCGCTAGTGGAGTTGTGCATGGGGTGTATTTATTAAAATTTTGTCACCAGCCGAGTCCAAAATTCAGCTGTTCCCCATCTCAGCCCAGAAAGCAGGTAGAACAACTTTTGTGGTGTCTTTCAGATGCCTACTGGAGCAATGTAAAAACTACCAGGAGAACTCCTGTCTGGCACCTTCCCCGGTGGAGTTGTGCATGGGGTGTGTTTGGAACATTTTGTCACCAGCCGAGTCCAAAATTCAGAGGTTCCCCATCTCAGCCCAGAAAGCAGGTAGAACAACTTTTGTAGTGTCTTTTTGATGCCTACCGGAGCAATGTAAAAACTACCAACAGAATTCGTTCCTGGCACCTTCGCTAGTGGAGTTGTGCAGGGGGTGTATTTATTAAAATTTTGTCACCAGCCGAGTCCAAAATTCAGCTGTTCCCCATCTCAGCCCAGAAAGCAAGTAGAACAACTTTTTTGGTGCCTTTCAGGTGCCTACCAAGGTAGTGTAAAAACTACCAGGAGAACTCCTGTCTGGCACCTTCCCCGGTGGAGTTGTGCATGGGGTCTGTTTGGAACATTTTGTCACCGGCCGAGTCCAAAATTCAGCGGTTCCCCATCTCAGCCCAGAAAGCAGGTAGAACAACTTTTGTGGTGTCTTTCAGATGCCTACCAAGGTAGTGTAAAAACTATTAAGAGAACTCCTGTCTGGCACCTTCCCCGGTGGAGTTGTGCATGGGGTGTGTTTGGAACATTTTGTCACCGGCCGACTCCAAAATTCAGCGGTTCCCCATCTCAGCCCAGAAAGCAGGTAGAACAACTTTTGTAGTGTCTTTTTGATGCCTACCGGAGCAATGTAAAAACTACCAACAGAATTCGTTCCTGGCACCTTCGCTAGTGGAGTTGTGCATGGGGTGTATTTATTAAAATTTTGTCACCAGCCGAGTCCAAAATTCAGCGGTTCCCCATCTCAGCCCAGAAAGCAAGTAGAACAACTTTTGTGGTGCCTTTCAAATGCCTACCAAGGTAGTGTAAAAACTATCAAGAGAACTCCTGTCTGGCACCTTCCCCGGTGGAGTTGTGCATGGGGTGTGTTTGGAACATTTTTTCACCGGCCGACTCCAAAATTCAGCTGTTCCCCATCTCAGCCCAGAAAGCAGGTAGAACAACTTTTGTGGTGTCTTTCAGATGCCTACTGGAGCAATGTAAAAACTACCAGGAGAACTCCTGTCTGGCACCTTCCCCGGTGGAGTTGTGCATGGGGTGTGTTTGGAACATTTTGTCACCAGCCGACTCCAAAATTCAGCGGTTCCCCATCTCAGCCCAGAAAGCAGGTAGAACATCTTTTGTGGTGTCTTTCAGATGCCTACCGGAGCAATGTAAAAACTACCAGGAGAACTCGTCCCTGGCACCTTTGCTAGTGGAGTTGTGCATGGGGTGTCTTTGGAACATTTTGTCACCGGCCGAGTCCAAAATTCAGCGGTTCCCCATCTCAGCCCAGAAAGCAGGTAGAACAGCTTTTGTAGTGTCTTTTTGATGCCTACCGGAGCAATGTAAAAACTACCAACAGAATTCGTTCCTGGCACCTTCGCTAGTGGAGTTGTGCATGGGGTGTATTTATTAAAATTTTGTCACCAGCCGAGTCCAAAATTCAGCGGTTCCCCATCTCAGCCCAGAAAGCAAGTAGAACAACTTTTGTGGTGCCTTTCAAATACCTACCAAGGTAGTGTAAAAACTACCAAGAGAACTCCTGTCTGGCACCTTCCCCGGTGGAGTTGTGCAGGGGGTGTGTTTGGAACATTTTGTCACCAGCCGAGTCCAAAATTCAGCGGTTCCCCATCTCAGCCCAGAAAGCAGGTAGAACAACTTTTGTGGTGCCTTTCAGCTGCCTACCAAGGTAGTGTAAAAACTACTAAGAGAACTCCTGTCTGGCACCTTCCCCGGTGGAGTTGTGCAGGGGGTGTGTTTGGAACATTTTGTCACCAGCCGAGTCCAAAATTCAGCTGTTCCCCATCTCAGCCCAGAAAGCAGGTAGAACAACTTTTGTGGTGTCTTTCAGATGCCTACCAAGGTAGTGTAAAAACTACCAGGAGAACTCCTGTCTGGCACCTTCCCCGGTGGAGTTGTGCATGGGGTGTGTTTGGAACATTTTGTCACCGGCCGACTCCAAAATTCAGCGGTTCCCCATCTCAGCCCAGAAAGCAGGTAGAACAACTTTTGTGGTGCCTTTCAGCTGCCTACCAAGGTAGTGTAAAAAACTATCAAGAGAACTCTTGTCTGGCACCTTCCCCGGTGGAGTTGTGCATGGGGTGTGTTTGGAACATTTCGTCACCAGCCGAGTCCAAAATTCAGCGGTTCCCCATCTCAGCCCAGAAAGCAGGTAGAACAACTTTTGTCGTGCCTTTCAAATACCTACCAAGGTAGTGTAAAAACTACCAAGAGAACTCCTGTCTGGCACCTTCCCCGGTGGAGTTGTGCATGGGGTGTGTTTGGAACATTTTGTCACCAGCCGACTCCAAAATTCAGCTGTTCCCCATCTCAGCCCAGAAAGCAGGTAGAACAACTTTTGTGGTGCCTTTCAAATACCTACCAAGGTAGTGTAAAAACTACCAAGAGAACTCCTGTCTGGCACCTTCCCCGGTGGAGTTGTGCATGGGGTGTGTTTGGAACATTTTGTCACCAGCCGAGTCCAAAATTCAGCGGTTCCCCATCTCAGCCCAGAAAGCAGGTAGAACTACTTTTGTGGTGTCTTTCAGATGCCTACCAAGGTAGTGTAAAAACTATCAAGAGAACTCCTGTCTGGCACCTTCCCCGGTGGAGTTGTGCAGGGGGTGTGTTTGGAACATTTTGTCACCAGCCGAGTCCAAAATTCAGCGGTTCCCCATCTCAGCCCAGAAAGCAGGTAGAACAACTTTTGTGGTGCCTTTCAGCTGCCTACCAAGGTAGTGTAAAAACTACTAAGAGAACTCCTGTCTGGCACCTTCCCCGGTGGAGTTGTGCAGGGGGTGTGTTTGGAACATTTTGTCACCAGCCGAGTCCAAAATTCAGCTGTTCCCCATCTCAGCCCAGAAAGCAGGTAGAACAACTTTTGTGGTGTCTTTCAGATGCCTACCAAGGTAGTGTAAAAACTACCAGGAGAACTCCTGTCTGGCACCTTCCCCGGTGGAGTTGTGCATGGGGTGTGTTTGGAACATTTTGTCACCAGCCGACTCCAAAATTCAGCGGTTCCCCATCTCAGCCCAGAAAGCAGGTAGAACAACTTTTGTGGTGCCTTTCAGCTGCCTACCAAGGTAGTGTAAAAACTATCAAGAGAACTCTTGTCTGGCACCTTCCCCGGTGGAGTTGTGCATGGGGTGTGTTTGGAACATTTCGTCACCAGCCGAGTCCAAAATTCAGCGGTTCCCCATCTCAGCCCAGAAAGCAGGTAGAACAACTTTTGTCGTGCCTTTCAAATACCTACCAAGGTAGTGTAAAAACTACCAAGAGAACTCCTGTCTGGCACCTTCCCCGGTGGAGTTGTGCATGGGGTGTGTTTGGAACATTTTGTCACCAGCCGACTCCAAAATTCAGCTGTTCCCCATCTCAGCCCAGAAAGCAGGTAGAACAACTTTTGTGGTGCCTTTCAGCTGCCTACCAAGGTAATGTAAAAACTATCAAGAGAACTCCTGTCTGGCACCTTCCCCGGTGGAGTTGTGCATGGGGTGTGTTTGGAACATTTTTTCACCGGCCGACTCCAAAATTCAGCGGTTCCCCATCTCAGCCCAGAAAGCAGGAAGAACAACTTTTGTGGTGTCCTTTTGATGCCTACCGGAGCAATGTAAAAACTACCAACAGAACTCGTCCTGGCACCTTCGCTAGTGGAGTTGTGCAGGTGGTGTATTTATTAAAATTTTGTCACCAGCCGAGTCCAAAATTCAGCGGTTCCCCATCTCAGCCCAGAAAGCAGGTAGAACAACTTTTTTGGTGCCTTTCAGCTGCCTACCAAGGTAGTGTAAAAACTACTAAGAGAACTCCTGTCTGGCACCTTCCCCGGTGGAGTTGTGCAGGGGGTGTGTTTGGAATATTTTGTTACCAGCCGACTCCAAAATTCAGCTGTTCCCCATCTCAGCCCTGAAAGCAGGTAGAACAACTTTTGTAGTGTCTTTCAGATGCCTACCAAGGTAGTGTAAAAACTATTAAGAGAACTCCTGTCTGGCACCTTCCCCGGTGGAGTTGTGCATGGGGTGTTTTTGGAACATTTTGTCACCGGCCGACTCCAAAATTCAGCGGTTCCCCATCTAAGCCCAGAGAGCAGGTAGAACAACTTTTGTGGTCTCTTTCAGATGCCTACCGGAGCAATGTAAAAACTACCAGGAGAACTCCTGTCTGGCACCTTCCCCGGTGGAGTTGTGCATGGGGTGTGTTTGGAACATTTTGTCACCGGCCGAGTCCAAAATTCAGCGGTTCCCCATCTCAGCCCAGAAAGCAGGAAGAACAACTTTTGTGGTGCCTTTCAGGTGCCTACCAAGGCAGTGTAAAAACTACCAAGAGAACTCCTGTCTGGCACCTTCCCCGGTGGAGTTGTGCATGGGGTGTGTTTGGAACATTTTGTCACCAGCCGAGTCCAAAATTCAGCTGTTCCCCATCTCAGCCCAGAAAGCAGGTAGAACAACTTTTGTGGTGCCTTTCAGATGCCTACCGGAGCAATGTAAAAACTACCAGGAGAACTCCTGTCTGGCGCCTTCCCCGGTGGAGTTGTGCATGGGGTGTGTTTGGAACATTTTGTCACCGGCCGACTCCAAAATTCAGCGGTTCCCCATCTCAGCCCAGAAAGCAGGTAGAACAACTTTTGTGGTGTCCTTTTGATGCCTACCGGAGCAATGTAAAAACTACCAGGAGAACTCGTCCCTGGCACCTTCGCTAGTGGAGTTGTGCATGGGGTGTATTTATTAAAATTTTGTCACCAGCCGAGTCCAAAATTCAGCTGTTCCCCATCTCAGCCCAGAAAGCAGGTAGAACAACTTTTGTGGTGCCTTTCAGCTGCCTACCAAGGTAGTGTAAAAACTACTAAGAGAACTCCTGTCTGGCACCTTCCCCGGTGGAGTTGTGCATGGGGTGTGTTTGGAACATTTTGTCACCGGCCGAGTCCAAAATTCAGCGGTTCCCCATCTCAGCCCAGAAAGCAGGTAGAACTACTTTTGTGGTGTCTTTCAGATGCCTACCAAGGTAGTGTAAAAAGTACCAAGAGAACTCCTGTCTGGCACCTTCCCCGGTGGAGTTGTGCATGGGGTGTGTTTGGAACATTTTGTCACCGGCCGACTCCAAAATTCAGCGGTTCCCCATCTCAGCCCAGAGAGCAGGAAGAACAACTTTTGTGGTGTCCTTTTGATGCCTACCGGGGCAATGTAAAAACTACCAACAGAACTCGTCCCTGGCACCTTCGCTAGTGGAGTTGTGCAGGGGGTGTATTTATTAAAATTTTCTCACCAGCCGAGTCCTAAATTCTGCGTTCCCCATCTCAGCCCAGAAAGCAGGTAGAACAACTTTTGTGGTGCCTTTCAGGTGCCTACCAAGGTAGTGTAAAAACTACTAAGAGAACTCCTGTCTGGCACCTTCCCCGGTGGAGTTGTGCATGGGGTGTGTTTGGAACATTTTGTCACCGGCCGACTCCAAAATTCAGCGGTTCCCCATCTCAGCCCAGAAAGCAGGTAGAACAACTTTTGTGGTGTCTTTCAGATGCCTACCGGAGCAATGTAAAAACTACCAGGGGAACTCGTGCCTGGCACCTTCCCCGGTGGAGTTGTGCATGGGGTGTCTTTGGAACATTTTGTCACCGGCCGAGTCCTAAATTCAGCCGTTCCCCATCTCAGCCCAGAAAGCAGGTAGAACAACTTTTTTGATGCCTTTCAGGTGCCTACCAAGGTAGTGTAAAAACTACTAAGAGAACTCCTGTCTGGCACCTTCCCCGGTGGAGTTGTGCATGGGGTGTGTTTGGAACATTTCGTCACCGGCCGAGTCCAAAATTCAGCGGTTCCCCATCTCAGCCCAGAAAGCAGGTAGAACAACTTTTCTGGTGTCTTTCAGATGCCTACCAAGGTAGTGTAAAAACTATTAAGAGAACTCCTGTCTGGCACCTTCCCCGGTGGAGTTGTGCATGGGGTGTGTTTGGAACATTTTGTCACCGGCCGACTCCAAAATTCAGCGGTTCCCCATCTCAGCCCAGAAAGCAGGTAGAACAACTTTTGTGGTGTCTTTCAGATGCCTACTGGAGCAATGTAAAAACTACCAGAAGAACTCCTGTCTGGCGCCTTCCCCGGTGGAGTTGTGCATGGGGTGTGTTTGGAACATTTTGTCACCAGCCGAGTCCAAAATTCAGCGGTTCCCCATCTCAGCCCAGAAAGCAGGTAGAACAACTTTTGTGGTGTCTTTCAGATGCCTACCGGAGCAATGTAAAAACTACCAGGAGAACTCGTCCCTGGCACCTTCGCTAGTGGAGTTGTGCATGGGGTGTGTTTGGAACATTTTGTCACCGGCCGACTCCAAAATTCAGCGGTTCCCCATCTCAGCCCAGAAAGCAGGTAGAACAACTTTTGTAGTGTCTTTTTGATGCCTACCGGAGCAATGTAAAAACTACCAACAGAATTCGTTCCTGGCACCTTCGCTAGTGGAGTTGTGCAGGGGGTGTATTTATTAAAATTTTGTCACCAGCCGAGTCCAAAATTCAGCGGTTCCCCATCTCAGCCCAGAAAGCAAGTAGAACAACTTTTGTGGTGCCTTTCAAATGCCTACCAAGGTAGTGTAAAAACTATCAAGAGAACTCCTGTCTGGCACCTTCCCCGGTGGAGTTGTGCATGGGGTGTGTTTGGAACATTTTTTCACCGGCCGACTCCAAAATTCAGCGGTTCCCCATCTCAGCCCAGAAAGCAGGTAGAACAACTTTTGTGGTGTCTTTCAGATGCCTACTGGAGCAATGTAAAAACTACCAGGAGAACTCCTGTCTGGCACCTTCCCCGGTGGAGTTGTGCATGGGGTGTGTTTGGAACATTTTGTCACCAGCCGAGTCCAAAATTCAGCGGTTCCCCATCTCAGCCCAGAAAGCAGGTAGAACATCTTTTGTGGTGTCTTTCAGATGCCTACCGGAGCAATGTAAAAACTACCAGGAGAACTCCTGTCTGGCACCTTCCCCGGTGGAGTTGTGCATGGGGTGTCTTTGGAACATTTTGTCACCGGCCGAGTCCAAAATTCAGCGGTTCCCCATCTCAGCCCAGAAAGCAGGTAGAACAACTTTTGTAGTGTCTTTTTGATGCCTACCGGAGCAATGTAAAAACTACCAACAGAATTCGTTCCTGGCACCTTCGCTAGTGGAGTTGTGCATGGGGTGTATTTATTAAAATTTTGTCACCAGCCGAGTCCAAAATTCAGCGGTTCCCCATCTCAGCCCAGAAAGCAAGTAGAACAACTTTTGTGGTGCCTTTCAGCTGCCTACCAAGGTAGTGTAAAAACTACCAGGAGAACTCCTTTCTGGCACCTTCTCCGGTGGAGTTGTGCATGGGGTGTGTTTGGAACATTTTGTCACCGGCCGACTCCAAAATTCAGCGGTTCCCCATCTCAGCCCAGAAAGCAGGTAGAACAACTTTTGTGGTGTCCTTTTGATGCCTACCGGAGCAATGTAAAAACTACCAACAGAACTCGTCCCTGGCACCTTCGCTAGTGGAGTTGTGCATGGGGTGTATTTATTAAAATGTTGTCACCAGCCGAGTCCAAAATTCAGCTGTTCCCCATCTCAGCCCAGAAAGCAGGTAGAACAACTTTTGTGGTGCCTTTCAGCTGCCTACCAAGGTAGTGTAAAAACTACTAAGACAACTCGTGCCTGGCACCTTCCCCGGTGGAGTTGTGCATGGGGTGTGTTTGGAACATTTTGTCACCGGCCGAGTCCAAAATTCAGCGGTTCCCCATCTCAGCCCAGAAAGCAGGTAGAACAACTTTTGTGGTGTCTTTCAGATGCCTACCGGAGCAATGTAAAAACTACCAGGAGAACTCCTGTCTGGCACCTTCCCCGGTGGAGTTGTGCATGGGGTGTGTTTGGAACATTTTGTCACCAGCCGAGTCCAAAATTCAGCGGTTCCCCATCTCAGCCCAGAAAGCAGGTAGAACAACTTTTGTGGTGCCTTTCAAATACCTACCAAGGTAGTGTAAAAACTACCAAGAGAACTCCTGTCTGGCACCTTCCCCGGTGGAGTTGTGCATGGGGTGTGTTTGGAACATTTTGTCACCAGCCGAGTCCAAAATTCAGCGGTTCCCCATCTCAGCCCAGAAAGCAGGTAGAACTACTTTTGTGGTGTCTTTCAGATGCCTACCAAGGTAGTGTAAAAACTACCAAGAGAACTCCTGTCTGGCACCTTCCCCGGTGGAGTTGTGCAGGGGGTGTGTTTGGAACATTTTGTCACCAGCCGAGTCCAAAATTCAGCGGTTCCCCATCTCAGCCCAGAAAGCAGGTAGAACAACTTTTGTGGTGCCTTTCAGCTGCCTACCAAGGTAGTGTAAAAACTACTAAGAGAACTCCTGTCTGGCACCTTCCCCGGTGGAGTTGTGCAGGGGGTGTGTTTGGAACATTTTGTCACCAGCCGAGTCCAAAATTCAGCTGTTCCCCATCTCAGCCCAGAAAGCAGGTAGAACAACTTTTGTGGTGTCTTTCAGATGCCTACCAAGGTAGTGTAAAAACTACCAGGAGAACTCCTGTCTGGCACCTTCCCCGGTGGAGTTGTGCATGGGGTGTGTTTGGAACATTTTGTCACCAGCCGAGTCCAAAATTCAGCGGTTCCCCATCTCAGCCCAGAAAGCAGGTAGAACAACTTTTGTGGTGCCTTTCAGCTGCCTACCAAGGTAGTGTAAAAACTATCAAGAGAACTCTTGTCTGGCACCTTCCCCGGTGGAGTTGTGCATGGGGTGTGTTTGGAACATTTCGTCACCAGCCGAGTCCAAAATTCAGCGGTTCCCCATCTCAGCCCAGAAAGCAGGTAGAACAACTTTTGTCGTGCCTTTCAAATACCTACCAAGGTAGTGTAAAAACTACCAAGAGAACTCCTGTCTGGCACCTTCCCCGGTGGAGTTGTGCATGGGGTGTGTTTGGAACATTTTGTCACCAGCCGAGTCCAAAATTCAGCGGTTCCCCATCTCAGCCCAGAAAGCAGGTAGAACTACTTTTGTGGTGTCTTTCAGCTGCCTACCAAGGTAGTGTAAAAACTACCAAGAGAACTCCTGTCTGGCACCTTCCCCGGTGGAGTTGTGCAGGGGGTGTGTTTGGAACATTTTGTCACCAGCCGAGTCCAAAATTCAGCGGTTCCCCATCTCAGCCCAGAAAGCAGGTAGAACAACTTTTGTGGTGCCTTTCAGCTGCCTACCAAGGTAGTGTAAAAACTACTAAGAGAACTCCTGTCTGGCACCTTCCCCGGTGGAGTTGTGCAGGGGGTGTGTTTGGAACATTTTGTCACCAGCCGAGTCCAAAATTCAGCTGTTCCCCATCTCAGCCCAGAAAGCAGGTAGAACAACTTTTGTGGTGTCTTTCAGATGCCTACCAAGGTAGTGTAAAAACTACCAGGAGAACTCCTGTCTGGCACCTTCCCCGGTGGAGTTGTGCATGGGGTGTGTTTGGAACATTTTGTCACCAGCCGAGTCCAAAATTCAGCGGTTCCCCATCTCAGCCCAGAAAGCAGGTAGAACAACTTTTGTCGTGCCTTTCAAATACCTACCAAGGTAGTGTAAAAACTACCAAGAGAACTCCTGTCTGGCACCTTCCCCGGTGGAGTTGTGCATGGGGTGTGTTTGGAACATTTTGTCACCAGCCGACTCCAAAATTCAGCTGTTCCCCATCTCAGCCCAGAAAGCAGGTAGAACAACTTTTGTGGTGCCTTTCAGCTGCCTACCAAGGTAATGTAAAAACTATCAAGAGAACTCCTGTCTGGCACCTTCCCCGGTGGAGTTGTGCATGGGGTGTGTTTGGAACATTTTGTCACCAGCCGACTCCAAAATTCAGCGGTTCCCCATCTCAGCCCAGAAAGCAGGAAGAACAACTTTTGTGGTGCCTTTCAGGTGCCTACCAAGGCAGTGTAAAAACTACCAAGAGAACTCCTGTCTGGCACCTTCCCCGGTGGAGTTGTGCATGGGGTGTGTTTGGAACATTTTGTCACCAGCCGAGTCCAAAATTCAGCTGTTCCCCATCTCAGCCCAGAGAGCAGGTAGAACAACTTTTGTGGTGCCTTTCAGATGCCTACCGGAGCAATGTAAAAACTACCAGGAGAACTCCTGTCTGGCGCCTTCCCCGGTGGAGTTGTGCATGGGGTGTGTTTGGAACATTTTGTCACCGGCCGACTCCAAAATTCAGCGGTTCCCCATCTCAGCCCAGAAAGCAGGTAGAACAACTTTTGTGGTGTCTTTCAGATGCCTACCGGAGCAATGTAAAAACTACCAGGAGAACTCCTGTCTGGCACCTTCGCTAGTGGAGTTATGCGTGGGGTGTGTTTGGAACATTTTGTCACCGGCCGACTCCAAAATTCAGCGGTTCCCCATCTCAGCCCAGAGAGCAGGTAGAACAACTTTTGTGGTGTCTTTCAGATGCCTACCGGAGCAATGTAAAAACTACCAGGAGAACTCCTGTCTGGCACCTTCCCCGGTGGAGTTGTGCATGGGGTGTGTTTGGAACATTTTGTCACCAGCCGACTCCAAAATTCAGCGGTTCCCCATCTCAGCCCAGAAAGCAGGTAGAACAACTTTTGTGGTGTCCTTTTGATGCCTACCGGAGCAATGTAAAAACTACCAACAGAACTCGTCCCTGGCACCTTCGCTAGTTGAGTTGTGCAGGGGGTGTATTTATTAAAATTTTGTCACCAGCCGAGTCCAAAATTCAGCGGTTCCCCATCTCAGCCCAGAAAGCAGGTAGAACAACTTTTTTGGTGCCTTTCAGCTGCCTACCAAGGTAGTGTAAAAACTACTAAGAGAACTCCTGTCTGGCACCTTCCCCGGTGGAGTTGTGCAGGGGGTGTGTTTGGAACATTTTGTTACCAGCCGACTCCAAAATTCAGCTGTTCCCCATCTCAGCCCAGAAAGCAGGTAGAACAACTTTTGTAGTGTCTTTCAGATGCCTACCAAGGTAGTGTAAAAACTATTAAGAGAACTCCTGTCTGGCACCTTCCCCGGTGGAGTTGTGCATGGGGTGTGTTTGGAACATTTTGTCACCAGCCGACTCCAAAATTCAGCTGTTCCCCATCTCAGCCCAGAAAGCAGGTAGAACAACTTTTGTGGTGTCTTTCAGATGCCTACCGGAGCAATGTAAAAACTACCAGGAGAACTCCTGTCTGGCACCTTCCCCGGTGGAGTTGTGCATGGGGTGTGTTTGGAACATTTTGTCACCAGCCGAGTCCAAAATTCAGCGGTTCCCCATCTCAGCCCAGAAAGAAGGAAGAACAACTTTTGTGGTGCCTTTCAGGTGCCTTCCAAGGTAGTGTAAAAACTACTAAGAGAACTCCTGTCTGGCACCTTCCCCGGTGGAGTTGTGCATGGGGTGTGTTTGGAACATTTTGTCACCAGCCGAGTCCAAAATTCAGCTGTTCCCCATCTCAGCCCAGAAAGCAGGTAGAACAACTTTTGTGGTGTCTTTCAGATGCCTACCAAGGTAGTGTAAAAACTATTAAGAGAACTCCTGTCTGGCACCTTCGCTAGTGGAGTTATGCGTGGGGTGTGTTTGGAACATTTTGTCACCGGCCGACTCCAAAATTCAGCGGTTCCCCATCTCAGCCCAGAGAGCAGGTAGAACAACTTTTGTGGTGTCTTTCAGATGCCTACCGGAGCAATGTAAAAACTACTAAGAGAACTCGTGCCTGGCACCTTCCCCGGTGGAGTTGTGCATGGGGTGTCTTTGGAACATTTTGTCACCGGCCGAGTCCTAAATTCTGCTGTTCCCCATCTCAGCCCAGAAAGCAGGTAGAACAACTTTTTTGGTGCCTTTCAGGTGCCTACCAAGGTAATGTAAAAACTACTAAGAGAACTCCTGTCTGGCACCTTCCCCGGTGGAGTTGTGCATGGGGTGTGTTTGGAACATTTTGTCACCGGCCGACTCCAAAATTCAGCGGTTCCCCATCTCAGCCCAGAGAGCAGGTAGAACAACTTTTGTGGTGTCTTTCAGATGCCTACCAAGGTAGTGTAAAAACTACCAGGAGAACTCCTGTCTGGCACCTTCCCCGGTGGAGTTGTGCATGGGGTGTGTTTGGAACATTTTGTCACCGGCCGACTCCAAAATTCAGCGGTTCCCCATCTCAGCCCAGAGAGCAGGTAGAACAACTTTTGTGGTGCCTTTCAGCTGCCTACCAAGGTAGTGTAAAAACTATCAAGAGAACTCTTGTCTGGCACCTTCCCCGGTGGAGTTGTGCATGGGGTGTGTTTGGAACATTTTGTCACCAGCCAAGTCCAAAATTCAGCGGTTCCCCATCTCAGCCCAGAAAGCAGGTAGAACAACTTTTGTGGTGCCTTTCAGATGCCTACCGGAGCAATGTAAAAACTACCAGGAGAACTCCTGTCTGGCACCTTCGCCGGTGGAGTTGTGCATGGGGTGTGTTTGGAACATTTTGTCACCAGCCGAGTCCAAAATTCAGCGGTTCCCCATCTCAGCCCAGAAAGCAGGTAGAACAACTTTTGTGGTGTCTTTCAGATGCCTACCAAGGTAGTGTAAAAACTATTAAGAGAACTCCTGTCTGGCACCTTCGCTAGTGGAGTTATGCGTGGGGTGTGTTTGGAACATTTTGTCACCGGCCGACTCCAAAATTCAGCGGTTCCCCATCTCAGCCCAGAGAGCAGGTAGAACAACTTTTGTGGTGCCTTTCAGCTGCCTACCAAGGTAGTGTAAAAACTACTAAGAGAACTCCTGTCTGGCACCTTCCCCGGTGGAGTTGTGCAGGGGGTGTGTTTGGAACATTTTGTCACCAGCCGAGTCCAAAATTCAGCTGTTCCCCATCTCAGCCCAGAAAGCAGGTAGAACAACTTTTGTGGTGTCTTTCAGATGCCTACCAAGGTAGTGTAAAAACTACCAGGAGAACTCCTGTCTGGCACCTTCCCCGGTGGAGTTGTGCATGGGGTGTGTTTGGAACATTTTGTCACCAGCCGACTCCAAAATTCAGCGGTTCCCCATCTCAGCCCAGAAAGCAGGTAGAACAACTTTTGTGGTGCCTTTCAGCTGCCTACCAAGGTAGTGTAAAAACTATCAAGAGAACTCTTGTCTGGCACCTTCCCCGGTGGAGTTGTGCATGGGGTGTGTTTGGAACATTTCGTCACCAGCCGAGTCCAAAATTCAGCGGTTCCCCATCTCAGCCCAGAAAGCAGGTAGAACAACTTTTGTCGTGCCTTTCAAATACCTACCAAGGTAGTGTAAAAACTACCAAGAGAACTCCTGTCTGGCACCTTCCCCGGTGGAGTTGTGCATGGGGTGTGTTTGGAACATTTTGTCACCAGCCGAGTCCAAAATTCAGCGGTTCCCCATCTCAGCCCAGAAAGCAGGTAGAACTACTTTTGTGGTGTCTTTCAGCTGCCTACCAAGGTAGTGTAAAAACTACCAAGAGAACTCCTGTCTGGCACCTTCCCCGGTGGAGTTGTGCAGGGGGTGTGTTTGGAACATTTTGTCACCAGCCGAGTCCAAAATTCAGCGGTTCCCCATCTCAGCCCAGAAAGCAGGTAGAACAACTTTTGTGGTGCCTTTCAGCTGCCTACCAAGGTAGTGTAAAAACTACTAAGAGAACTCCTGTCTGGCACCTTCCCCGGTGGAGTTGTGCAGGGGGTGTGTTTGGAACATTTTGTCACCAGCCGAGTCCAAAATTCAGCTGTTCCCCATCTCAGCCCAGAAAGCAGGTAGAACAACTTTTGTGGTGTCTTTCAGATGCCTACCAAGGTAGTGTAAAAACTACCAGGAGAACTCCTGTCTGGCACCTTCCCCGGTGGAGTTGTGCATGGGGTGTGTTTGGAACATTTTGTCACCAGCCGAGTCCAAAATTCAGCGGTTCCCCATCTCAGCCCAGAAAGCAGGTAGAACAACTTTTGTCGTGCCTTTCAAATACCTACCAAGGTAGTGTAAAAACTACCAAGAGAACTCCTGTCTGGCACCTTCCCCGGTGGAGTTGTGCATGGGGTGTGTTTGGAACATTTTGTCACCAGCCGACTCCAAAATTCAGCTGTTCCCCATCTCAGCCCAGAAAGCAGGTAGAACAACTTTTGTGGTGCCTTTCAGCTGCCTACCAAGGTAATGTAAAAACTATCAAGAGAACTCCTGTCTGGCACCTTCCCCGGTGGAGTTGTGCATGGGGTGTGTTTGGAACATTTTGTCACCAGCCGACTCCAAAATTCAGCGGTTCCCCATCTCAGCCCAGAAAGCAGGAAGAACAACTTTTGTGGTGCCTTTCAGGTGCCTACCAAGGCAGTGTAAAAACTACCAAGAGAACTCCTGTCTGGCACCTTCCCCGGTGGAGTTGTGCATGGGGTGTGTTTGGAACATTTTGTCACCAGCCGAGTCCAAAATTCAGCTGTTCCCCATCTCAGCCCAGAGAGCAGGTAGAACAACTTTTGTGGTGCCTTTCAGATGCCTACCGGAGCAATGTAAAAACTACCAGGAGAACTCCTGTCTGGCGCCTTCCCCGGTGGAGTTGTGCATGGGGTGTGTTTGGAACATTTTGTCACCGGCCGACTCCAAAATTCAGCGGTTCCCCATCTCAGCCCAGAAAGCAGGTAGAACAACTTTTGTGGTGTCTTTCAGATGCCTACCGGAGCAATGTAAAAACTACCAGGAGAACTCCTGTCTGGCACCTTCGCTAGTGGAGTTATGCGTGGGGTGTGTTTGGAACATTTTGTCACCGGCCGACTCCAAAATTCAGCGGTTCCCCATCTCAGCCCAGAGAGCAGGTAGAACAACTTTTGTGGTGTCTTTCAGATGCCTACCGGAGCAATGTAAAAACTACCAGGAGAACTCCTGTCTGGCACCTTCCCCGGTGGAGTTGTGCATGGGGTGTGTTTGGAACATTTTGTCACCAGCCGACTCCAAAATTCAGCGGTTCCCCATCTCAGCCCAGAAAGCAGGTAGAACAACTTTTGTGGTGTCCTTTTGATGCCTACCGGAGCAATGTAAAAACTACCAACAGAACTCGTCCCTGGCACCTTCGCTAGTTGAGTTGTGCAGGGGGTGTATTTATTAAAATTTTGTCACCAGCCGAGTCCAAAATTCAGCGGTTCCCCATCTCAGCCCAGAAAGCAGGTAGAACAACTTTTTTGGTGCCTTTCAGCTGCCTACCAAGGTAGTGTAAAAACTACTAAGAGAACTCCTGTCTGGCACCTTCCCCGGTGGAGTTGTGCAGGGGGTGTGTTTGGAACATTTTGTTACCAGCCGACTCCAAAATTCAGCTGTTCCCCATCTCAGCCCAGAAAGCAGGTAGAACAACTTTTGTAGTGTCTTTCAGATGCCTACCAAGGTAGTGTAAAAACTATTAAGAGAACTCCTGTCTGGCACCTTCCCCGGTGGAGTTGTGCATGGGGTGTGTTTGGAACATTTTGTCACCGGCCGACTCCAAAATTCAGCGGTTCCCCATCTAAGCCCAGAGAGCAGGTAGAACAACTTTTGTGGTGTCTTTCAGATGCCTACCGGAGCAATGTAAAAACTACCAGGAGAACTCCTGTCTGGCACCTTCCCCGGTGGAGTTGTGCATGGGGTGTGTTTGGAACATTTTGTCACCAGCCGAGTCCAAAATTCAGCGGTTCCCCATCTCAGCCCAGAAAGAAGGAAGAACAACTTTTGTGGTGCCTTTCAGGTGCCTTCCAAGGTAGTGTAAAAACTACTAAGAGAACTCCTGTCTGGCACCTTCCCCGGTGGAGTTGTGCATGGGGTGTGTTTGGAACATTTTGTCACCAGCCGAGTCCAAAATTCAGCTGTTCCCCATCTCAGCCCAGAAAGCAGGTAGAACAACTTTTGTGGTGTCTTTCAGATGCCTACCAAGGTAGTGTAAAAACTATTAAGAGAACTCCTGTCTGGCACCTTCGCTAGTGGAGTTATGCGTGGGGTGTGTTTGGAACATTTTGTCACCGGCCGACTCCAAAATTCAGCGGTTCCCCATCTCAGCCCAGAGAGCAGGTAGAACAACTTTTGTGGTGTGTTTCAGATGCCTACCGGAGCAATGTAAAAACTACCAGGAGAACTCCTGTCTGGCACCTTCCCCGGTGGAGTTGTGCATGGGGTGTGTTTGGAACATTTTGTCACCAGCCGACTCCAAAATTCAGCGGTTCCCCATCTCAGCCCAGAAAGCAGGTAGAACAACTTTTGTGGTGTCCTTTTGATGCCTACCGGAGCAATGTAAAAACTACCAACAGAACTCGTCCCTGGCACCTTCGCTAGTTGAGTTGTGCAGGGGGTGTATTTATTAAAATTTTGTCACCAGCCGAGTCCAAAATTCAGCGGTTCCCCATCTCAGCCCAGAAAGAAGGAAGAACAACTTTTGTGGTGCCTTTCAGGTGCCTACCAAGGTAGTGTAAAAACTACTAAGAGAACTCCTGTCTGGCACCTTCCCCGGTGGAGTTGTGCATGGGGTGTGTTTGGAACATTTTGTCACCAGCCGAGTCCAAAATTCAGCTGTTCCCCATCTCAGCCCAGAAAGCAGGTAGAACAACTTTTGTGGTGTCTTTCAGATGCCTACCGGAGCAATGTAAAAACTACCAGGAGAACTCCTGTCTGGCACCTTCGCTAGTGGAGTTATGCGTGGGGTGTGTTTGGAACATTTTGTCACCGGCCGACTCCAAAATTCAGCGGTTCCCCATCTCAGCCCAGAGAGCAGGTAGAACAACTTTTGTGGTGTCTTTCAGATGCCTACCGGAGCAATGTAAAAACTACCAGGAGAACTCCTGTCTGGCACCTTCCCCGGTGGAGTTGTGCATGGGGTGTGTTTGGAACATTTTGTCACCAGCCGACTCCAAAATTCAGCGGTTCCCCATCTCAGCCCAGAAAGCAGGTAGAACAACTTTTGTGGTGTCCTTTTGATGCCTACCGGAGCAATGTAAAAACTACCAACAGAACTCGTCCCTGGCACCTTCGCTAGTTGAGTTGTGCAGGGGGTGTATTTATTAAAATTTTGTCACCAGCCGAGTCCAAAATTCAGCGGTTCCCCATCTCAGCCCAGAAAGCAGGTAGAACAACTTTTTTGGTGCCTTTCAGCTGCCTACCAAGGTAGTGTAAAAACTACTAAGAGAACTCCTGTCTGGCACCTTCCCCGGTGGAGTTGTGCAGGGGGTGTGTTTGGAACATTTTGTTACCAGCCGACTCCAAAATTCAGCTGTTCCCCATCTCAGCCCAGAAAGCAGGTAGAACAACTTTTGTAGTGTCTTTCAGATGCCTACCAAGGTAGTGTAAAAACTATTAAGAGAACTCCTGTCTGGCACCTTCCCCGGTGGAGTTGTGCATGGGGTGTGTTTGGAACATTTTGTCACCCGGCCGACTCCAAAATTCAGCGGTTCCCCATCTAAGCCCAGAGAGCAGGTAGAACAACTTTTGTGGTGTCTTTCAGATGCCTACCGGAGCAATGTAAAAACTACCAGGAGAACTCCTGTCTGGCACCTTCCCCG
Source organism: Falco biarmicus (assembly GCF_023638135.1). Classification (NCBI taxonomy): domain Eukaryota; kingdom Metazoa; phylum Chordata; class Aves; order Falconiformes; family Falconidae; genus Falco; species Falco biarmicus. The sequence goes on along the minus strand of NW_026612016.1, from coordinate 182,650 downwards.
GTGGAGTTGTGCATGGGGTGTGTTTGGAACATTTTGTCACCAGCCGAGTCCAAAATTCAGCGGTTCCCCATCTCAGCCCAGAAAGAAGGAAGAACAACTTTTGTGGTGCCTTTCAGGTGCCTACCAAGGTAGTGTAAAAACTACTAAGAGAACTCCTGTCTGGCACCTTCCCCGGTGGAGTTGTGCATGGGGTGTGTTTGGAACATTTTGTCACCAGCCGAGTCCAAAATTCAGCTGTTCCCCATCTCAGCCCAGAAAGCAGGTAGAACAACTTTTGTGGTGTCTTTCAGATGCCTACCAAGGTAGTGTAAAAACTATTAAGAGAACTCCTGTCTGGCACCTTCGCTAGTGGAGTTATGCGTGGGGTGTGTTTGGAACATTTTGTCACCGGCCGACTCCAAAATTCAGCGGTTCCCCATCTCAGCCCAGAGAGCAGGTAGAACAACTTTTGTGGTGTCTTTCAGATGCCTACCGGAGCAATGTAAAAACTACCAGGAGAACTCCTGTCTGGCACCTTCCCCGGTGGAGTTGTGCATGGGGTGTGTTTGGAACATTTTGTCACCAGCCGACTCCAAAATTCAGCGGTTCCCCATCTCAGCCCAGAAAGCAGGTAGAACAACTTTTGTGGTGTCCTTTTGATGCCTACCGGAGCAATGTAAAAACTACCAACAGAACTCGTCCCTGGCACCTTCGCTAGTGGAGTTGTGCAGGGGGTGTATTTATTAAAATTTTGTCACCAGCCGAGTCCAAAATTCAGCGGTTCCCCATCTCAGCCCAGAAAGCAGGTAGAACAACTTTTTTGGTGCATTTCAGCTGCCTACCAAGGTAGTGTAAAAACTACTAAGAGAACTCCTGTCTGGCACCTTCCCCGGTGGAGTTGTGCAGGGGGTGTGTTTGGAACATTTTGTCACCAGCCGAGTCCAAAATTCAGCTGTTCCCCATCTCAGCCCAGAAAGCAGGTAGAACAACTTTTGTGGTGTCTTTCAGATGCCTACCAAGGTAGTGTAAAAACTATTAAGAGAACTCCTGTCTGGCACCTTCCCCGGTGGAGTTCTGCAGGGGGTGTGTTTGGAACATTTTGTCACCGGCCGACTCCAAAATTCAGCGGTTCCCCATCTCAGCCCAGAAAGCAGGTAGAACAACTTTTGTGGTGTCTTTCAGATGCCTACCGGAGCAATGTAAAAACTACCAGGAGAACTCCTCTCTGGCACCTTCCCTAGTGGAGTTGTGCATGGGGTGTGTTTGGAACATTTTGTCACCAGCCGAGTCCAAAATTCAGCAGTTCCCCATCTCAGCCCAGAAAGCAGGAAGAACAACTTTTGTGGTGCCTTTCAATTGCCTACCGGAGCAATGTAAAAACTACCAACAGAATTCGTTCCTGGCACCTTCGCTAGTGGAGTTGTGCATGGGGTGTATTTATTAAAATTTTGTCACCAGCCGAGTCCAAAATTCAGCGGTTCCCCATCTCAGGCCAAAAGCAGGTAGAACAACTTTTGTGGTGTCTTTCAGATGCCTACCAAGGTAGTGTAAAAACTATCAAGAGAACTCCTGTCTGGCACCTTCCCCGGTGGAGTTGTGCATGGGGTGTGTTTGGAACATTTTGTCACCAGCCGAGTCCAAAATTCAGCGGTTCCCCATCTCAGCCCAGAAAGCAGGTAGAACAACTTTTGTGGTGCCTTTCAGCTGCCTACCAAGGTAGTGTAAAAACTACTAAGAGAACTCCTGTCTGGCACCTTCCCCGGTGGAGTTGTGCAGGGGGTGTGTTTGGAACATTTTGTCACCAGCCGAGTCCAAAATTCAGCGGTTCCCCATCTCAGCCCAGAAAGCAAGTAGAACAACTTTTGTGGTGTCTTTCAGATGCCTACCAAGGTAGTGTAAAAACTATCAAGAGAACTCCTGTCTGGCACCTTCCCCGGTGGAGTTGTGCAGGGGGTGTTTTTGGAACATTTTGTCACCAGCCGAGTCCAAAATTCAGCGGTTCCCCATCTCAGCCCAGAAAGCAGGTAGAACAACTTTTGTGGTGTCTTTCAGATGCCTACCGGAGCAATGTAAAAACTACCAGGAGAACTCCTGTCTGGCACCTTCCCCGGTGGAGTTGTGCAGGGGGTGTATTTATTAAAATTTTGTCACCAGCCGAGTCCAAAATTCAGCGGTTCCCCATCTCAGCCCAGAAAGCAGGTAGAACAACTTTTTTGGTGCCTTTCAGCTGCCTACCAAGGTAGTGTAAAAACTACTAAGAGAACTCCTGTCTGGCACCTTCCCCGGTGGAGTTGTGCAGGGGTGTGTTTGGAACATTTTGTTACCAGCCGACTCCAAAATTCAGCTGTTCCCCATCTCAGCCCAGAAAGCAGGTAGAACAACTTTTCTGGTGTCTTTCAGATGCCTACCAAGGTAGTGTAAAAACTATTAAGAGAACTCCTGTCTGGCACCTTCCCCGGTGGAGTTGTGCATGGGGTGTGTTTGGAACATTTCGTCACCGGCCGACTCCAAAATTCAGCGGTTCCCCATCTAAGCCCAGAGAGCAGGTAGAACAACTTTTGTGGTGTCTTTCAGATGCCTACCGGAGCAATGTAAAAACTACCAGGAGAACTCCTGTCTGGCACCTTCCCCGGTGGAGTTGTGCATGGGGTGTGTTTGGAACATTTTGTCACCAGCCGAGTCCAAAATTCAGCGGTTCCCCATCTCAGCCCAGAAAGCAGGAAGAACAACTTTTGTGGTGCCTTTCAGGTGCCTACCAAGGTAGTGTAAAAACTACCAGGAGAACTCCTGTCTGGCACCTTCCCCGGTGGAGTTGTGCATGGGGTGTGTTTGGAACATTTCGTCACCAGCCAAGTCCAAAATTCAGCGGTTCCCCATCTCAGCCCAGAAAGCAGGTAGAACAACTTTTGTGGTGCCTTTCAGGTGCCTACCAAGGTAGTGTAAAAACTACTAAGAGAACTCCTGTCTGGCACCTTCCCCGGTGGAGTTGTGCATGGGGTGTGTTTGGAACATTTTGTCACCGGCCGACTCCAAAATTCAGCGGTTCCCCATCTCAGCCCAGAAAGCAGGTAGAACAACTTTTGTGGTGTCTTTCAGATGCCTACCGGAGCAATGTAAAAACTACCAGGAGAACTCCTGTCTGGCACCTTCCCCGGTGGAGTTGTGCATGGGGTGTGTTTGGAACATTTTGTCACCAGCCGAGTCCAAAATTCAGCGGTTCCCCATATCGAGCCCAGAAAGCAGGTAGAACAACTTTTGTGGTGCCTTTCAGGTGCCTACCAAGGTAGTGTAAAAACTACTAAGAGAACTCCTGTCTGGCACCTTCCCCGGTGGAGTTGTGCATGGGGTGTGTTTGGAACATTTTGTCACCGGCCGACTCCAAAATTCAGCGGTTCCCCATCTCAGCCCAGAAAGCAGGTAGAACAACTTTTGTGGTGTCTTTCAGATGCCTACCGGAGCAATGTAAAAACTACCAGGAGAACTCCTGTCTGGCACCTTCCCCGGTGGAGTTGTGCATGGGGTGTGTTTGGAACATTTTGTCACCCGGCCGACTCCAAAATTCAGCGGTTCCCCATCTCAGCCCAGAAAGCAAGTAGAACAACTTTTGTGGTGCCTTTCAAATGCCTACCAAGGTAGTGTAAAAACTATCAAGAGAACTCCTGTCTGGCACCTTCCCCGGTGGAGTTGTGCATGGGGTGTTTTTGGAACATTTTGTCACCAGCCGAGTCCAAAATTCAGCGGTTCCCCATATCGAGCCCAGAAAGCAGGTAGAACAACTTTTGTGGTGCCTTTCAGGTGCCTACCAAGGTAGTGTAAAAACTACTAAGAGAACTCCTGTCTGGCACCTTCCCCGGTGGAGTTGTGCAGGGGCTGTGTTTGGAACATTTTGTCACCAGCCGAGTCCAAAATTCAGCGGTTCCCCATCTCAGCCCAGAAAGCAGGTAGAACAACTTTTGTGGTGTCTTTCAGATGCCTACCGGAGCAATGTAAAAACTACCAGGAGAACTCCTGTCTGGCACCTTCCCCGGTGGAGTTGTGCATGGGGTGTGTTTGGAACATTTTGTCACCAGCCGAGTCCAAAATTCAGCGGTTCCCCATCTCAGCCCAGAAAGCAGGTAGAACAACTTTTGTGGTGCCTTTCAAATACCTACCAAGGTAGTGTAAAAAGTACCAAGAGAACTCCTGTCTGGCACCTTCCCCGGTGGAGTTGTGCATGGGGTGTGTTTGGAACATTTTGTCACCAGCCGAGTCCAAAATTCAGCTGTTCCCCATCTCAGCCCAGAAAGCAGGTAGAACAACTTTTGTGGTGCCTTTCAGATGCCTACCAAGGTAGTGTAAAAACTACTAAGAGAACTCCTGTCTGGCACCTTCCCCGGTGGAGTTGTGCATGGGGTGTGTTTGGAACATTTTGTCACCGGCCGACTCCAAAATTCAGCGGTTCCCCATCTCAGCCCAGAAAGCAGGAAGAACAACTTTTGTGGTGCCTTTCAGGTGCCTACCAAGGTAGTGTAAAAACTACTAAGAGAACTCCTGTCTGGCACCTTCCCCAGTGGAGTTGTGCATGGGGTGTGTTTGGAACATTTTGTCACCGGCCGACTCCAAAATTCAGCGGTTCCCCATCTCAGCCCAGAAAGCAGGTAGAACAACTTTTGTGGTGTCTTTCAGATGCCTACCGGAGCAATGTAAAAACTACCAGGAGAACTCCTGTCTGGCACCTTCGCTAGTGGAGTTATGCGTGGGGTGTGTTTGGAACATTTTGTCACCGGCCGACTCCAAAATTCAGCGGTTCCCCATCTAAGCCCAGAGAGCAGGAAGAACAACTTTTGTGGTGTCTTTCAGATGCCTACCGGAGCAATGTAAAAACTACCAGGAGAACTCCTGTCTGGCACCTTCCCCGGTGGAGTTGTGCATGGGGTGTGTTTGGAACATTTTGTCACCAGCCGAGTCCAAAAATCAGCGGTTCCCCATCTCAGCCCAGAAAGCAGGAAGAACAACTTTTGTGGTGCCTTTCAGGTGCCTACCAAGGCAGTGTAAAAACTACTAAGAGAACTCCTGTCTGGCACCTTCCCCGGTGGAGTTGTGCAGGGGGTGTGTTTGGAACATTTTGTCACCAGCCGAGTCCAAAATTCAGCGGTTCCCCATCTCAGCCCAGAAAGCAGGTAGAACAACTTTTGTGGTGCCTTTATGATGCCTACCAAGGTAGTGTAAAAACTATTAAGAGAACTCCTGTCTGGCACCTTCCCCAGTGGAGTTGTGCATGGGGTGTGTTTGGAACATTTTGTCACCGGCCGACTCCAAAATTCAGCGGTTCCCCATCTCAGCCCAGAAAGCAGGTAGAACAACTTTTGTGGTGTCTTTCAGATGCCTACCGGAGCAATGTAAAAACTACCAGGAGAACTCCTGTCTGGCACCTTCGCTAGTGGAGTTGTGCGTGGGGTGTGTTTGGAACATTTTGTCACCGGCCGACTCCAAAATTCAGCTGTTCCCCATCTCAGCCCAGAAAGCAGGTAGAACAACTTTTGTAGTGTCTTGTTGATGCCTACCGGAGCAATGTAAAAGCTACCAATAGAATTCGTTCCTAGCACCTTCGCTAGTGGATTTGTGCATGGGGTGTATTTATTAAAATTTGGTCACCGGCCGAGTCCAAAATTCAGCTGTTCCCCATCTCAGCCCAGAAAGCAGGTAGAACAACTTTTGTGGTGTCTTTCAGATGCCTACCAAGGTAGTGTAAAAACTATCAAGAGAACTCTTGTCTGGCACCTTCCCCGGTGGAGTTGTGCATGGGGTGTGTTTGGAACATTTCGTCACCAGCCAAGTCCAAAATTCAGCGCTTCCCCATCTCAGCCCAGAAAGCAGGTAGAACAACTTTTGTGGTGTCTTTCAGATGCCTACCGGAGCAATGTAAAAACTACCAGGAGAACTCCTGTCTGGCACCTTCCCCGGTGGAGTTGTGCATGGGGTGTGTTTGGAACATTTTGTCACCAGCCGAGTCCAAAATTCAGCTGTTCCCCATCTCAGCCCAGAAAGCAGGTAGAACAACTTTTGTCGTGCCTTTCAAATACCTACCAAGGTAGTGTAAAAACTACCAAGAGAACTCCTGTCTGGCACCTTCCCCGGTGGAGTTGTGCAGGGGGTGTATTTATTAAAATTTTTTCACCAGCCGAGTCCAAAATTCAGCTGTTCCCCATCTCAGCCCAGAAAGCAGGTAGAACAACTTTTGTAGTGTCTTTCAGCTGCCTACCAAGGTAGTGTAAAAACTACTAAGAGAACTCCTGTCTGGCACCTTCCCCGGTGGAGTTGTGCATGGGGTGTGTTTGGAACATTTTGTTACCAGCCGACTCCAAAATTCAGCTGTTCCCCATCTCAGCCCAGAAAGCAGGTAGAACAACTTTTGTGGTGCCTTTCAGATGCCTACCGGAGCAATGTAAAAACTACCAGGAGAACTCCTGTCTGGCGCCTTCCCCGGTGGAGTTGTGCATGGGGTGTGTTTGGAACATTTTGTCACCGGCCGAGTCCAAAATTCAGCGGTTCCCCATCTCAGCCCAGAAAGCAGGTAGAACAACTTTTGTCGTGTCTTGCAGATGCCTACCGGAGCAATGTAAAAACTACCAGGAGAACTCCCGTCTGGCACCTTCCCCGGTGGAGTTGTGCATGGGGTGTATTTGGAACATTTTGTCACCGGCCGAGTCCAAAATTCAGCGGTTCCCCATCTCAGCCCAGAAAGCAGGAAGAACAACTTTTGTGGTGCCTTTCAGGTGCCTACCAAGGTAGTGTAAAAACTACTAAGAGAACTCCTGTCTGGCACCTTCCCCGGTGGAGTTGTGCATGGGGTGTGTTTGGAACATTTTGTCACCAGCCGACTCCAAAATTCAGCTGTTCCCCATCTCAGCCCAGAAAGCAGGTAGAACAACTTTTGTGGTGTCTTTCAGATGCCTACCGGAGCAATGTAAAAACTACCAGGAGAACTCCTGTCTGGCACCTTCCCCGGTGGAGTTGTGCATGGGGTGTGTTTGGAACATTTTTTCACCGGCCGACTCCAAAATTCAGCGGTTCCCCATCTCAGCCCAGAAAGCAGGTAGAACAACTTTTGTGGTGTCCTTTTGATGCCTACCGGAGCAATGTAAAAACTACCAACAGAACTCGTCCCTGGCACCTTCGCTAGTGGAGTTGTGCAGGGGGTGTATTTATTAAAATTTTGTCACCAGCCGAGTCCAAAATTCAGCTGTTCCCCATCTCAGCCCAGAAAGCAGGTAGAACAACTTTTGTAGTGTCTTTCAGCTGCCTACCAAGGTAGTGTAAAAACTACTAAGAGAACTCCTGTCTGGCACCTTCCCCGGTGGAGTTGTGCATGGGGTGTGTTTGGAACATTTTGTCACCAGCCGAGTCCAAAATTCAGCGGTTCCCCATCTCAGCCCAGAAAGCAGGAAGAACAACTTTTGTGGTGCCTTTCAGCTGCCTACCAAGGTAGTGTAAAAACTATCAAGAGAACTCCTGTCTGGCACCTTCCCCGGTGGAGTTGTGCATGGGGTGTGTTTGGAACATTTTGTCACCGGCCGACTCCAAAATTCAGCGGTTCCCCATCTCAGCCCAGAGAGCAGGTAGAACAACTTTTGTGGTGTCTTTCAGATGCCTACCGGAGCAATGTAAAAACTACCAGGAGAACTCCTGTCTGGCACCTTCCCCGGTGGAGTTGTGCATGGGGTGTGTTTGGAACATTTTGTCACCAGCCGAGTCCAAAATTCAGCGGTTCCCCATCTCAGCCCAGAAAGCAAGTAGAACAACTTTTGTGGTGCCTTTCAAATGCCTACCAAGGTAGTGTAAAAACTATCAAGAGAACTCCTGTCTGGCACCTTCCCCGGTGGAGTTGTGCATGGGGTGTGTTTGGAACATTTTGTCACCAGCCGAGTCCAAAATTCAGCGGTTCCCCATCTCAGCCCAGAAAGCAGGTAGAACAACTTTTGTGGTGCCTTTCAGCTGCCTACCAAGGTAGTGTAAAAACTACTAAGAGAACTTCTGTCTGGCACCTTCCCCGGTGGAGTTGTGCATGGGGTGTGTTTGGAACATTTTGTCACCAGCCGAGTCCAAAATTCAGCGGTTCCCCATCTCAGCCCAGAAAGCAGGTAGAACTACTTTTGTGGTGCCTTTCAGATGCCTACCAAGGTAGTGTAAAAACTATTAAGAGAACTCCTCTCTGGCACCTTCCCCGGTGGAGTTGTGCATGGGGTGTGTTTGGAACATTTTGTCACCGGCCGACTCCAAAATTCAGCGGTTCCCCATCTCAGCCCAGAGAGCAGGAAGAACAACTTTTGTGGTGTCCTTTTGATGCCTACCGGAGCAATGTAAAAACTACCAACAGAACTCGTCCCTGGCACCTTCGCTAGTGGAGTTGTGCAGGGGGTGTATTTATTAAAATTTTGTCACCAGCCGAGTCCAAAATTCAGCGGTTCCCCATCTCAGCCCAGAAAGCAGGTAGAACAACTTTTGTGGTGCCTTTCAGGTGCCTACCAAGGCAGTGTAAAAACTACTAAGAGAACTCCTGTCTGGCACCTTCCCCGGTGGAGTTGTGCATGGGGTGTGTTTGGAACATTTTGTCACCGGCCGACTCCAAAATTCAGCGGTTCCCCATCTCAGCCCAGAAAGCAGGTAGAACAACTTTTCTGGTGTCTTTCAGATGCCTACCAAGGTAGTGTAAAAACTATTAAGAGAACTCCTGTCTGGCACCTTCCCCGGTGGAGTTGTGCATGGGGTGTGTTTGGAACATTTTGTCACCGGCCGACTCCAAAATTCAGCGGTTCCCCATCTCAGCCCAGAGAGCAGGTAGAACAACTTTTGTGGTGCCTTTCAGATGCCTACCAAGGTAGTGTAAAAACTATTAAGAGAACTCCTGTCTGGCACCTTCCCCGGTGGAGTTGTGCATGGGGTGTGTTTGGAACATTTTGTCACCGGCCGAGTCCAAAATTCAGCGGTTCCCCATCTCAGCCCAGAAAGCAGGAAGAACAACTTTTGTGGTGTCCTTTTGATGCCTACCGGAGCAATGTAAAAACTACCAACAGAACTCGTCCCTGGCACCTTCGCTAGTGGAGTTGTGCAGGGGGTGTATTTATTAAAATTTTGTCACCAGCCGAGTCCTAAATTCAGCGGTTCCCCATCTCAGCCCAGAAAGCAAGTAGAACAACTTTTGTGGTGCCTTTCAAATGCCTACCAAGGTAGTGTAAAAACTATCAAGAGAACTCCTGTCTGGCACCTTCCCCGGTGGAGTTGTGCATGGGGTGTGTTTGGAACATTTTGTCACCAGCCGAGTCCAAAATTCATCGGTTCCCCATCTCAGCCCAGAGAGCAGGTAGAACAACTTTTGTGGTGTCTTTCAGATGCCTACCGGAGCAATGTAAAAACTACCAACAGAACTCGTCCCTGGCACCTTCGCTAGTGGAGTTGTGCAGGGGGTGTATTTATTAAAATTTTGTCACCAGCCGAGTCCTAAATTCTGCTGTTCCCCATCTCGGCCCAGAAAGCAGGTAGAACAACTTTTGTGGTGCCTTTCAGCTGCCTACCAAGGTAGTGTAAAAACTACTAAGAGAACTCCTGTCTGGCACCTTCCCCGGTGGAGTTGTGCATGGGGTGTGTTTGGAACATTTTGTCACCGGCCGACTCCAAAATTCAGCGGTTCCCCATCTCAGCCCAGAAAGCAGGTAGAACAACTTTTGTGGTGTCCTTTTGATGCCTACAGGAGCAATGTAAAAACTACCAGGAGAACTCCTGCCTGGCACCTTCCCTGGTGGAGTTGTGCATGGGCTGTGTTTGGAACATTTTTTCACCGGCCGAGTCCAAAATTCAGCGGTTCCCCATCTCAGCCCAGAAAGCAGGTAGAACAACTTTTGTGGTGTCTTTCAGATGCCTACTGGAGCAATGTAAAAACTACCAGGAGAACTCCTGTCTGGCACCTTCCCCGGTGGAGTTGTGCATAGGGTGTGTTTGGAACATTTTGTCACCAGCCGAGTCCAAAATTCAGCGGTTCCCCATCTCAGCCCAGAAAGCAGGAAGAACAACTTTTGTGGTGCCTTTCAGGTGCCTACCAAGGCAGTGTAAAAACTACTAAGAGAACTCCTGTCTGGCACCTTCCCCGGTGGAGTTGTGCATTGGGTGTGTTTGGAACATTTTGTCACCGGCCGACTCCAAAATTCAGCGGTTCCCCATCTCAGCCCAGAAAGCAGGTAGAACAACTTTTGTGGTGCCTTTCAGATGCCTACCGGAGCAATGTAAAAACTGCCAGGAGAACTCCTGCCTGGCACCTTCCCCGGTGGAGTTGTGCAGGGGGTGTCTTTGGAACATTTTGTCACCGGCCGAGTCCAAAATTCAGCGGTTCCCCATCTCAGCCCAGAAAGCAGGTAGAACAACTTTTGTGGTGTCTTTCAGATGCCTACTGGAGCAATGTGAAAACTACCAGGAGAACTCCTGTCTGGCACCTTCCCCGGTGGAGTTGTGCATGGGGTGTGTTTGGAACATTTTGTCACCAGCCGAGTCCAAAATTCAGCGGTTCCCCATCTCAGCCCAGAAAGCAGGAAGAACAACTTTTGTGGTGCCTTTCAGGTGCCTAACAAGGCAGTGTAAAAACTATCAAGAGAACTCCTGCCTGGCACCTTCCCCGGTGGAGTTGTGCATGGGGTGTGTTTGGAACATTTTGTCACCGGCCGACTCCAAAATTCAGCGTTTCCCCATCTCAGCCCAGAGAGCAGGTAGAACAACTTTTGTGGTGTCTTTCAGATGCCTACCGGAGCAATGTAAAAACTACCAGGAGAACTCCTGCCTGGCACCTTCCCCGGTGGAGTTGTGCATGGGGTGTGTTTGGAACATTTTGTCACCAGCCGACTCCAAAATTCAGCGGTTCCCCATCTCAGCCCAGAGAGCAGGAAGAACAACTTTTGTGGTGTCCTTTTGATGCCTACCGGAGCAATGTAAAAACTACCAACAGAACTCGTCCCTGGCACCTTCGCTAGTGGAGTTGTGCAGGGGGTGTATTTATTAAAATTTTGTCACCAGCCGACTCCAAAATTCAGCGGTTCCCCATCTCAGCCCAGAAAGCAGGTAGAACAACTTTTGTGGTGCCTTTCAGGTGCCTACCAAGGCAGTGTAAAAACTACTAAGAGAACTCCTGTCTGGCACCTTCCCCGGTGGAGTTGTGCATGGGGTGTGTTTGGAACATTTTGTCACCGGCCGACTCCAAAATTCAGCGGTTCCCCATCTCAGCCCAGAAAGCAGGTAGAACAACTTTTCTGGTGTCTTTCAGATGCCTACCAAGGTAGTGTAAAAACTATTAAGAGAACTCCTGTCTGGCACCTTCCCCGGTGGAGTTGTGCATGGGGTGTGTTTGGAACATTTTGTCACCGGCCGAGTCCAAAATTCAGCGGTTCCCCATCTCAGCCCAGAAAGCAGGAAGAACAACTTTTGTGGTGTCCTTTTGATGCCTACCGGAGCAATGTAAAAACTACCAACAGAACTCGTCCCTGGCACCTTCGCTAGTGGAGTTGTGCAGGGGGTGTATTTATTAAAATTTTGTCACCAGCCGAGTCCTAAATTCAGCGGTTCCCCATCTCAGCCCAGAAAGCAAGTAGAACAACTTTTGTGGTGCCTTTCAAATGCCTACCAAGGTAGTGTAAAAACTATCAAGAGAACTCCTGTCTGGCACCTTCCCCGGTGGAGTTGTGCATGGGGTGTGTTTGGAACATTTTGTCACCAGCCGAGTCCAAAATTCATCGTTTCCCCATCTCAGCCCAGAAAGCAGGTAGAACAACTTTTGTGGTGTCTTTCAGATGCCTACCGGAGCAATGTAAAAACTACCAACAGAACTCGTCCCTGGCACCTTCGCTAGTGGAGTTGTGCAGGGGGTGTATTTATTAAAATTTTGTCACCAGCCGAGTCCTAAATTCTGCTGTTCCCCATCTCGGCCCAGAAAGCAGGTAGAACAACTTTTGTGGTGCCTTTCAGCTGCCTACCAAGGTAGTGTAAAAACTACTAAGAGAACTCCTGTCTGGCACCTTCCCCGGTGGAGTTGTGCATGGGGTGTGTTTGGAACATTTTGTCACCGGCCGACTCCAAAATTCAGCGGTTCCCCATCTCAGCCCAGAAAGCAGGTAGAACAACTTTTGTGGTGTCCTTTTGATGCCTACAGGAGCAATGTAAAAACTACCAGGAGAACTCCTGCCTGGCACCTTCCCTGGTGGAGTTGTGCATGGGCTGTGTTTGGAACATTTTTTCACCGGCCGAGTCCAAAATTCAGCGGTTCCCCATCTCAGCCCAGAAAGCAGGTAGAACAACTTTTGTGGTGTCTTTCAGATGCCTACTGGAGCAATGTAAAAACTACCAGGAGAACTCCTGTCTGGCACCTTCCCCGGTGGAGTTGTGCATAGGGTGTGTTTGGAACATTTTGTCACCAGCCGAGTCCAAAATTCAGCTGTTCCCCATCTCAGCCCAGAAAGCAGGTAGAACTACTTTTGTGGTGTCTTTCAGATGCCTACCAAGGTAGTGTAAAAACTACTAAGAGAACTCCTGTCTGGCACCTTCCCCGGTGGAGTTGTGCATTGGGTGTGTTTGGAACATTTTGTCACCGGCCGACTCCAAAATTCAGCGGTTCCCCATCTCAGCCCAGAAAGCAGGTAGAACAACTTTTGTGGTGCCTTTCAGATGCCTACCGGAGCAATGTAAAAACTGCCAGGAGAACTCCTGCCTGGCACCTTCCCCGGTGGAGTTGTGCAGGGGGTGTCTTTGGAACATTTTGTCACCGGCCGAGTCCAAAATTCAGCGGTTCCCCATCTCAGCCCAGAAAGCAGGTAGAACAACTTTTGTGGTGTCTTTCAGATGCCTACTGGAGCAATGTGAAAACTACCAGGAGAACTCCTGTCTGGCACCTTCCCCGGTGGAGTTGTGCATGGGGTGTGTTTGGAACATTTTGTCACCAGCCGAGTCCAAAATTCAGCGGTTCCCCATCTCAGCCCAGAAAGCAGGAAGAACAACTTTTGTGGTGCCTTTCAGGTGCCTAACAAGGCAGTGTAAAAACTATCAAGAGAACTCCTGCCTGGCACCTTCCCCGGTGGAGTTGTGCATGGGGTGTGTTTGGAACATTTTGTCACCGGCCGACTCCAAAATTCAGCGGTTCCCCATCTCAGCCCAGAGAGCAGGTAGAACAACTTTTGTGGTGTCTTTCAGATGCCTACCGGAGCAATGTAAAAACTACCAGGAGAACTCCTGCCTGGCACCTTCCCCGGTGGAGTTGTGCATGGGGTGTGTTTGGAACATTTTGTCACCAGCCGAGTCCAAAATTCAGCGGTTCCCCATCTCAGCCCAGAAAGCAGGTAGAACAACTTTTGTGGTGTCTTTCAGATGCCTACCGGAGCAATGTAAAAACTACCAACAGAACTCGTCCCTGGCACCTTCGCTAGTGGAGTTGTGCAGGGGGTGTATTTATTAAAATTTTGTCACCAGCCGAGTCCTAAATTCTGCTGTTCCCCATCTCGGCCCAGAAAGCAGGTAGAACAACTTTTGTGGTGTCTTTCAGGTGCCTACCAAGGCAGTGTAAAAACTACTAAGAGAACTCCTGTCTGGCACCTTCCCCGGTGGAGTTGTGCATGGGGTGTGTTTGGAACATTTTGTCACCAGCCGAGTCCAAAATTCAGCGGTTCCCCATCTCAGCCCAGAAAGCAGGTAGAACTACTTTTGTGGTGCCTTTCAGATGCCTACCAAGGTAGTGTAAAAACTACTAAGAGAACTCCTGTCTGGCACCTTCCCCGGTGGAGTTGTGCATGGGGTGTGTTTGGAACATTTTGTCACCGGCCGACTCCAAAATTCAGCGGTTCCCCATCTCAGCCCAGAGAGCAGGAAGAACAACTTTTGTGGTGTCCTTTTGATGCCTACCGGAGCAATGTAAAAACTACCAACAGAACTCGTCCCTGGCACCTTCGCTAGTGGAGTTGTGCAGGGGGTGTATTTATTAAAATTTTGTCACCAGCCGAGTCCAAAATTCAGCGGTTCCCCATCTCAGCCCAGAAAGCAGGTAGAACAACTTTTGTGGTGCCTTTCAGGTGCCTACCAAGGCAGTGTAAAAACTACTAAGAGAACTCCTGTCTGGCACCTTCCCCGGTGGAGTTGTGCATGGGGTGTGTTTGGAACATTTTGTCACCGGCCGACTCCAAAATTCAGCGGTTCCCCATCTCAGCCCAGAAAGCAGGTAGAACAACTTTTCTGGTGTCTTTCAGATGCCTACCAAGGTAGTGTAAAAACTATTAAGAGAACTCCTGTCTGGCACCTTCCCCGGTGGAGTTGTGCATGGGGTGTGTTTGGAACATTTTGTCACCGGCCGAGTCCAAAATTCAGCGGTTCCCCATCTCAGCCCAGAAAGCAAGTAGAACAACTTTTGTGGTGCCTTTCAGATGCCTACCAAGGTAGTGTAAAAACTATTAAGAGAACTCCTGTCTGGCACCTTCCCCGGTGGAGTTGTGCATGGGGTGTGTTTGGAACATTTTGTCACCGGCCGAGTCCAAAATTCAGCGGTTCCCCATCTCAGCCCAGAAAGCAGGTAGAACAACTTTTGTGGTGTCCTTTTGATGCCTATCCGGAGCAATGTAAAAACTACCAACAGAACTCGTCCCTGGCACCTTCGCTAGTGGAGTTGTGCAGGGGGTGTATTTACTAAAATTTTGTCACCAGCCGAGTCCTAAATTCTGCTGTTCCCCATCTCAACCCAGAAAGCAGGTAGAACAACTTTTGTGGTGCCTTTCAGCTGCCTACCAAGGTAGTGTAAAAACTACTAAGAGAACTCCTGTCTGGCACCTTCCCCGGTGGAGTTGTGCATGGGGTGTGTTTGGAACATTTTGTCACCGGCCGACTCCAAAATTCAGCGGTTCCCCATCTCAGCCCAGAGAGCAGGTAGAACAACTTTTGTGGTGTCTTTCAGATGCCTACTGGAGCAATGTAAAAACTACCAGGAGAACTCCTGTCTGGCACCTTCCCCGGTGGAGTTGTGCATGGGGTGTGTTTGGAACATTTTGTCACCAGCCGAGTCCAAAATTCAGCGGTTCCCCATCTCAGCCCAGAAAGCAGGAAGAACAACTTTTGTGGTGCCTTTCAGGTGCCTACCAAGGCAGTGTAAAAACTACTCAGAGAACTCCTGTCTGGCACCTTCCCTGGTGGAGTTGTGCATGGGGTGTGTTTGGAACATTTTGTCACCGGCCGACTCCAAAATTCAGCGGTTCCCCATCTCAGCCCAGAAAGCAGGTAGAACAACTTTTGTGGTGCCTTTCAGATGCCTACCGGAGCAATGTAAAAACTACCAGGAGAACTCGTGCCTGGCACCTTCCCCGGTGGAGTTGTGCATGGGGTGTCTTTGGAACATTTTGTCACCGGCCGACTCCAAAATTCAGCGGTTCCCCATCTCAGCCCAGAAAGCAGGTAGAACAACTTTTGTGGTGTCTTTCAGATGCCTACCGGAGCAATGTAAAAACTACCAACAGAACTCGTCCCTGGCACCTTCGCTAGTGGAGTTGTGCAGGGGGTGTATTTATTAAAATTTTGTCACCAGCCGAGTCCAAAATTCAGCTGTTCCCCATCTCAGCCCAGAAAGCAGGTAGAACAACTTTTGTAGTGTCTTTCAGCTGCCTACCAAGGTAGTGTAAAAACTACTAAGAGAACTCCTGTCTGGCACCTTCCCCGGTGGAGTTGTGCATGGGGTGTGTTTGGAACATTTTGTTACCAGCCGACTCCAAAATTCAGCTGTTCCCCATCTCAGCCCAGAAAGCAGGTAGAACAACTTTTGTGGTGCCTTTCAGATGCCTACCGGAGCAATGTAAAAACTACCAGGAGAACTCCTGTCTGGCGCCTTCCCCGGTGGAGTTGTGCATGGGGTGTGTTTGGAACATTTTGTCACCGGCCGAGTCCAAAATTCAGCGGTTCCCCATCTCAGCCCAGAAAGCAGGTAGAACAACTTTTGTCGTGTCTTGCAGATGCCTACCGGAGCAATGTAAAAACTACCAGGAGAACTCCCGTCTGGCACCTTCCCCGGTGGAGTTGTGCATGGGGTGTGTTTGGAACATTTTGTCACCGGCCGAGTCCAAAATTCAGCGGTTCCCCATCTCAGCCCAGAAAGCAGGAAGAACAACTTTTGTGGTGCCTTTCAGGTGCCTACCAAGGTAGTGTAAAAACTACTAAGAGAACTCCTGTCTGGCACCTTCCCCGGTGGAGTTGTGCATGGGGTGTGTTTGGAACATTTTGTCACCAGCCGACTCCAAAATTCAGCTGTTCCCCATCTCAGCCCAGAAAGCAGGTAGAACAACTTTTGTGGTGCCTTTCAGATGCCTACCGGAGCAATGTAAAAACTACCAGGAGAACTCGTGCCTGGCACCTTCCCCGGTGGAGTTGTGCATGGGGTGTCTTTGGAACATTTTGTCACCGGCCGACTCCAAAATTCAGCGGTTCCCCATCTCAGCCCAGAAAGCAGGTAGAACAACTTTTGTGGTGTCTTTCAGATGCCTACCGGAGCAATGTAAAAACTACCAACAGAACTCGTCCCTGGCACCTTCGCTAGTGGAGTTGTGCAGGGGGTGTATTTATTAAAATTTTGTCACCAGCCGAGTCCAAAATTCAGCTGTTCCCCATCTCAGCCCAGAAAGCAGGTAGAACAACTTTTGTAGTGTCTTTCAGCTGCCTACCAAGGTAGTGTAAAAACTACTAAGAGAACTCCTGTCTGGCACCTTCCCCGGTGGAGTTGTGCATGGGGTGTGTTTGGAACATTTTGTTACCAGCCGACTCCAAAATTCAGCTGTTCCCCATCTCAGCCCAGAAAGCAGGTAGAACAACTTTTGTGGTGCCTTTCAGATGCCTACCGGAGCAATGTAAAAACTACCAGGAGAACTCCTGTCTGGCGCCTTCCCCGGTGGAGTTGTGCATGGGGTGTGTTTGGAACATTTTGTCACCGGCCGAGTCCAAAATTCAGCGGTTCCCCATCTCAGCCCAGAAAGCAGGTAGAACAACTTTTGTCGTGTCTTGCAGATGCCTACCGGAGCAATGTAAAAACTACCAGGAGAACTCCCGTCTGGCACCTTCCCCGGTGGAGTTGTGCATGGGGTGTGTTTGGAACATTTTGTCACCGGCCGAGTCCAAAATTCAGCGGTTCCCCATCTCAGCCCAGAAAGCAGGAAGAACAACTTTTGTGGTGCCTTTCAGGTGCCTACCAAGGTAGTGTAAAAACTACTAAGAGAACTCCTGTCTGGCACCTTCCCCGGTGGAGTTGTGCATGGGGTGTGTTTGGAACATTTTGTCACCAGCCGACTCCAAAATTCAGCTGTTCCCCATCTCAGCCCAGAAAGCAGGTAGAACAACTTTTGTGGTGTCTTTCAGATGCCTACCGGAGCAATGTAAAAACTACCAGGAGAACTCCTGTCTGGCACCTTCCCCGGTGGAGTTGTGCATGGGGTGTGTTTGGAACATTTTTTCACCGGCCGACTCCAAAATTCAGCGGTTCCCCATCTCAGCCCAGAAAGCAGGTAGAACAACTTTTGTGGTGTCCTTTTGATGCCTACCGGAGCAATGTAAAAACTACCAACAGAACTCGTCCCTGGCACCTTCGCTAGTGGAGTTGTGCAGGGGGTGTATTTATTAAAATTTTGTCACCAGCCGAGTCCAAAATTCAGCTGTTCCCCATCTCAGCCCAGAAAGCAGGTAGAACAACTTTTGTAGTGTCTTTCAGCTGCCTACCAAGGTTGTGTAAAAACTATCAAGAGAACTCCTGTCTGGCACCTTCCCCGGTGGAGTTGTGCATGGGGTGTGTTTGGAACATTTTGTCACCAGCCGAGTCCAAAATTCAGCGGTTCCCCATCTCAGCCCAGAAAGCAGGAAGAACAACTTTTGTGGTGCCTTTCAGCTGCCTACCAAGGTAGTGTAAAAACTATCAAGAGAACTCCTGTCTGGCACCTTCCCCGGTGGAGTTGTGCATGGGGTGTGTTTGGAACATTTTGTCACCGGCCGACTCCAAAATTCAGCGGTTCCCCATCTCAGCCCAGAGAGCAGGTAGAACAACTTTTGTGGTGTCTTTCAGATGCCTACCGGAGCAATGTAAAAACTACCAACAGAATTCGTTCCTGGCACCTTCGCTAGTGGAGTTGTGCATGGGGTGTATTTATTAAAATTTTGTCACCAGCCGAGTCCAAAATTCAGCGGTTCCCCATCTCAGCCCAGAAAGCAAGTAGAACAACTTTTGTGGTGCCTTTCAAATGCCTACCAAGGTAGTGTAAAAACTATCAAGAGAACTCCTGTCTGGCACCTTCCCCGGTGCAGTTGTGCATGGGGTGTGTTTGGAACATTTTGTCACCAGCCGAGTCCAAAATTCAGCGGTTCCCCATCTCAGCCCAGAAAGCAGGTAGAACAACTTTTGTGGTGCCTTTCAGCTGCCTACCAAGGTAGTGTAAAAACTACTAAGAGAACTTCTGTCTGGCACCTTCCCCGGTGGAGTTGTGCATGGGGTGTGTTTGGAACATTTTGTCACCAGCCGAGTCCAAAATTCAGCGGTTCCCCATCTCAGCCCAGAAAGCAGGTAGAACTACTTTTGTGGTGCCTTTCAGATGCCTACCAAGGTAGTGTAAAAACTATTAAGAGAACTCCTCTCTGGCACCTTCCCCGGTGGAGTTGTGCATGGGGTGTGTTTGGAACATTTTGTCACCGGCCGACTCCAAAATTCAGCGGTTCCCCATCTCAGCCCAGAGAGCAGGAAGAACAACTTTTGTGGTGTCCTTTTGATGCCTACCGGAGCAATGTAAAAACTACCAACAGAACTCGTCCCTGGCACCTTCGCTAGTGGAGTTGTGCAGGGGGTGTATTTATTAAAATTTTGTCACCAGCCGAGTCCAAAATTCAGCGGTTCCCCATCTCAGCCCAGAAAGCAGGTAGAACAACTTTTGTGGTGCCTTTCAGGTGCCTACCAAGGCAGTGTAAAAACTACTAAGAGAACTCCTGTCTGGCACCTTCCCCGGTGGAGTTGTGCATGGGGTGTGTTTGGAACATTTTGTCACCGGCCGACTCCAAAATTCAGCGGTTCCCCATCTCAGCCCAGAAAGCAGGTAGAACAACTTTTCTGGTGTCTTTCAGATGCCTACCAAGGTAGTGTAAAAACTATTAAGAGAACTCCTGTCTGGCACCTTCCCCGGTGGAGTTGTGCATGGGGTGTGTTTGGAACATTTTGTCACCGGCCGACTCCAAAATTCAGCGGTTCCCCATCTCAGCCCAGAGAGCAGGTAGAACAACTTTTGTGGTGCCTTTCAAATGGCTACCAAGGTAGCGTAAAAACTATTAAGAGAACTCCTGTCTGGCACCTTCCCCGGTGGAGTTGTGCATGGGGTGTGTTTGGAACATTTTGTCACCAGCCGAGTCCAAAATTCAGCGGTTCCCCATCTCAGCCCAGAAAGCAGGAAGAACAACTTTTGTGGTGTCCTTTTGATGCCTACCGGAGCAATGTAAAAACTACCAACAGAACTCGTCCCTGGCACCTTCGCTAGTGGAGTTGTGCAGGGGGTGTATTTATTAAAATTTTGTCACCAGCCGAGTCCTAAATTCAGCGGTTCCCCATCTCAGCCCAGAAAGCAAGTAGAACAACTTTTGTGGTGCCTTTCAAATGCCTACCAAGGTAGTGTAAAAACTATCAAGAGAACTCCTGTCTGGCACCTTCCCCGGTGGAGTTGTGCATGGGGTGTGTTTGGAACATTTTGTCACCAGCCGAGTCCAAAATTCATCGGTTCCCCATCTCAGCCCAGAGAGCAGGTAGAACAACTTTTGTGGTGTCTTTCAGATGCCTACCGGAGCAATGTAAAAACTACCAACAGAACTCGTCCCTGGCACCTTCGCTAGTGGAGTTGTGCAGGGGGTGTATTTATTAAAATTTTGTCACCAGCCGAGTCCTAAATTCTGCTGTTCCCCATCTCGGCCCAGAAAGCAGGTAGAACAACTTTTGTGGTGCCTTTCAGCTGCCTACCAAGGTAGTGTAAAAACTACTAAGAGAACTCCTGTCTGGCACCTTCCCCGGTGGAGTTGTGCATGGGGTGTGTTTGGAACATTTTGTCACCGGCCGACTCCAAAATTCAGCGGTTCCCCATCTCAGCCCAGAAAGCAGGTAGAACAACTTTTGTGGTGTCCTTTTGATGCCTACAGGAGCAATGTAAAAACTACCAGGAGAACTCCTGCCTGGCACCTTCCCTGGTGGAGTTGTGCATGGGCTGTGTTTGGAACATTTTTTCACCGGCCGAGTCCAAAATTCAGCGGTTCCCCATCTCAGCCCAGAAAGCAGGTAGAACAACTTTTGTGGTGTCTTTCAGATGCCTACTGGAGCAATGTAAAAACTACCAGGAGAACTCCTGTCTGGCACCTTCCCCGGTGGAGTTGTGCATAGGGTGTGTTTGGAACATTTTGTCACCAGCCGAGTCCAAAATTCAGCGGTTCCCCATCTCAGCCCAGAAAGCAGGAAGAACAACTTTTGTGGTGCCTTTCAGGTGCCTACCAAGGCAGTGTAAAAACTACTAAGAGAACTCCTGTCTGGCACCTTCCCCGGTGGAGTTGTGCATTGGGTGTGTTTGGAACATTTTGTCACCGGCCGACTCCAAAATTCAGCGGTTCCCCATCTCAGCCCAGAAAGCAGGTAGAACAACTTTTGTGGTGCCTTTCAGATGCCTACCGGAGCAATGTAAAAACTGCCAGGAGAACTCCTGCCTGGCACCTTCCCCGGTGGAGTTGTGCAGGGGGTGTCTTTGGAACATTTTGTCACCGGCCGAGTCCAAAATTCAGCGGTTCCCCATCTCAGCCCAGAAAGCAGGTAGAACAACTTTTGTGGTGTCTTTCAGATGCCTACTGGAGCAATGTGAAAACTACCAGGAGAACTCCTGTCTGGCACCTTCCCCGGTGGAGTTGTGCATGGGGTGTGTTTGGAACATTTTGTCACCAGCCGAGTCCAAAATTCAGCGGTTCCCCATCTCAGCCCAGAAAGCAGGAAGAACAACTTTTGTGGTGCCTTTCAGGTGCCTAACAAGGCAGTGTAAAAACTATCAAGAGAACTCCTGCCTGGCACCTTCCCCGGTGGAGTTGTGCATGGGGTGTGTTTGGAACATTTTGTCACCGGCCGACTCCAAAATTCAGCGTTTCCCCATCTCAGCCCAGAGAGCAGGTAGAACAACTTTTGTGGTGTCTTTCAGATGCCTACCGGAGCAATGTAAAAACTACCAGGAGAACTCCTGCCTGGCACCTTCCCCGGTGGAGTTGTGCATGGGGTGTGTTTGGAACATTTTGTCACCAGCCGAGTCCAAAATTCAGCGGTTCCCCATCTCAGCCCAGAAAGCAGGTAGAACAACTTTTGTGGTGTCTTTCAGATGCCTACCGGAGCAATGTAAAAACTACCAACAGAATTCGTTCCTGGCACCTTCGCTAGTGGAGTTGTGCATGGGGTGTATTTATTAAAATTTTGTCACCAGCCGAGTCCTAAATTCTGCTGTTCCCCATCTCGGCCCAGAAAGCAGGTAGAACAACTTTTGTGGTGTCTTTCAGGTGCCTACCAAGGCAGTGTAAAAACTACTAAGAGAACTCCTGTCTGGCACCTTCCCCGGTGGAGTTGTGCATGGGGTGTGTTTGGAACATTTTGTCACCAGCCGAGTCCAAAATTCAGCGGTTCCCCATCTCAGCCCAGAAAGCAGGTAGAACTACTTTTGTGGTGCCTTTCAGATGCCTACCAAGGTAGTGTAAAAACTACTAAGAGAACTCCTGTCTGGCACCTTCCCCGGTGGAGTTGTGCATGGGGTGTGTTTGGAACATTTTGTCACCGGCCGACTCCAAAATTCAGCGGTTCCCCATCTCAGCCCAGAGAGCAGGAAGAACAACTTTTGTGGTGTCCTTTTGATGCCTACCGGAGCAATGTAAAAACTACCAACAGAACTCGTCCCTGGCACCTTCGCTAGTGGAGTTGTGCAGGGGGTGTATTTATTAAAATTTTGTCACCAGCCAAGTCCAAAATTCAGCGCTTCCCCATCTCAGCCCAGAAAGCAGGTAGAACAACTTTTGTGGTGCCTTTCAGGTGCCTACCAAGGCAGTGTAAAAACTACTAAGAGAACTCCTGTCTGGCACCTTCCCCGGTGGAGTTGTGCATGGGGTGTGTTTGGAACATTTTGTCACCGGCCGACTCCAAAATTCAGCGGTTCCCCATCTCAGCCCAGAAAGCAGGTAGAACAACTTTTCTGGTGTCTTTCAGATGCCTACCAAGGTAGTGTAAAAACTATTAAGAGAACTCCTGTCTGGCACCTTCCCCGGTGGAGTTGTGCATGGGGTGTGTTTGGAACATTTTGTCACCGGCCGACTCCAAAATTCAGCGGTTCCCCATCTCAGCCCAGAAAGCAAGTAGAACAACTTTTGTGGTGCCTTTCAGATGCCTACCAAGGTAGTGTAAAAACTATTAAGAGAACTCCTGTCTGGCACCTTCCCCGGTGGAGTTGTGCATGGGGTGTGTTTGGAACATTTTGTCACCGGCCGAGTCCAAAATTCAGCGGTTCCCCATCTCAGCCCAGAAAGCAGGAAGAACAACTTTTGTGGTGTCCTTTTGATGCCTACCGGAGCAATGTAAAAACTACCAACAGAACTCGTCCCTGGCACCTTCGCTAGTGGAGTTGTGCAGGGGGTGTATTTATTAAAATTTTGTCACCAGCCGAGTCCTAAATTCTGCTGTTCCCCATCTCAACCCAGAAAGCAGGTAGAACAACTTTTGTGGTGCCTTTCAGCTGCCTACCAAGGTAGTGTAAAAACTACTAAGAGAACTCCTGTCTGGCACCTTCCCCGGTGGAGTTGTGCATGGGGTGTGTTTGGAACATTTTGTCACCGGCCGACTCCAAAATTCAGCGGTTCCCCATCTCAGCCCAGAGAGCAGGTAGAACAACTTTTGTGGTGTCTTTCAGATGCCTACTGGAGCAATGTAAAAACTACCAGGAGAACTCCTGTCTGGCACCTTCCCCGGTGGAGTTGTGCATGGGGTGTGTTTGGAACATTTTGTCACCAGCCGAGTCCAAAATTCAGCGGTTCCCCATCTCAGCCCAGAAAGCAGGAAGAACAACTTTTGTGGTGCCTTTCAGGTGCCTACCAAGGCAGTGTAAAAACTACTCAGAGAACTCCTGTCTGGCACCTTCCCCGGTGGAGTTGTGCATGGGGTGTGTTTGGAACATTTTGTCACCGGCCGACTCCAAAATTCAGCGGTTCCCCATCTCAGCCCAGAAAGCAGGTAGAACAACTTTTGTGGTGCCTTTCAGATGCCTACCGGAGCAATGTAAAAACTACCAGGAGAACTCGTGCCTGGCACCTTCCCCGGTGGAGTTGTGCATGGGGTGTCTTTGGAACATTTTGTCACCGGCCGACTCCAAAATTCAGCGGTTCCCCATCTCAGCCCAGAAAGCAGGTAGAACAACTTTTGTGGTGTCTTTCAGACGCCTACCGGAGCAATGTAAAAACTACCAACAGAATTCGTTCCTGGCACCTTCGCTAGTGGAGTTGAGCATGGGGTGTATTTATTAAAATTTTGTCACCAGCCGAGTCCAAAATTCAGCGGTTCCCCATCTCAGCCCAGAAAGCAAGTAGAACAACTTTTGTGGTGCCTTTCAAATGCCTACCAAGGTAGTGTAAAAACTATCAAGAGAACTCCTGTCTGGCACCTTCCCCGGTGGAGTTGTGCATGGGGTGTGTTTGGAACATTTTGTCACCAGCCGACTCCAAAATTCATCGGTTCCCCATCTCAGCCCAGAGAGCAGGTAGAACAACTTTTGTGGTGTCTTTCAGATGCCTACCGGAGCAATGTAAAAACTACCAACAGAACTCGTCCCTGGCACCTTCGCTAGTGGAGTTGTGCGGGGGGTGTATTTATTAAAATTTTGTCACCAGCCGAGTCCTAAATTCTGCTGTTCCCCATCTCGGCCCAGAAAGCAGGTAGAACAACTTTTTTGGTGCCTTTCAGGTGCCTACCAAGGTAGTGTAAAAACTACTAAGAGAACTCCTATCTGGCACCTTCCCCGGTGGAGTTGTGCATGGGGTGTGTTTGGAACATTTTGTCACCGGCCGACTCCAAAATTCAGCGGTTCCCCATCTCAGCCCAGAAAGCAGGTAGAACAACTTTTGTGGTGTCCTTTTGATGCCTACAGGAGCAATGTAAAAACTACCAGGAGAACTCCTGCCTGGCACCTTCCCTGGTGGAGTTGTGCATGGGCTGTGTTTGGAACATTTTTTCACCGGCCGAGTCCAAAATTCAGCGGTTCCCCATCTCAGCCCAGAGAGCAGGTAGAACAACTTTTGTGGTGCCTTTCAGATGCCTACCGGAGCAATGTAAAAACTACCAGGAGAACTCCTGCCTGGCGCCTTCCCCGGTGGAGTTGTGCATGGGGTGTCTTTGGAACATTTTGTCACCGGCCGAGTCCAAAATTCAGCGGTTCCCCATCTCAGCCCAGAGAGCAGGTAGAACAACTTTTGTGGTGCCTTTCAGATGCCTACCAAGGTAGTGTAAAAACTATTAAGAGAACTCCTGTCTGGCACCTTCCCCGGTGGAGTTGTGCATGGGGTGTGTTTGGAACATTTTGTCACCGGCCGACTCCAAAATTCAGCGGTTCCCCATCTCAGCCCAGAAAGCAGGTAGAACAACTTTTGTGGTGTCCTTTTGATGCCTACAGGAGCAATGTAAAAACTACCAGGAGAACTCCTGCCTGGCACCTTCCCCGGTGGAGTTGTGCATGGGGTGTCTTTGGAACATTTTTTCACCGGCCGAGTCCAAAATTCAGCGGTTCCCCATCTCAGCCCAGAGAGCAGGTAGAACAACTTTTGTGGTGCCTTTCAGATGCCTACCGGAGCAATGTAAAAACTACCAGGAGAACTCCTGCCTGGCGCCTTCCCCGGTGGAGTTGTGCATGGGGTGTGTTTGGAACATTTTGTCACCGGCCGACTCCAAAATTCAGCGGTTCCCCATCTCAGCCCAGAAAGCAGGTAGAACAACTTTTGTGGTGTCTTTCAGATGCCTACCGGAGCAATGTAAAAACTACCAGGAGAACTCCTGCCTGGCGCCTTCCCCGGTGGAGTTGTGCATGGGGTGTGTTTGGAACATTTTGTCACCGGCCGACTCCAAAATTCAGCGGTTCCCCATCTCAGCCCAGAAAGCAGGTAGAACAACTTTTGTGGTGCCTTTAAGGTGCCTACCAAGGCAGTGTAAAAACTACTAAGAGAACTCCTGTCTGGCACCTTCCCCGGTGGAGTTGTGCATGGGGTGTGTTTGGAACATTTTGTCACCGGCCGAGTCCAAAATTCAGCGTTTCCCCATCTCAGCCCAGAGAGCAGGTAGAACAACTTTTGTGGTGTCTTTCAGATGCCTACCGGAGCAATGTAAAAACTACCAGGAGAACTCCTGTCTGGCACCTTCCCCGGTGGAGTTGTGCATGGGGTGTCTTTGGAACATTTTGTCACCGGCCGAGTCCAAAATTCAGCGGTTCCCCATCTCAGCCCAGAAAGCAAGTAGAACAACTTTTGTGGTGCCTTTCAAATGCCTACCAAGGTAGTGTAAAAACTATCAAGAGAACTCCTGTCTGGCACCTTCCCCGGTGGAGTTGTGCATGGGGTGTGTTTGGAACATTTTGTCACCAGCCGAGTCCAAAATTCATCGGTTCCCCATCTCAGCCCAGAAAGCAGGTAGAACAACTTTTGTGGTGCCTTTCAGCTGCCTACCAAGGTAGTGTAAAAACTATTAAGAGAACTCCTGTCTGGCACCTTCCCCGGTGGAGTTGTGCAGGGGGTGTGTTTGGAACATTTTGTCACCAGCCAAGTCCAAAATTCAGCGGTTCCCCATCTCAGCCCAGAAAGCAGGTAGAACTACTTTTGTGGTGTCTTTCAGATGCCTACCGGAGCAATGTAAAAACTACCAACAGAACTCGTCCCTGGCACCTTCGCTAGTGGAGTTGTGCAGGGGGTGTGTTTGGAACATTTTGTCACCAGCCGAGTCCTAAATTCTGCTGTTCCCCATCTCGGCCCAGAAAGCAGGTAGAATAACTTTTGTGGTGTCTTTAAGGTGCCTACCAAGGTAGTGTAAAAACTACTAAGAGAACTCCTGTCTGGCACCTTCCCCGGTGGAGTTGTGCATGGGGTGTGTTTGGAACATTTTGTCACCGGCCGACTCCAAAATTCAGCGGTTCCCCATCTCAGCCCAGAGAGCAGGTAGAACAACTTTTGTGGTGTCCTTTTGATGCCTACAGGAGCAATGTAAAAACTACCAGGAGAACTCCTGCCTGGCACCTTCCCCGGTGGAGTTGTGCATGGGCTGTGTTTGGAACATTTTTTCACCGGCCGAGTCCAAAATTCAGCGGTTCCCCATCTCAGCCCAGAGAGCAGGTAGAACAACTTTTGTGGTGCCTTTCAGATGCCTACCGGAGCAATGTAAAAACTACCAGGAGAACTCCTTCCTGGCACCTTCCCCGGTGGAGTTGTGCATGGGGTGTGTTTGGAACATTTTGTCACCGGCCGAGTCCAAAATTCAGCGGTTCCCCATCTCAGCCCAGAAAGCAGGTAGAACAACTTTTGTGGTGTCTTTCAGATGCCTACCGGAGCAATGTAAAAACTACCAGGAGAACTCCTGCCTGGCGCCTTCCCCGGTGGAGTTGTGCATGGGGTGTGTTTGGAACATTTTGTCACCGGCCGACTCCAAAATTCAGCGGTTCCCCATCTCAGCCCAGAAAGCAGGTAGAACAACTTTTGTGGTGCCTTTAAGGTGCCTACCAAGGCAGTGTAAAAACTACTAAGAGAACTCCTGTCTGGCACCTTCCCCGGTGGAGTTGTGCATGGGGTGTGTTTGGAACATTTTGTCACCGGCCGACTCCAAAATTCAGCGTTTCCCCATCTCAGCCCAGAGAGCAGGTAGAACAACTTTTGTGGTGTCTTTCAGATGCCTACCGGAGCAATGTAAAAACTACCAGGAGAACTCCTGTCTGGCACCTTCCCCGGTGGAGTTGTGCATGGGGTGTCTTTGGAACATTTTGTCACCGGCCGAGTCCAAAATTCAGCGGTTCCCCATCTCAGCCCAGAGAGCAGGTAGAACAACTTTTGTGGTGTCTTTCAGATGCCTACCGGAGCAATGTAAAAACTACCAACAGAATTCGTTCCTGGCACCTTCGCTAGTGGAGTTGTGCATGGGGTGTATTTATTAAAATTTTGTCACCAGCCGACTCCAAAATTCAGCGGTTCCCCATCTCAGCCCAGAAAGCAAGTAGAACAACTTTTGTGGTGCCTTTCAAATGCCTACCAAGGTAGTGTAAAAACTATCAAGAGAACTCCTGTCTGGAACCTTCCCCGGTGGAGTTGTGCAGGGGGTGTGTTTGGAACATTTTGTCACCAGCCGAGTCCAAAATTCAGCGGTTCCCCATCTCAGCCCAGAAAGCAGGTAGAACAACTTTTGTGGTGCCTTTCAGCTGCCTACCAAGGTAGTGTAAAAACTATTAAGAGAACTCCTGTCTGGCACCTTCCCCGGTGGAGTTGTGCATGGGGTGTGTTTGGAACATTTTGTCACCGGCCGACTCCAAAATTCAGCGGTTCCCCATCTCAGCCCAGAAAGCAGGAAGAACAACTTTTGTGGTGTCCTTTTGATGCCTACCGGAGCAATGTAAAAACTACCAACAGAACTCGTCCCTGGCACCTTCGCTAGTGGAGTTGTGCAGGGGGTGTATTTATTAAAATTTTGTCACCAGCCGAGTCCTAAATTCTGCTGTTCCCCATCTCGGCCCAGAAAGCAGGTAGAACAACTTTTTTGGTGCCTTTCAAGTGCCTACCAAGGTAGTGTAAAAACTATTAAGAGAACTCCTGTCTGGCACCTTCCCCGGTGGAGTTGTGCATGGGATGTGTTTGGAACAGTTTGTCACCATCCGTGTCCAAAAGTCAGCGCTTCCCCATCTCAGCCCAGAAAGCAGGTAGAACAACTTTTGTGGTGCCTTTCAGCTGCCCAAAGGGGTATTGTAAAAACTATTAACAGAACTCCTGTCTGTCACCTTCCCCGGTGGAGTTGTGCATGGGGTGTGTTTGGAACATTTTGTCACCGGCCGACTCCAAAAATCAGCGGTTCCCCATCTCAGCCCAGAGAGCAGGTAGAACAACTTTTGTGGTGTCTTTCAGATGCCTACTGGAGCAATGTAAAAACTACCAGGAGAACTCCTGTCTGGCACCTTCCCCGGTGGAGTTGTGCATGGGGTGTGTTTGGAACATTTTGTCACCAGCCGAGTCCAAAATTCAGCGGTTCCCCATCTCAGCCCAGAAAGCAGGAAGAACAACTTTTGTGGTGCCTTTCAGGTGCCTACCAAGGCAGTGTAAAAACTACTAAGAGAACTCCTGTCTGGCACCTTCCCCGGTGGAGTGGTGCATGGGGTGTGTTTGGAACATTTTGTCACCGGCCGACTCCAAAATTCAGCGGTTCCCCATCTCAGCCCAGAAAGCAGGTAGAACAACTTTTGTGGTGTCTTTCAGATGCCTACCAAGGTAGTGTAAAAACTACTAAGAGAACTCCTGTCTGGCACCTTCCCCGGTGGAGTTGTGCATGGGGTGTCTTTGGAACATTTTGTCACCGGCCGACTCCAAAATTCAGCGGTTCCCCATCTCAGCCCAGAAAGCAGGTAGAACAACTTTTGTGGTGTCTTTCAGATGCCTACTGGAGCAATTAAAAAACTACCAACAGAATTCGTTCCTGGCACCTTCGCTAGTGGAGTTGTGCATGGGGTGTATTTATTAAAATTTGGTCACCAGCCGAGTCCAAAATTCAACGGTTCCCCATCTCAGCCCAGAAAGCAAGTAGAACAACTTTTGTGGTGCCTTTCAAATGCCTACCAAGGTAGTGTAAAAACTATCAAGAGAACTCCTGTCTGGCACCTTCCCCGATGGAGTTGTGCAGGGGTGTTTTTGGAACATTTTGTCACCAGCCGAGTCCAAAATCAGCGGTTCCCCATCTCAGCCCAGAAAGCAGGTAGAACAACTTTTGTGGTGCCTTTCAGATGCCTACCAAGGTAGTGTAAAAACTATTAAGAGAACTCCTGTCTGGCACCTTCCCCGGTGGAGTTGTGCAGGGGGTGTGTTTGGAACATTTTGTCACCAGCCGAGTCCAAAATTCAGCTGTTCCCCATCTCAGCCCAGAAAGCAGGTAGAACAACTTTTGTGGTGTCTTTCAGATGCCTACCAAGGTAGTGTAAAAACTATTAAGAGAACTCCTGTCTGGCACCTTCCCCGGTGGAGTTGTGCATGGGGTGTCTTTGGAACATTTTTTCACCGGCCGAGTCCAAAATTCAGCGGTTCCCCATCTCAGCCCAGAGAGCAGGTAGAACAACTTTTGTGGTGCCTTTCAGATGCCTACCGGAGCAATGTAAAAACTACCAGGAGAACTCCTGCCTGGCGCCTTCCCGGTGGAGTTGTGCATGGGGTGTCTTTGGAACATTTTGTCACCGGCCGAGTCCAAAATTCAGCGGTTCCCCATCTCAGCCCAGAAAGCAGGTAGAACAACTTTTGTGGTGTCTTTCAGATGCCTACCGGAGCAATGTAAAAACTACCAGGAGAACTCCTGCCTGGCGCCTTCCCCGGTGGAGTTGTGCATGGGGTGTGTTTGGAACATTTTGTCACCGGCCGACTCCAAAATTCAGCGGTTCCCCATCTCAGCCCAGAAAGCAGGTAGAACAACTTTTGTGGTGCCTTTCAGGTGCCTACCAAGGCAGTGTAAAAACTACTAAGAGAACTCCTGTCTGGCACCTTCCCCGGTGGAGTTGTGCAGGGGGTGTGTTGGAACATTTTGTCACCGGCCGAGTCCAAAATTCAGCGTTTCCCCATCTCAGCCCAGAGAGCAGGTAGAACAACTTTTGTGGTGTCTTTCAGATGCCTACCAGAGCAATGTAAAAACTACCAGGAGAACTCCTGTCTGGCACCTTCCCCGGTGGAGTTGTGCATGGGGTGTCTTTGGAACATTTTGTCACCGGCCGAGTCCAAAATTCAGCGGTTCCCCATCTCAGCCCAGAGAGCAGGTAGAACAACTTTTGTGGTGTCTTCAGATGCCTACCGGAGCAATGTAAAAACTACCAACAGAATTCGTTCCTGGCACCTTCGCTAGTGGAGTTGTGCATGGGGTGTATTTATTAAAATTTTGTCACCAGCCGACTCCAAAATTCAGCGGTTCCCCATCTCAGCCCAGAAAGCAAGTAGAACAACTTTTGTGGTGCCTTTCAAATGCCTACCAAGGTAGTGTAAAAACTATCAAGAGAACTCCTGTCTGGAACCTTCCCCGGTGGAGTTGTGCTTGGGGTGTGTTTGGAACATTTTGTCACCAGCCGAGTCCAAAATTCAGCGGTTCCCCATCTCAGCCCAGGAAGCAGGTAGAACAACTTTTGTGGTGCCTTTCAGCTGCCTACCAAGGTAGTGTAAAAACTATTAAGAGAACTCCTGCCTGGCACCTTCCCCGGTGGAGTTGTGCATGGGGTGTGTTTGGAACATTTTGTCACCGGCCGAGTCCAAAATTCAGCGGTTCCCCATCTCAGCCCAGAAAGCAGGAAGAACAACTTTTGTGGGGTCCTTTTGATGCCTACCGGAGCAATGTAAAAACTACCAACAGAACTCGTCCCTGGCACCTTCGCTAGTGGAGTTGTGCAGGGGGTGTATTTATTAAAATTTTGTCACCAGCCGAGTCCTAAATTCTGCTGTTCCCCATCTCGGCCCAGAAAGCAGGTAGAACAACTTTTTTGGTGCCTTTCAGGTGCCTACCAAGGTAGTGTAAAAACTATATAAGAGAACTCCTGTCTGGCACCTTCCCCGGTGGAGTTGTGCATGGGATGTGTTTGGAACAGTTTGTCACCATCCGTGTCCAAAAGTCAGCGCTTCCCCATCTCAGCCCAGAAAGCAGGTAGAACAACTTTTGTGGTGCCTTTCAGCTGCCAAAGGGGTATTGTAAAAACTATTAACAGAAATCCTGTCTGTCACCTTCCCCGGTGGAGTTGTGCATGGGGTGTGTTTGGAACATTTTGTCACCGGCCGACTCCAAAATTCAGCGGTTCCCCATCTCAGCCCAGAGAGCAGGTAGAACAACTTTTGTGGTGTCTTTCAGATGCCTACTGGAGCAATGTAAAAACTACCAGGAGAACTCCTGTCTGGCACCTTCCCCGGTGGAGTTGTGCATGGGGTGTGTTTGGAACATTTTTTCACCGCCGACTCCAAAATTCAGCGGTTTCCCATCTCAGCCCAGAAAGCAGGAAGAACAACTTTTGTGGTGCCTTTCAGGTGCCTAACAAGGCAGTGTAAAAACTATCAAGAGAACTCCTGTCTGGCACCTTCCCCGGTGGAGTTGTGCATGGGGTGTGTTTGGAACATTTTGTCACCGGCCGACTCCAAAATTCAGCGGTTCCCCATCTCAGCCCAGAGAGCAGGTAGAACAACTTTTGTGGTGTCTTTCAGATGCCTACCGGAGCAATGTAAAAACTACCAGGAGAACTCCTGCCTGGCACCTTCCCCGGTGGAGTTGTGCATGGGGTGTGTTTGGAACATTTTGTCACCGGCCGAGTCCAAAATTCAGCGGTTCCCCATCTCAGCCCAGAAAGCAGGTAGAACAACTTTTGTGGTGTCTTTCAGATGCCTACCGGAGCAATGTAAAAACTACCAACAGAATTCGTTCCTGGCACCTTCGCTAGTGGAGTTGTGCATGGGGTGTATTTATTAAAATTTTGTCACCAGCCGAGTCCAAAATTCAGCGGTTCCCCATCTCAGCCCAGAAAGGAAGTAGAACAACTTTTGTGGTGCCTTTCAAATGCCTACCAAGGTAGTGTAAAAACTACTAAGAGAACTCCTGTCTGGCACCTTCCCCGATGGAGTTGTGCAGGGGGTGTTTTTGGAACATTTTGTCACCAGCCGAGTCCAAAATTCAGCGGTCCCCATCTCAGCCCAGAAAGCAGGTAGAACAACTTTTGTGGTGCCTTTCAGATGCCTACCAAGGTAGTGTAAAAACTACTAAGAGAACTCCTGTCTGGCACCTTCCCCGGTGGAGTTGTGCAGGGGGTGTGTTGGAACATTTTGTCACCAGCCGAGTCCAAAATTCAGCTGTTCCCCATCTCAGCCCAGAAAGCAGGTAGAACAACTTTTGTGGTGTCTTTCAGATGCCTACCAAGGTAGTGTAAAAACTATTAAGAGAACTCCTGTCTGGCACCTTCCCCGGTGGAGTTGTGCATGGGGTGTGTTTGGAACATTTTGTCACCAGCCGACTCCAAAATTCAGCGGTTCCCCATCTCAGCCCAGAAAGCAGGAAGAACAACTTTTGTGGTGCCTTTCAGGTGCCTACCAAGGCAGTATAAAAACTACTAAGAGAACTCTTGTCTGGCACCTTCCCCGGTGGAGTGGTGCATGGGGTGTGTTTGGAACATTTTGTCACCGGCCGACTCCAAAATTCAGCGGTTCCCCATCTCAGCCCAGAAAGCAGGTAGAACAACTTTTGTCGTGTCTTGCAGATGCCTACCAAGGTAGTGTAAAAACTATTAAGAGAACTCCTGTCTGGCACCTTCCCCGGTGGAGTTGTGCATGGGGTGTCTTTGGAACATTTTGTCACCGGCCGAGTCCAAAATTCAGCGGTTCTCCATCTCAGCCCAGAGAGCAGGTAGAACAACTTTTGTGGTGTCTTTCAGATGCCTACCGGAGCAATGTAAAAACTACCAGGAGAACTCCTGTCTGGCACCTTCCCCGGTGGAGTTGTGCATGGGGTGTGTTTGGAACATTTTGTCACCAGCCGAGTCCAAAATTCAGCGGTTCCCCATCTCAGCCCAGAAAGCAAGTAGAACAACTTTTGTGGTGCCTTTCAAATGCCTACCAAGGTAGTGTAAAAACTATCAAGAGAACTCCTGTCTGGCACCTTCCCCGGTGGAGTTGTGCAGGGGGTGTTTTTGGAACATTTTGTCACCAGCCGAGTCCAAAATTCAGCGGTTCCCCATCTCAGCCCAGAAAGCAGGTAGAACAACTTTTGTGGTGCCTTTCAGGTGCCTACCAAGGTAGTGTAAAAACTACTAAGAGAACTCCTGTCTGGCACCTTCCCCGGTGGAGTTGTGCAGGGGGTGTGTTTGGAACATTTTGTCACCAGCCGAGTCCAAAATTCAGCTGTTCCCCATCTCAGCCCAGAAAGCAGGTAGAACAACTTTTGTGGTGTCTTTCAGATGGTTACCAAGGTAGTGTAAAAACTACCAAGAGAACTCCTGCCTGGCACCTTCCCCGGTGGAGTTGTGCATGGGGTGTGTTTGGAACATTTTGTCACCGGCCGACTCCAAAATTCAGCGGTTCCCCATCTCAGCCCAGAGAGCAGGTAGAACAACTTTTGTGGTGTCTTTCAGATGCCTACTGGAGCAATGTAAAAACTACCAGGAGAACTCCTGTCTGGCACCTTCCCCGGTGGAGTTGTGCATGGGGTGTGTTTGGAACATTTTGTCACCAGCCGAGTCCAAATTCAGCCGTTCCCCATCTCAGCCCAGAAAGCAGGAAGAACAACTTTTGTGGTGCCTTTCAGGTGCCTACCAAGGTAGTGTAAAAACTACTAAGAGAACTCCTGTCTGTCACCTTCCCCGGTGGAGTTGTGCATGGGGTGTCTTTGGAACATTTTGTCACCGGCCGACTCCAAAATTCAGCGGTTCCCCATCTCAGCCCAGAAAGCAGGTAGAACAACTTTTGTGGTGTCTTTCAGATGCCTACCGGAGCAATGAAAAAACTACCAGGAGAACTCCATTCTGGCACCTTCCCCGGTGGAGTTGTGCATGGGGTGTGTTTGGAACATTTTGTCACCAGCCGAGTCCAAAATTCAGCGGTTCCCCATCTCAGCCCAGAAAGCAGGAAGAACAACTTTTGTGGTGCCTTTCAGGTGCCTAACAAGGCAGTGTAAAAACTATCAAGAGAACTCCTGTCTGGCACCTTCCCCGGTGGAGTTGTGCATGGGGTGTGTTTGGAACATTTTGTCACCGGCCGAGTCCAAAATTCAGCGGTTCCCCATCTCAGCCCAGAAAGCAGGTAGAACAACTTTTGTGGTGTCTTTCAGATGCCTACCGGAGCAATGTAAAAACTACCAACAGAATTCGTTCCTGGCACCTTCGCTAGTGGAGTTGTGCATGGGGTGTATTTATTAAAATTTTGTCACCAGCCGAGTCCAAAATTCAGCGGTTCCCCATCTCAGCCCAGAAAGCAAGTAGAACAACTTTTGTGGTGCCTTTCAAATGCCTACCAAGGTAGTGTAAAAAACTATCAAGAGAACTCCTGTCTGGCACCTTCCCCGGTGGAGTTGTGCATGGGGTGTGTTGGAACATTTTGTCACCAGCCGAGTCCAAAATTCAGCGGTTCCCCATCTCAGCCCAGAAAGCAGGTAGAACAACTTTTGTGGTGCCTTTCAGCTGCCTACCAAGGTAGTGTAAAAACTATTAAGAGAACTCCTGTCTGGCACCTTCCCCGGTGGAGTTGTGCAGGGGGTGTGTTTGGAACATTTTGTCACCAGCCGAGTCCAAAATTCAGCGATTCCCCATCTCAGCCCAGAAAGCAGGTAGAACTACTTTTGTGGTGTCTTTCAGATGCCTACCAAGGTAGTGTAAAAACTATTAAGAGAACTCCTGTCTGGCACCTTCCCCGGTGGAGTTGTGCATGGGGTGTCTTTGGAACATTTTGTCACCGGCCGAGTCCAAAATTCAGCGGTTCCCCATCTCAGCCCAGAGAGCAGGTAGAACAACTTTTGTGGTGTCTTTCAGATGCCTACCGGAGCAATGTAAAAACTACCAACAGAACTCGTCCCTGGCACCTTCGCTAGTGGAGTTGTGCAGGGGGTGTATTTATTATAATTTTGTCACCAGCCGAGTCCTAAATTCTGCTGTTCCCCATCTCGGCCCAGAAAGCAGGTAGAACAACTTTTTTGGTGCCTTTCAGGTGCCTACCAAGGTAGTGTAAAAACTACTAAGAGAACTCCTGTCTGGCACCTTCCCCGGTGGAGTTGTGCATGGGGTGTGTTTGGAACAGTTTGTCACCATCCGTGTCCAAAAGTCAGCGCTTCCCCATCTCAGCCCAGAAAGCAGGTAGAACAACTTTTGTGGTGCCTTTCAGCTGCCCAAAGGGGTATTGTAAAAACTATTAACAGAAATCCTGTCTGTCACCTTCCCCGGTGGAGTTGTGCATGGGGTGTGTTTGGAACATTTTGTCACCGGCCGACTCCAAAATTCAGCGGTTCCCCATCTCAGCCCAGAGAGCAGGTAGAACAACTTTTGTGGTGTCTTTCAGATGCCTACTGGAGCAATGTAAAACTACCAGGAGAACTCCTGTCTGGCACCTTCCCCGGTGGAGTTGTGCATGGGGTGTGTTTGGAACATTTTTTCACCGGCCGACTCCAAAATTCAGCGGTTCCCCATCTCAGCCCAGAAAGCAGGAAGAACAACTTTTGTGGTGCCTTTCAGGTGCCTACCAAGGTAGTGTAAAAACTATCAAGAGAACTCCTGTCTGGCACCTTCCCCGGTGGAGTTGTGCATGGGGTGTGTTTGGAACATTTTGTCACCGGCCGACTCCAAAATTCAGCGGTTCCCCATCTCAGCCCAGAGAGCAGGTAGAACAACTTTGTGGTGTCTTTCAGATGCCTACCGGAGCAATGTAAAAACTACCAGGAGAACTCCTGCCTGGCACCTTCCCCGGTGGAGTTGTGCATGGGGTGTGTTTGGAACATTTTGTCACCGGCCGAGTCCAAAATTCAGCGGTTCCCCATCTCAGCCCAGAAAGCAGGTAGAACAACTTTTGTGGTGTCTTTCAGATGCCTACCGGAGCAATGTAAAAACTACCAACAGAATTCGTTCCTGGCACCTTCGCTAGTGGAGTTGTGCATGGGGTGTATTTATTAAAATTTTGTCACCAGCCGAGTCCAAAATTCAGCGGTTCCCCATCTCAGCCCAGAAAGGAAGTAGAACAACTTTTGTGGTGCCTTTCAAATGCCTACCAAGGTAGTGTAAAAACTACTAAGAGAACTCCTGTCTGGCACCTTCCCCGATGGAGTTGTGCAGGGGGTGTTTTTGGAACATTTTGTCACCAGCCGAGTCCAAAATTCAGCGGTTCCCCATCTCAGCCCAGAAAGCAGGTAGAACAACTTTTGTGGTGCCTTTCAGATGCCTACCAAGGTAGTGTAAAAAACTACTAAGAGAACTCCTGTCTGGCACCTTCCCCGGTGGAGTTGTGCAGGGGGTGTGTTTGGAACATTTTGTCACCAGCCGAGTCCAAAATTCAGCTGTTCCCCATCTCAGCCCAGAAAGCAGGTAGAACAACTTTTGTGGTGTCTTTCAGATGCCTACCAAGGTAGTGTAAAAACTATTAAGAGAACTCCTGTCTGGCACCTTCCCCGGTGGAGTTGTGCATGGG
Organism: Falco biarmicus; assembly: GCF_023638135.1. NCBI lineage: Eukaryota > Metazoa > Chordata > Aves > Falconiformes > Falconidae > Falco > Falco biarmicus. The sequence goes on along the minus strand of NW_026612016.1, from coordinate 146,239 downwards.
GTGTGTTTGGAACATTTTGTCACCAGCCGACTCCAAAATTCAGCGGTTCCCCATCTCAGCCCAGAAAGCAGGAAGAACAACTTTTGTGGTGCCTTTCAGGTGCCTACCAAGGCAGTATAAAAACTACTAAGAGAACTCTTGTCTGGCACCTTCCCCGGTGGAGTGGTGCATGGGGTGTGTTTGGAACATTTTGTCACCGGCCGACTCCAAAATTCAGCGGTTCCCCATCTCAGCCCAGAAAGCAGGTAGAACAACTTTTGTCGTGTCTTGCAGATGCCTACCAAGGTAGTGTAAAAACTATTAAGAGAACTCCTGTCTGGCACCTTCCCCGGTGGAGTTGTGCATGGGGTGTCTTTGGAACATTTTGTCACCGGCCGAGTCCAAAATTCAGCGGTTCTCCATCTCAGCCCAGAGAGCAGGTAGAACAACTTTTGTGGTGTCTTTCAGATGCCTACCGGAGCAATGTAAAAACTACCAGGAGAACTCCTGTCTGGCACCTTCCCCGGTGGAGTTGTGCATGGGGTGTGTTTGGAACATTTTGTCACCAGCCGAGTCCAAAATTCAGCGGTTCCCCATCTCAGCCCAGAAAGCAAGTAGAACAACTTTTGTGGTGCCTTTCAAATGCCTACCAAGGTAGTGTAAAAACTATCAAGAGAACTCCTGTCTGGCACCTTCCCCGGTGGAGTTGTGCAGGGGGTGTTTTTGGAACATTTTGTCACCAGCCGAGTCCAAAATTCAGCGGTTTCCCCATCTCAGCCCAGAAAGCAGGTAGAACAACTTTTGTGGTGCCTTTCAGGTGCCTACCAAGGTAGTGTAAAAACTACTAAGAGAACTCCTGTCTGGCACCTTCCCGGTGGAGTTGTGCAGGGGGTGTGTTTGGAACATTTTGTCACCAGCCGAGTCCAAAATTCAGCTGTTCCCCATCTCAGCCCAGAAAGCAGGTAGAACAACTTTTGTGGTGTCTTTCAGATGGTTACCAAGGTAGTGTAAAAACTACCAAGAGAACTCCTGCCTGGCACCTTCCCCGGTGGAGTTGTGCATGGGGTGTGTTTGGAACATTTTGTCACCGGCCGACTCCAAAATTCAGCGGTTCCCCATCTCAGCCCAGAGAGCAGGTAGAACAACTTTTGTGGTGTCTTTCAGATGCCTACTGGAGCAATGTAAAAACTACCAGGAGAACTCCTGTCTGGCACCTTCCCCGGTGGAGTTGTGCATGGGGTGTGTTTGGAACATTTTGTCACCAGCCGAGTCCAAAATTCAGCCGTTCCCCATCTCAGCCCAGAAAGCAGGAAGAACAACTTTTGTGGTGCCTTTCAGGTGCCTACCAAGGTAGTGTAAAAACTACTAAGAGAACTCCTGTCTGTCACCTTCCCCGGTGGAGTTGTGCATGGGGTGTCTTTGGAACATTTTGTCACCGGCCGACTCCAAAATTCAGCGGTTCCCCATCTCAGCCCAGAAAGCAGGTAGAACAACTTTTGTGGTGTCTTTCAGATGCCTACCGGAGCAATGAAAAAACTACCAGGAGAACTCCATTCTGGCACCTTCCCCGGTGGAGTTGTGCATGGGGTGTGTTTGGAACATTTTGTCACCAGCCGAGTCCAAAATTCAGCGGTTCCCCATCTCAGCCCAGAAAGCAGGAAGAACAACTTTTGTGGTGCCTTTCAGGTGCCTAACAAGGCAGTGTAAAAACTATCAAGAGAACTCCTGTCTGGCACCTTCCCCGGTGGAGTTGTGCATGGGGTGTGTTTGGAACATTTTGTCACCGGCCGAGTCCAAAATTCAGCGGTTCCCCATCTCAGCCCAGAAAGCAGGTAGAACAACTTTTGTGGTGTCTTTCAGATGCCTACCGGAGCAATGTAAAAACTACCAACAGAATTCGTTCCTGGCACCTTCGCTAGTGGAGTTGTGCATGGGGTGTATTTATTAAAATTTTGTCACCAGCCGAGTCCAAAATTCAGCGGTTCCCCATCTCAGCCCAGAAAGCAAGTAGAACAACTTTTGTGGTGCCTTTCAAATGCCTACCAAGGTAGTGTAAAAACTATCAAGAGAACTCCTGTCTGGCACCTTCCCCGGTGGAGTTGTGCATGGGGTGTGTTTGGAACATTTTGTCACCAGCCGAGTCCAAAATTCAGCGGTTCCCCATCTCAGCCCAGAAAGCAGGTAGAACAACTTTTGTGGTGCCTTTCAGCTGCCTACCAAGGTAGTGTAAAAACTATTAAGAGAACTCCTGTCTGGCACCTTCCCCGGTGGAGTTGTGCAGGGGGTGTGTTTGGAACATTTTGTCACCAGCCGAGTCCAAAATTCAGCGATTCCCCATCTCAGCCCAGAAAGCAGGTAGAACTACTTTTGTGGTGTCTTTCAGATGCCTACCAAGGTAGTGTAAAAACTATTAAGAGAACTCCTGTCTGGCACCTTCCCCGGTGGAGTTGTGCATGGGGTGTCTTTGGAACATTTTGTCACCGGCCGAGTCCAAAATTCAGCGGTTCCCCATCTCAGCCCAGAGAGCAGGTAGAACAACTTTTGTGGTGTCTTTCAGATGCCTACCGGAGCAATGTAAAAACTACCAACAGAACTCGTCCCTGGCACCTTCGCTAGTGGAGTTGTGCAGGGGGTGTATTTATTATAATTTTGTCACCAGCCGAGTCCTAAATTCTGCTGTTCCCCATCTCGGCCCAGAAAGCAGGTAGAACAACTTTTTTGGTGCCTTTCAGGTGCCTACCAAGGTAGTGTAAAAACTACTAAGAGAACTCCTGTCTGGCACCTTCCCCGGTGGAGTTGTGCATGGGGTGTGTTTGGAACATTTTGTCACCGGCCGACTCCAAAATTCAGCGGTTCCCCATCTCAGCCCAGAAAGCAGGAAGAACAACTTTTGTGGTGTCCTTTTGATGCCTACAGGAGCAATGTAAAAACTACCAGGAGAACTCCTGCCTGGCACCTTCCCCGGTGGAGTTGTGCATGGGCTGTCTTTGGAACATTTTTTCACCGGCCGAGTCCAAAATTCAGCGGTTCCCCATCTCAGCCCAGAGAGCAGGTAGAACAACTTTTGTGGTGCCTTTCAGGTGCCTACCGGAGCAATGTAAAAACTACCAGGAGAACTCCTGCCTGGCGCCTTCCCCGGTGGAGTTGTGCATGGGGCGTGTTTGGAACATTTTGTCACCGGCCGAGTCCAAAATTCAGCGGTTCCCCATCTCAGCCCAGAAAGCAGGTAGAACAACTTTTGTGGTGTCTTTCAGATGCCTACTGGAGCAATGTAAAAACTACCAGGAGAACTCCTGTCTGGCACCTTCCCCGGTGGAGTTGTGCATGGGGTGTGTTTGGAACATTTTGTCACCGGCCGACTCCAAAATTCAGCGGTTCCCATCTCAGCCCAGAAAGCAGGTAGAACAACTTTTGTGGTGTCTTTCAGATGCCTACCGGAGCAATGTAAAAACTACCAACAGAACTCGTCCCTGGCACCTTCGCTAGTGGAGTTGTGCAGGGGGTGTATTTATTAAAATTTTGTCACCAGCCGAGTCCTAAATTCTGCTGTTCCCCATCTCGGCCCAGAAAGCAAGTAGAACAACTTTTGTGGTGCCTTTCAAATGCCTACCAAGGTAGTGTAAAAACTACCAGGAGAACTCCTGTCTGGCACCTTCGCTAGTGGAGTTGTGCATGGGGTGTTTTTGGAACATTTTGTCACCAGCCGAGTCCAAAATTCAGCGGTTCCCCATCTCAGCCCAGAAAGCAGGTAGAAAACTTTTGTGGTGTCTTTCAGATGCCTACCAAGGTAGTGTAAAAACTACTAAGAGAACTCCTGTCTGGCACCTTCCCCGGTGGAGTTGTGCATGGGGTGTGTTTGGAACATTTTGTCACCAGCCGACTCCAAAATTCAGCGGTTCCCCATCTCAGCCCAGAGAGCAGGTAGAACAACTTTTGTGGTGTCTTTCAGATGCCTACCGGAGCAATGTAAAAACTACCAGGAGAACTCCTGTCTGGCACCTTCCCCGGTGGAGTTGTGCATGGGGTGTGTTTGGAACATTTTGTCACCAGCCGAGTCCAAAATTCAGCCGTTCCCCATCTCAGCCCAGAAAGCAGGAAGAACAACTTTTGTGGTGCCTTTCAGGTGCCTACCAAGGCAGTGTAAAAACTACTAAGAGAACTCCTGTCTGGCACCTTCCCCGGTGGAGTTGTGCATGGGGTGTCTTTGAACATTTTGTCACCGGCCGAGTCCAAAATTCAGCGGTTCCCCATCTCAGCCCAGAAAGCAGGTAGAACAACTTTTGTGGTGTCTTGCAGATGCCTACCGGAGCAATGTAAAAACTACCAACAGAACTCGTCCCTGGCACCTTCGCTAGTGGAGTTGTGCAGGGGGTGTATTTATTAAACTTTTGTCACCAGCCGAGTCCTAAATTCTGCTGTTCCCCATCTCGGCCCAGAAAGCAAGTAGAACAACTTTTGTGGTGCCTTTCAAATGCCTACCAAGGTAGTGTAAAAACTACTAAGAGAACTCCTGTCTGGCACCTTCCCCGGTGGAGTTGTGCAGGGGGTGTGTTTGGAACATTTTGTCACCAGCCGAGTCCAAAATTCAGCGGTTCCCCATCTCAGCCAGAAAGCAGGTAGAATAACTTTTGTGGTGCCTTTCAGCTGCCTACCAAGGTAGTGTAAAAACTACTAAGAGAACTCCTGTCTGGCACCTTCCCCGGTGGAGTTGTGCAGGGGGTGTGTTTGGAACATTTTGTCACCAGCCGACTCCAAAATTCAGCTGTTCCCCATCTCAGCCCAGAAAGCAGGTAGAAAAACTTTTGTGGTGTCTTTCAGATGCCTACCAAGGTAGTGTAAAAACTATTAAGAGAACTCCTGTCTGGCACCTTCCCGGTGGAGTTGTGCATGGGGTGTGTTTGGAACATTTTGTCACCAGCCGACTCCAAAATTCATCGGTTCCCCATCTCAGCCCAGAGAGCAGGTAGAACAACTTTTGTGGTGTCTTTCAGATGCCTACCGGAGCAATGTAAAAACTACTAAGAGAACTCCTGTCTGGCACCTTCCCCGGTGGAGTTGTGCATGGGGTGTGTTTGGAACATTTTGTCACCAGCCGAGTCCAAAATTCAGCCGTTCCCCATCTCAGCCCAGAAAGCAGGAAGAACAACTTTTGTGGTGCCTTTCAGGTGCCTACCAAGGCAGTGTAAAAACTACTAAGAGAACTCTTGTCTGGCACCTTCCCCGGTGGAGTTGTGCATGGGGTGTCTTTGGAACATTTTGTCACCGGCCGACTCCAAAATTCAGCGGTTCCCCATCTCAGCCCAGAAAGCAGGTAGAACAACTTTTGTGGTGTCTTTCAGATGCCTACCGGAGCAATGTAAAAACTACCAACAGAACTCGTCCCTGGCACCTTCGGTAGTGGAGTTGTGCAGGGGGTGTATTTATTAAAATTTTGTCACCAGCCGAGTCCTAAATTCTGCTGTTCCCCATCTCAGCCCAGAAAGCAGGTAGAACAACTTTTGTGGTGTCTTTCAGGTGCCTACCAAGGCAGTGTAAAAACTACTAAGAGAACTCCTGTCTGGCACCTTCCCCGGTGGAGTTGTGCATGGGGTGTCTTTGGAACATTTTGTCACCGGCCGACTCCAAAATTCAGCGGTTCCCCATCTCAGCCCAGAAAGCAGGTAGAACAACTTTTGTGGTGTCTTTCAGATGCCTACCGGAGCAATGTAAAAACTACCAGGAGAACTCCTGTCTGGCACCTTCCCCGGTGGAGTTGTGCATGGGGTGTGTTTGGAACATTTTGTCACCGGCCGAGTCCAAAATTCAGCGGTTCCCCATCACAGCCCAGAAAGCAGGAAGAACAACTTTTGTGGTGCCTTTCAGGTGCCTACCAAGGCAGTGTAAAAACTACTAAGAGAACTCTTGTCTGGCACCTTCCCCGGTGGAGTTGTGCATGGGGTGTGTTTGGAACATTTTGTCACCGGCCGACTCCAAAATTCAGCGGTTCCCCATCTCAGCCCAGAGAGCAGGTAGAACAACTTTTGTGGTGTCTTTCAGATGCCTACCGGAGCAATGTAAAAACTACCAGGAGAACTCCTGTCTGGCACCTTCCCCGGTGGAGTTGTGCATGGGGTGTCTTTGGAACATTTTGTCACCGGCCGAGTCCAAAATTCAGCGGTTCCCCATCTCAGCCCAGAAAGCAGGTAGAACAACTTTTGTGGTGTCTTTCAGATGCCTACCGGAGCAATGTAAAAACTACCAACAGAATTCGTTCCTGGCACCTTCGCTAGTGGAGTTGTGCATGGGGTGTATTTATTAAAATTTGGTCACCAGCCGACTCCAAAATTCAGCGGTTCCCCATCTCAGCCCAGAAAGCAAGTAGAACAACTTTTGTGGTGTCTTTCAGATGCCTACTGGAGCAATGTAAAAACTACCAGGAGAACTCCTGTCTGGCACCTTCCCCGGTGGAGTTGTGCATGGGGTGTGTTTGGAACATTTTGTCACCGGCCGAGTCCAAAATTCAGCGGTTCCCCATCTCAGCCCAGAAAGCAGGTAGAACAACTTTTGTGGTGTCTTTCAGATGCCTACCGGAGCAATGTAAAAACTACCAACAGAACTCGTCCCTGGCACCTTCGCTAGTGGAGTTGTGCAGGGGGTGTATTTATTAAAATTTTGTCACCAGCCGAGTCCTAAATTTTGCTGTTCCCCATCTCGGCCCAGAAAGCAAGTAGAACAACTTTTGTGGTGCCTTTCAAATGCCTACCAAGGTAGTGTAAAAACTACCAGGAGAACTCCTGTCTGGCACCTTCGCTAGTGGAGTTGTGCAGGGGGTGTTTTTGGAACATTTTGTCACCAGCCGAGTCCAAAATTCAGCGGTTCCCCATCTCAGCCCAGAAAGCAGGTAGAAAACTTTTGTGGTGTCTTTCAGATGCCTACCAAGGTAGTGTAAAAACTACTAAGAGAACTCCTGTCTGGCACCTTCCCCGGTGGAGTTGTGCATGGGGTGTGTTTGGAACATTTTGTCACCAGCCGACTCCAAAATTCAGCGGTTCCCCATCTCAGCCCAGAAAGCAGGTAGAACAACTTTTGTGGTGTCTTTCAGATGCCTACCGGAGCAATGTAAAAACTACCAGGAGAACTCCTGTATGGCACCTTCCCCGGTGGAGTTGTGCATGGGGTGTGTTTGGAACATTTTGTCACCAGCCGAGTCCAAAATTCAGCTGTTCCCCATCTCAGCCCAGAAAGCAGGTAGAACAACTTTTGTGGTGTCTTTCAGATGCCTACCAAGGTAGTGTAAAAACTATTAAGAGAACTCCTGTCTGGCACCTTCCCCGGTGGAGTTGTGCATGGGGTGTCTTTGGAACATTTTGTCACCAGCGGACTCCAAAATTCAGCGGTTCCCCATCTCAGCCCAGAGAGCAGTTAGAACAACTTTTGTGGTGTCTTTCAGATGCCTACCGGAGCAATGTAAAAACTACCAGGAGAACTCCTGTCTGGCACCTTCCCCGGTGGAGTTGTGCATGGGCTGTGTTTGGAACATTTTGTCACCGGCCGACTCCAAAATTCAGCGGTTCCCCATCTCAGCCCAGAAAGCAGGAAGAACAACTTTTGTGGTGCCTTTCAGGTGCCTACCAAGGCAGTGTAAAAACTACCAGGAGAACTCCTGTCTGGCACCTTCGCTAGTGGAGTTGTGCATGGGGTGTCTTTGGAACATTTTGTCACCAGCCGAGTCCAAAATTCAGCGGTTCCCCATCTCAGCCCAGAAAGCAGGTAGAACAACTTTTGTAGTGTCCTTTTGATGCCTACTGGAGCAATGTAAAAACTACCAACAGAATTCGTTCCTGGCACCTTCGCTAGTGGAGTTGTGCATGGGGTGTATTTATTAAAATTTGGTCACCAGCCGACTCCAAAATTCAGCGGTTCCCCATCTCAGCCCAGAAAGCAAGTAGAACAACTTTTTGTGGTGCCTTTCAAATGCCTACCAAGGTAGTGTAAAAACTATCAAGAGAACTCCTGTCTGGCACCTTCCCCGGTGGAGTTGTGCATGGGGTGTTTTTGGAACATTTTGTCACCAGCCGAGTCCAAAATTCAGCGGTTCCCCATCTCAGCCCAGAAAGCAGGTAGAACAACTTTTGTGGTGCCTTTCAGCTGCCTACCAAGGTAGTGTAAAAACTACTAAGAGAACTCCTGTCTGGCACCTTCCCCGGTGGAGTTGTGCAGGGGGTGTGTTTGGAACATTTTGTCACCAGCCGACTCCAAAATTCAGCTGTTCCCCATCTCAGCCCAGAAAGCAGGTAGAAAACTTTTGTGGTGTCTTTCAGATGCCTACCAAGGTAGTGTAAAAACTATTAAGAGAACTCCTGTCTGGCACCTTCCCCGGTGGAGTTGTGCATGGGGTGTGTTTGGAACATTTTGTCACCAGCCGACTCCAAAATTCAGCGGTTCCCCATCTCAGCCCAGAGAGCAGGTAGAACAACTTTTGTGGTGTCTTTCAGATGCCTACCGGAGCAATGTAAAAACTACTAAGAGAACTCCTGTCTGGCACCTTCCCCGGTGGAGTTGTGCATGGGGTGTGTTTGGAACATTTTGTCACCAGCCGAGTCCAAAATTCAGCCGTTCCCCATCTCAGCCCAGAAAGCAGGAAGAACAACTTTTGTGGTGCCTTTCAGGTGCCTACCAAGGCAGTGTAAAAACTACTAAGAGAACTCTTGTCTGGCACCTTCCCCGGTGGAGTTGTGCATGGGGTGTCTTTGGAACATTTTGTCACCAGCGGACTCCAAAATTCAGCTGTTCCCCATCTCAGCCCAGAGAGCAGGTAGAACAACTTTTGTGGTGTCTTTCAGATGCCTACCGGAGCAATGTAAAAACTACCAGGAGAACTCCTGTCTGGCACCTTCGCTAGTGGAGTTGTGCAGGGGGTGTATTTATTAAAATTTTGTCACCAGCCGAGTCCTAAATTCTGCTGTTCCCCATCTCGGCCCAGAAAGCAGGTAGAACAACTTTTGTGGTGCCTTTCAGGTGCCTACCAAGGCAGTGTAAAAACTACTAAGAGAACTCCTGTCTGGCACCTTCCCCGGTGGAGTTGTGCATGGGGTGTCTTTGGAACATTTTGTCACCGGCCGACTCCAAAATTCAGCGGTTCCCCATCTCAGCCCAGAGAGCAGGTAGAACAACTTTTGTGGTGTCTTTCAGATGCCTACCGGAGCAATGTAAAAACTACCAGGAGAACTCCTGTCTGGCACCTTCCCCGGTGGAGTTGTGCATGGGGTGTCTTTGGAACATTTTGTCACCGGCCGAGTCCAAAATTCAGCGGTTCCCCATCTCAGCCCAGAAAGCAGGTAGAACAACTTTTGTGGTGTCTTTCAGATGCCTACCGGAGCAATGTAAAAACTACCAAGAGAATTCGTTGCTGGCACCTTCGCTAGTGGAGTTGTGCATGGGGTGTATTTATTAAAATTTGGTCACCAGCCGACTCCAAAATTCAGCGGTTCCCCATCTCAGCCCAGAAAGCAAGTAGAACAACTTTTTGTGGTGCCTTTCAAATGCCTACCAAGGTAGTGTAAAAACTATCAAGAGAACTCCTGTCTGGCACCTTCCCCGGTGGAGTTGTGCATGGGGTGTTTTTGGAACATTTTGTCACCAGCCGAGTCCAAAATTCAGCGGTTCCCCATCTCAGCCCAGAAAGCAGGTAGAACAACTTTTGTGGTGCCTTTCAGCTGCCTACCAAGGTAGTGTAAAAACTACCAGGAGAACTCCTGTCTGGCACCTTCCCCGGTGGAGTTGTGCAGGGGGTGTGTTTGGAACATTTTGTCACCAGCCGAGTCCAAAATTCAGCTGTTCCCCATCTCAGCCCAGAAAGCAGGTAGAACAACTTTTGTGGTGTCTTTCAGATGCCTACCAAGGTAGTGTAAAAACTATTAAGAGAACTCCTGTCTGGAACCTTCCCCGGTGGAGTTGTGCATGGGGTGTGTTTCGAACATTTTGTCACCAGCCGACTCCAAAATTCAGCTGTTCCCCATCTCAGCCCAGAGAGCAGGTAGAACAACTTTTGTGGTGTCTTTCAGATGCCTACCGGAGCAATGTAAAAACTACCAGGAGAACTCCTGTCTGGCACCTTCCCCGGTGGAGTTGTGCATGGGGTGTGTTTGGAACATTTTGTCACCAGCCGAGTCCAAAATTCAGCGGTTCCCCATCTCAGCCCAGAAAGCAGGAAGAACAACTTTTGTGGTGCCTTTCAGGTGCCTACCAAGGCAGTGTAAAAACTACTAAGAGAACTCCTGTCTGTCACCTTCCCCGGTGGAGTTGTGCATGGGGTGTCTTTGGAACATTTTGTCACCGGCCGACTCCAAAATTCAGCGGTTCCCCATCTCAGCCCAGAAAGCAGGTAGAACAACTTTTGTGGTGTCTTTCAGATGCCTACCGGAGCAATGTAAAAACTACCAGGAGAACTCCTGTCTGGCACCTTCCCCGGTGGAGTTGTGCATGGGGTGTGTTTGGAACATTTTGTCACCGGCCGACTCCAAAATTCAGCGGTTCCCCATCTCAGCCCAGAAAGCAGGTAGAACAACTTTTCTGGTGTCTTTCAGATGCCTACCGGAGCAATGTAAAAACTACCAGGAGAACTCCTGTCTGGCACCTTCGCTAGTGGAGTTGTGCATGGGGTGTCTTTGGAACATTTTGTCACCAGCCGAGTCCAAAATTCAGCGGTTCCCCATCTCAGCCCAGAAAGCAGGTAGAACAACTTTTGTAGTGTCTTGTTGATGCCTACTGGAGCAATGTAAAAACTACCAACAGAATTCGTTCCTAGCACCTTCGCTAGTGGAGTTGTGCATGGGGTGTATTTATTAAAATTTGGTCACCAGCCGAGTCCAAAATTCAGCTGTTCCCCATCTCAGCCCAGAAAGCAGGTAGAACAACTTTTGTGGTGCCTTTCAGCTGCCTACCAAGGTAGTGTAAAAACTACTAAGAGAACTCCTGTCTGGCACCTTCCCCGGTGGAGTTGTGCATGGGGTGTGTTTGGAACATTTTTTCACCAGCCAAGTCCAAAATTCAGCGGTTCCCCATCTCAGCCCAGAAAGCAGGTAGAACAACTTTTGTGGTGTCTTTCAGATGCCTACCGGAGCAATGTAAAAACTACCAGGAGAACTCCTGTCTGGCACCTTCCCCGGTGGAGTTGTGCAGGGGGTGTCTTTGGAACATTTTGTCACCGGCCGAGTCCAAAATTCAGCGGTTCCCCATCTCAGCCCAGAGAGCAGGTAGAACAACTTTTGTGGTGTCTTTCAGATGCCTACCGGAGCAATGTAAAAACTACCAGGAGAACTCCTGTCTGGCACCTTCCCCGGTGGAGTTGTGCATGGGGTGTGTTTGGAACATTTTGTCACCGGCCGACTCCAAAATTCAGCTGTTCCCCATCTCAGCCCACAAAGCAGGTAAAACAACTTTTGTGGTGTCTTTCAGGTGCCTACCAAGGTAGTTTAAAAACTACCAGGAGAACTCCATTCTGGCACCTTCCCCGGTGGAGTTGTGCATGGGGTGTGTTTGGAACATTTCGTCACCAGCCAAGTCCAAAATTCAGCGGTTCCCCATCTCAGCCCAGAAAACAGGTAGAACAACTTTAGTGGTGTCTTTCAGATGCCTACCGGAGCAATGTAAAATCTACCAGGAGAACTCCTGTCTGGCACCTTCCCCGGTGGAGTTGTGCATGGGGTGTGTTTGGAACATTTTGTCACCAGCCGAGTCCAAAATTCAGCGGTTCCCCATCTCAGCCCAGAAAGCAGGTAGAACAACTTTTGTGGTGTCCTTTTGATGCCTACCGGAGCAATGTAAAAACTACCAACAGAACTCGTCCCTGGCACCTTCGCTAGTGGAGTTGTGCAGGGGGTGTATTTATTAAAATTTTGTCACCAGCCGAGTCCAAAATTCAGCTGTTCCCCATCTCAGCCCAGAGAGCAGGTAGAACAACTTTTGTGGTGTCTTTCAGATGCCTACCGGAGCAATGTAAAAACTACCAGGAGAACTCCTGTCTGGCACCTTCCCCGGTGGAGTTGTGCATGGGGTGTGTTTGGAACATTTTGTCACCAGCCGAGTCCAAAATTCAGCGGTTCCCCATCTCAGCCCAGAAAGCAGGAAGAACAACTTTTGTGGTGCCTTTCAGGTGCCTACCAAGGCAGTGTAAAAACTACTAAGAGAACTCCTGTCTGTCACCTTCCCCGGTGGAGTTGTGCATGGGGTGTCTTTGGAACATTTTGTCACCGGCCGACTCCAAAATTCAGCGGTTCCCCATCTCAGCCCAGAAAGCAGGTAGAACAACTTTTCTGGTGTCTTTCAGATGCCTACCGGAGCAATGTAAAAACTACCAGGAGAACTCCTGTCTGGCACCTTCCCCGGTGGAGTTGTGCATGGGGTGTGTTTGGAACATTTTGTCACCGGCCGACTCCAAAATTCAGCGGTTCCCCATCTCAGCCCAGAAAGCAGGTAGAACAACTTTTCTGGTGTCTTTCAGATGCCTACCGGAGCAATGTAAAAACTACCAGGAGAACTCCTGTCTGGCACCTTCGCTAGTGGAGTTGTGCATGGGGTGTCTTTGGAACATTTTGTCACCAGCCGAGTCCAAAATTCAGCGGTTCCCCATCTCAGCCCAGAAAGCAGGTAGAACAACTTTTGTAGTGTCTTGTTGATGCCTACCGGAGCAATGTAAAAACTACCAACAGAATTCGTTCCTAGCACCTTCGCTAGTGGAGTTGTGCATGGGGTGTATTTATTAAAATTTGGTCACCAGCCGAGTCCAAAATTCAGCTGTTCCCCATCTCAGCCCAGAAAGCAGGTAGAACAACTTTTGTGGTGCCTTTCAGCTGCCTACCAAGGTAGTGTAAAAACTACTAAGAGAACTCCTGTCTGGCACCTTCCCCGGTGGAGTTGTGCATGGGGTGTGTTTGGAACATTTTTTCACCAGCCAAGTCCAAAATTCAGCGGTTCCCCATCTCAGCCCAGAGAGCAGGTAGAACAACTTTTGTGGTGTCTTTCAGATGCCTACCGGAGCAATGTAAAAACTACCAGGAGAACTCCTGTCTGGCACCTTCCCCGGTGGAGTTGTGCAGGGGGTGTCTTTGGAACATTTTGTCACCGGCCGAGTCCAAAATTCAGCGGTTCCCCATCTCAGCCCAGAGAGCAGGTAGAACAACTTTTGTGGTGTCTTTCAGATGCCTACCGGAGCAATGTAAAAACTACCAGGAGAACTCCTGTCTGGCACCTTCCCCGGTGGAGTTGTGCATGGGGTGTGTTTGGAACATTTTGTCACCGGCCGACTCCAAAATTCAGCTGTTCCCCATCTCAGCCCACAAAGCAGGTAAAACAACTTTTGTGGTGTCTTTCAGGTGCCTACCAAGGTAGTTTAAAAACTACCAGGAGAACTCCATTCTGGCACCTTCCCCGGTGGAGTTGTGCATGGGGTGTGTTTGGAACATTTCGTCACCAGCCAAGTCCAAAATTCAGCGGTTCCCCATCTCAGCCCAGAAAACAGGTAGAACAACTTTTGTGGTGTCTTTCAGATGCCTACCGGAGCAATGTAAAATCTACCAGGAGAACTCCTGTCTGGCACCTTCCCCGGTGGAGTTGTGCATGGGGTGTGTTTGGAACATTTTGTCACCAGCCGAGTCCAAAATTCAGCGGTTCCCCATCTCAGCCCAGAAAGCAGGTAGAACAACTTTTGTGGTGTCCTTTTGATGCCTACCGGAGCAATGTAAAAACTACCAACAGAACTCGTCCCTGGCACCTTCGCTAGTGGAGTTGTGCAGGGGGTGTATTTATTAAAATTTTGTCACCAGCCGAGTCCAAAATTCAGCGGTTCCCCATCTCAGCCCAGAAAGCAGGTAGAACAACTTTTGTGGTGCCTTTCAGCTGCCTACCAAGGTAGTGTAAAAACTACTAAGAGAACTCCTGTCTGGCACCTTCCCCGGTGGAGTTGTGCAGGGGGTGTGTTTGGAACATTTTGTCACCAGCCGAGTCCAAAATTCAGCGGTTCCCCATCTCAGCCCAGAAAGCAGGTAGAACAACTTTTGTGGTGTCTTTCAGATGCCTACCAAGGCAGTGTAAAAACTATTAAGAGAACTCTTGTCTGGCACCTTCCCCGGTGGAGTTGTGCATGGGGTGTGTTTGGAACATTTTGTCACCGGCCGACTCCAAAATTCATCGGTTCCCCATCTCAGCCCAGAAAGCAGGAAGAACAACTTTTGTGGTGTCTTTCAGATGCCTACCGGAGCAATGTAAAAACTACCAGGAGAACTCCTGTCTGGCACCTTCCCCGGTGGAGTTGTGCATGGGGTGTGTTTGGAACATTTTGTCACCGGCCGACTCCAAAATTCAGCGGTTCCCCATCTCAGCCCAGAAAGCAGGTAGAACAACTTTTCTGGTGTCTTTCAGATGCCTACCGGAGCAATGTAAAAACTACCAGGAGAACTCCTGTCTGGCACCTTCGCTAGTGGAGTTGTGCATGGGGTGTCTTTGGAACATTTTGTCACCAGCCGAGTCCAAAATTCAGCGGTTCCCCATCTCAGCCCAGAAAGCAGGTAGAACAACTTTTGTAGTGTCTTGTTGATGCCTACTGGAGCAATGTAAAAACTACCAACAGAATTCGTTCCTAGCACCTTCGCTAGTGGAGTTGTGCATGGGGTGTATTTATTAAAATTTGGTCACCAGCCGAGTCCAAAATTCAGCTGTTCCCCATCTCAGCCCAGAAAGCAGGTAGAACAACTTTTGTGGTGCCTTTCAGCTGCCTACCAAGGTAGTGTAAAAACTACTAAGAGAACTCCTGTCTGGCACCTTCCCCGGTGGAGTTGTGCATGGGGTGTGTTTGGAACATTTTTTCACCAGCCAAGTCCAAAATTCAGCGGTTCCCCATCTCAGCCCAGAGAGCAGGTAGAACAACTTTTGTGGTGTCTTTCAGATGCCTACCGGAGCAATGTAAAAACTACCAGGAGAACTCCTGTCTGGCACCTTCCCCGGTGGAGTTGTGCAGGGGGTGTCTTTGGAACATTTTGTCACCGGCCGAGTCCAAAATTCAGCGGTTCCCCATCTCAGCCCAGAGAGCAGGTAGAACAACTTTTGTGGTGTCTTTCAGATGCCTACCGGAGCAATGTAAAAACTACCAGGAGAACTCCTGTCTGGCACCTTCCCCGGTGGAGTTGTGCATGGGGTGTGTTTGGAACATTTTGTCACCGGCCGACTCCAAAATTCAGCTGTTCCCCATCTCAGCCCACAAAGCAGGTAAAACAACTTTTGTGGTGTCTTTCAGGTGCCTACCAAGGTAGTTTAAAAACTACCAGGAGAACTCCATTCTGGCACCTTCCCCGGTGGAGTTGTGCATGGGGTGTGTTTGGAACATTTCGTCACCAGCCAAGTCCAAAATTCAGCGGTTCCCCATCTCAGCCCAGAAAACAGGTAGAACAACTTTTGTGGTGTCTTTCAGATGCCTACCGGAGCAATGTAAAATCTACCAGGAGAACTCCTGTCTGGCACCTTCCCCGGTGGAGTTGTGCATGGGGTGTGTTTGGAACATTTTGTCACCAGCCGAGTCCAAAATTCAGCGGTTCCCCATCTCAGCCCAGAAAGCAGGTAGAACAACTTTTGTGGTGTCCTTTTGATGCCTACCGGAGCAATGTAAAAACTACCAACAGAACTCGTCCCTGGCACCTTCGCTAGTGGAGTTGTGCAGGGGGTGTATTTATTAAAATTTTGTCACCAGCCGAGTCCAAAATTCAGCTGTTCCCCATCTCAGCCCAGAAAGCAGGTAGAACAACTTTTGTGGTGCCTTTCAGCTGCCTACCAAGGTAGTGTAAAAACTACTAAGAGAACTCCTGTCTGGCACCTTCCCCGGTGGAGTTGTGCAGGGGGTGTGTTTGGAACATTTTGTCACCAGCCGAGTCCAAAATTCAGCGGTTCCCCATCTCAGCCCAGAAAGCAGGTAGAACAACTTTTGTGGTGTCTTTCAGATGCCTACCAAGGCAGTGTAAAAACTATTAAGAGAACTCTTGTCTGGCACCTTCCCCGGTGGAGTTGTGCATGGGGTGTGTTTGGAACATTTTGTCACCGGCCGACTCCAAAATTCAGCGGTTCCCCATCTCAGCCCAGAAAGCAGGAAGAACAACTTTTGTGGTGTCTTTCAGATGCCTACCGGAGCAATGTAAAAACTACCAGGAGAACTCCTGTCTGGCACCTTCCCCGGTGGAGTTGTGCATGGGGTGTGTTTGGAACATTTTGTCACCAGCCGACTCCAAAATTCAGCGGTTCCCCATCTCAGCCCAGAAAACAGGTAGAACAACTTTTGTGGTGTCTTTCAGATGCCTACCGGAGCAATGTAAAATCTACCAGGAGAACTCCTGTCTGGCACCTTCCCCGGTGGAGTTGTGCATGGGGTGTGTTTGGAACATTTTGTCACCAGCCGAGTCCAAAATTCAGCGGTTCCCCATCTCAGCCCAGAAAGCAGGTAGAACAACTTTTGTGGTGTCCTTTTGATGCCTACCGGAGCAATGTAAAAACTACCAACAGAACTCGTCCCTGGCACCTTCGCTAGTGGAGTTGTGCATGGGGTGTATTTATTAAAATTTTGTCACCAGCCGAGTCCAAAATTCAGCTGTTCCCCATCTCAGCCCAGAAAGCAGGTAGAACAACTTTTGTGGTGCCTTTCAGCTGCCTACCAAGGTAGTGTAAAAACTACTAAGAGAACTCCTGTCTGGCACCTTCCCCGGTGGAGTTGTGCAGGGGGTGTGTTTGGAACATTTTGTCACCAGCCGAGTCCAAAATTCAGCGGTTCCCCATCTCAGCCCAGAAAGCAGGTAGAACAACTTTTGTGGTGTCTTTCAGATGCCTACCGGAGCAATGTAAAAACTACCAGGAGAACTCCTGTCTGGCACCTTCCCCGGTGAAGTTGTGCATGGGGTGTGTTTGGAACATTTTGTCACCAGCCGAGTCCAAAATTCAGCGGTTCCCCATCTCAGCCCAGAAAGCAGGTAGAACAACTTTTGTCGTGCCTTTCAAATGCCTACCAAGGTAGTGTAAAAACTACCAAGAGAACTCCTCTCTGGCACCTTCCCCGGTGGAGTTGTGCATGGGGTGTTTTTGGAACATTTTGTCACCGGCCGACTCCAAAATTCAGCGGTTCCCCATCTCAGCCCAGAAAGCAGGTAGAACAACTTTTCTGGTGTCTTTCAGATGCCTACCGGAGCAATGTAAAATCTACCAGGAGAACTCCTGTCTGGCACCTTCCCCGGTGGAGTTGTGCATGGGGTGTGTTTGGAACATTTTGTCACCGGCCGACTCCAAAATTCAGCGGTTCCCCATCTCAGCCCAGAAAGCAGGTAGAACAACTTTTGTGGTGTCCTTTTGATGCCTACCGGAGCAATGTAAAAACTACCAGGAGAACTCCTGTCTGGCACCTTCGCTAGTGGAGTTGTGCAGGGGGTGTATTTATTAAAATTTGGTCACCAGCCGAGTCCAAAATTCAGCTGTTCCCCATCTCAGCCCAGAAAGCAGGTAGAACAACTTTTGTGGTGTCTTTCAGATGCCTACCAAGGCAGTGTAAAAACTACCAAGAGAACTCCTGTCTGGCACCTTCCCCGGTGGAGTTGTGCAGGGGGTGTGTTTGGAACATTTTGTCACCGGCCGACTCCAAAATTCAGCGGTTCCCCATCTCAGCCCAGAAAGCAGGTAGAACAACTTTTGTGGTGTCTTTCAGATGCCTACCAGAGCAATGTAAAAACTACCAGGAGAACTCCTGTCTGGCACCTTCCCCGGTGGAGTTGTGCATGGGGTGTGTTTGGAACATTTTGTCACCGGCCGACTCCAAAATTCAGCTGTTCCCCATCTCAGCCCAGAAAGCAGGTAAAACAACTTTTGTGGTGTCTTTCAGGTGCCTACCAAGGTAGTTTAAAAACTACCAGGAGAACTCCATTCTGGCACCTTCCCCGGTGGAGTTGTGCATGGGGTGTTTTTGGAACATTTTGTCACCGGCCGACTCCAAAATTCAGCGGTTCCCCATCTCAGCCCAGAAAGCAGGTAGAACAACTTTTGTAGTGTCTTGTTGATGCCTACCGGAGCAATGTAAAAACTACCAACAGAATTCGTTCCTAGCACCTTCGCTAGTGGAGTTGTGCATGGGGTGTATTTATTAAAATTTGGTCACCAGCCGAGTCCAAAATTCAGCGGTTCCCCATCTCAGCCCAGAAAGCAGGTAGAACAACTTTTGTGGTGCCTTTCAGCTGCCTACCAAGGTAGTGTAAAAACTATCAAGAGAACTCTTGTCTGGCACCTTCCCCGGTGGAGTTGTGCATGGGCTGTGTTTGGAACATTTCGTCACCGGCCGACTCCAAAATTCAGCGGTTCCCCATCTCAGCCCAGAAAGCAGGTAGAACAACTTTTGTGGTGTCTTTCAGATGCCTACCGGAGCAATGTAAAAACTACCAGGAGAACTCCTGTCTGGCACCTTCCCCGGTGGAGTTGTGCATGGGGTGTGTTTGGAACATTTTGTCACCAGCCGAGTCCAAAATTCAGCGGTTCCCCATCTCAGCCCAGAAAGCAGGTAGAACAACTTTTGTGGTGCCTTTCAGCTGCCTACCAAGGTAGTGTAAAAACTATTAAGAGAACTCCTGTCTGGCACCTTCCCCGGTGGAGTTGTGCATGGGGTGTATTTATTAAAATTTTGTCACCAGCCGAGTCCAAAATTCAGCGGTTCCCCATCTCAGCCCAGAAAGCAGGTAGAACAACTTTTGTGGTGCCTTTCAGCTGCCTACCAAGGTAGTGTAAAAACTACTAAGAGAACTCCTGTCTGGCACCTTCCCCGGTGGAGTTGTGCAGGGGGTGTGTTTGGAACATTTTGTCACCAGCCGACTCCAAAATTCAGCGGTTCCCCATCTCAGCCCAGAAAGCAGGTAGAACAACTTTTGTGGTGTCTTTCAGATGCCTACCAAGGTAGTGTAAAAACTATTAAGAGAACTCCTGTCTGGCACCTTCCCCGGTGGAGTTGTGCATGGGGTGTCTTTGGAACATTTTGTCACCGGCCGACTCCAAAATTCAGCGGTTCCCCATCTCAGCCCAGAAAGCAGGTAGAACAACTTTTGTGGTGTCTTTCAGATGCCTACCGGAGCAATGTAAAAACTACCAGGAGAACTCCTGTCTGGCACCTTCCCCGGTGGAGTTGTGCATGGGGCGTGTTTGGAACATTTTGTCACCGGCCGACTCCAAAATTCAGCGGTTCCCCATCTCAGCCCAGAAAGCAGGTAGAACAACTTTTGTGGTGCCTTTCAAATGGCTACCAAGGTAGCGTAAAAACTATTAAGAGAACTCCTGTCTGGCACCTTCCCCGGTGCAGTTGTGCATGGGGTGTGTTTGGAACATTTTGTCACCGGCCGACTCCAAAATTCAGTGGTTCCCCATCTCAGCCCAGAGAGTAGGTAGAACAACTTTTGTGGTGTCTTTCAGATGCCTACCGGAGCAATGTAAAAACTACCACCAGAATTCGTCCCTGGCACCTTCGCTAGTGGAGTTGTGCATGGGGTGTCTTTGGAACATTTTGTCACCGGCTGAGTCCAAAATTCAGCGGTTCCCCATCTCAGCCCAGAGAGCAGGTAGAACAACTTTTGTGGTGTCTTTCAGATGCCTACCAAGGTAGTGTAAAAACTACTGAGAGAACTCCTGTCTGGCACCTTCCCCGGTGGAGTTGTGCATGGGGTGTGTTTGGAACATTTTGTCACCAGCCGACTCCAAAATTCAGCGGTTCCCCATCTCAGCCCAGAAAGCAGGAAGAACAACTTTTGTGGTGCCTTTCAGCTGCCTACCAAGGTAGTGTAAAAACTACTAAGAGAACTCCTGTCTGGCACCTTCCCCGGTGGAGTTGTGCAGGGGGTGTGTTTGGAACATTTTGTCACCAGCCGAGCCCAAAATTCAGCGGTTCCCCATCTCAGCCCAGAAAGCAGGTAGAACAACTTTTGTGGTGTCTTTCAGATGCCTACCAAGGTAGTGTAAAAACTACCAGGAGAACTCCTGTCTGGCACCTTCCCCGGTGGAGTTGTGCATGGGGTGTGTTTGGAACATTTTGTCACCGGCCGAGTCCAAAATTCAGCGGTTCCCCATCTCAGCCCAGAAAGCAGGTAGAACAACTTTTGTGGTGTCTTTCAGATGCCTACCAAGGTAGTGTAAAAACTACTAAGAGAACTCCTGTCTGGCACCTTCCCCGGTGGAGTTGTGCATGGGGTGTGTTTGGAACATTTTGTCACCGGCCGACTCCAAAGTTCAGCGGTTCCCCATCTCAGCCCAGAGAGCAGGTAGAACAACTTTTGTGGTGTCTTTCAGATGCCTACTGGAGCATTGTAAAAACTACCAGGAGAACTCCTGTCTGGCACCTTCCCCGGTGGAGTTGTGCATGGGGTGTTTTTGGAACATTTTGTCACCGGCCGACTCCAAGATTCAGCGGTTCCCCATCTCAGCCCAGAAAGCAGGTAGAACAACTTTTCTGGTGTCTTTCAGATGCCTACCGGAGCAATGTAAAAACTACCAGGAGAACTCCTGTCTGGCACCTTCCCCTGTGGAGTTGTGCATGGGGTGTGTTTGGAACATTTTGTCACCAGCCGAGTCCAAAATTCAGCGGTTCCCCATCTCAGCCCAGAAAGCAGGTAGAACAACTTTTGTGGTGTCCTTTTGATGCCTACCGGAGCAATGTAAAAACTACCAGGAGAACTCGTCCCTGGCACCTTCGCTAGTGGAGTTGTGCAGGGGGTGTATTTATTAAAATTTGGTCACCAGCCGAGTCCAAAATTCAGCTGATCCCCATCTCAGCCCAGAAAGCAGGTAGAACAACTTTTGTGGTGCCTTTCAGCTGCCTACCAAGGTAGTGTAAAAACTACTAAGAGAACTCCTGTCTGGCACCTTCCCCGGTGGAGTTGTGCAGGGGGTGTGTTTGGAACATTTTGTCACCGGCCGACTCCAAAATTCAGCGGTTCCCCATCTCAGCCCAGAAAGCAGGTAGAACAACTTTTGTAGTGTCTTGTTGATGCCTACCGGAGCAATGTAAAAACTACCAACAGAATTCGTTCCTAGCACCTTCGCTAGTGGAGTTGTGCATGGGGTGTATTTATTAAAATTTGGTCACCAGCCGAGTCCAAAATTCAGCGGTTCCCCATCTCAGCCCAGAAAGCAGGTAGAACAACTTTTGTGGTGCTTTTCAGCTGCCTACCAAGGTAGTGTAAAAACTATCAAGAGAACTCTTGTCTGGCACCTTCCCCGGTGGAGTTGTGCATGGGGTGTGTTTGGAACATTTCGTCACCGGCCGACTCCAAAATTCAGCGGTTCCCCATCTCAGCCCAGAAAGCAGGTAGAACAACTTTTGTGGTGTCTTTCAGATGCCTACCGGAGCAATGTAAAAACTACCAGGAGAACTCCTGTCTGGCACCTTCCCCGGTGGAGTTGTGCATGGGGTGTGTTTGGAACATTTTGTCACCAGCCGAGTCCAAAATTCAGCGGTTCCCCATCTCAGCCCAGAAAGCAGGTAGAACAACTTTTGTGGTGCCTTTCAGCTGCCTACCAAGGTAGTGTAAAAACTATTAAGAGAACTCCTGTCTGGCACCTTCCCCGGTGGAATTGTGCAGGGGGTGTGTTTGGAACATTTTGTCACCGGCCGACTCCAAAATTCAGCGGCTCCCCATCTCAGCCCAGAGAGCAGGTAGAACAACTTTTGTGGTGTCTTTCAGATGCCTACCGGAGCAATGTAAAAACTACCACCAGAATTCGTCCCTGGCACCTTCGCTAGTGGAGTTGTGCATGGGGTGTGTTTGGAACATTTTCTCACCAGCCGAGTCCAAAATTCAGCGGTTCCCCATCTCAGCCCAGAAAGCAGGAAGAACAACTTTTGTGGTGTCCTTTTGATGCCTACCGGAGCAATGTAAAAACTACCAACAGAATTCGTTCCTGGCACCTTCCCCTGTGGAGTTGTGCATGGGGTGTATTTATTAAAATTTTGTCACCAGCCGAGTCCAAAATTCAGCGGTTCCCCATCTCAGCCCAGAGCGAGGTAGAACAACTTTGTGGTGCCTTTCAGCTGCCTACCAAGGTAGTGTAAAAACTACTAAGAGAACTCCTGTCTGGCACCTTCCCCGGTGGAGTTGTGCAGGGGGTGTGTTTGGAACATTTTGTCACCAGCCGACTCCAAATTCAGCGGTTCCCATCTCAGCCCAGAAAGCAGGTAGAACAACTTTTGTGGTGTCTTTCAGATGCCTACCAAGGTAGTGTAAAAACTATTAAGAGAACTCCTGTCTGGCACCTTCCCCGGTGGAGTTGTGCATGGGGTGTCTTTGGAACATTTTGTCACCGGCCGACTCCAAAATTCAGCGGTTCCCCATCTCAGCCAGAAAGCAGGTAGAACAACTTTTGTGGTGTCTTTCAGATGCCTACCGGAGCAATGTAAAAACTACCAGGAGAACTCCTGTCTGGCACCTTCCCCGGTGGAGTTGTGCATGGGGCGTGTTTGGAACATTTTGTCACCGGCCGACTCCAAAATTCAGCGGTTCCCCATCTCAGCCCAGAAAGCAGGTAGAACAACTTTTGTGGTGCCTTTCAAATGGCTACCAAGGTAGCGTAAAAACTATTAAGAGAACTCCTGTCTGGCACCTTCCCCGGTGCAGTTGTGCATGGGGTGTGTTTGGAACATTTTGTCACCGGCCGAGTCAAAATTCAGCGGTTTCCCCATCTCAGCCCAGAGAGTAGGTAGAACAACTTTTGTGGTGTCTTTCAGATGCCTACCGGAGCAATGTAAAAACTACCAGGAGAACTCCTGTCTGGGCACCTTCGCTAGTGGAGTTGTGCATGGGGTGTCTTTGGAACATTTTGTCACCGGCCGAGTCCAAAATTCAGCGGTTCCCCATCTCAGCCCAGAAAGCAGGTAGAACAACTTTTGTGGTGTCCTTTTGATGCCTACCGGAGCAATGTAAAAACTACCAACAGAACTCGTCCCTGGCACCTTCGCTAGTGGAGTTGTGCAGGGGGTGTATTTATTAAAATTTTCTCACCAGCTCGTGGAGTCCTAAATTCTGCTGTTCCCCATCTCAGCCAGAAAGCAGGTAGAACAACTTTTTTGGTGCCTTTCAGGTGCCTACCAAGGTAGTGTAAAAACTACTAAGAGAACTCCTGTCTGGCACCTTCCCCGGTGGAGTTGTGCATGGGGTGTGTTTGGAACATTTGTCACCGGCCGACTCCAAAATTCAGCGGTTCCCCATCTCAGCCAGAGAGCAGGTAGAACAACTTTTGTGGTGTCTTTCAGATGCCTACCGGAGCAATGTAAAAACTACCAAGAGAACTCGTGCCTGGCACCTTCCCCGGTGGAGTTGTGCATGGGGTGTCTTTGGAACATTTTGTCACCGGCCGAGTCCTAAATTCTGCTGTTCCCCATCTCAGCCCAGAAAGCAGGTAGAACAACTTTTTTGGTGCCTTTCAGCTGCCTACCAAGGTAATGTAAAAACTACTAAGAGAACTCCTGTCTGGAACCTTCCCCGGTGGAGTTGTGCATGGGGGTGTGTTTGGAACATTTTGTCACCGGCCGACTCCAAAATTCAGCGGTTCCCCATCTCAGCCCAGAAAGCAGGAAGAACAACTTTTGTGGTGCCTTTCAGCTGCCTACCAAGGTAGTGTAAAAACTACTAGAGAACTCCTGTCTGGCACCTTCCCCGGTGGAGTTGTGCAGGGGGTGTGTTTGGAACATTTTGTCACCAGCCGACTCCAAAATTCAGCGGTTCCCCATCTCAGCCCAGAAAGCAGGTAGAACAACTTTTGTGGTGTCTTTCAGATGCCTACCAAGGTAGTGTAAAAACTATTAAGAGAACTCCTGTCTGGCACCTTCCCCGGTGGAGTTGTGCATGGGGTGTCTTTGGAACATTTTGTCACCGGCCGAGTCCAAAATTCAGCGGTTCCCCATCTCAGCCCAGAAGCAGGTAGAACAACTTTTGTGGTGTCTTTCAGATGCCTACCAAGGTAGTGTAAAAACTACTAAGAGAACTCCTGTCTGGCACCTTCCCCGGTGGAGTTGTGCATGGGGTGTGTTTGCAACATTTTGTCACCGGCCGACTCCAAAATTCAGCGGTTCCCCATCTCAGCCCAGAAAGCAGGTAGAACAACTTTGTGGTGTCTTTCAGGTGCCTACCAAGGTAGTGTAAAAACTACTAAGAGAACTCCTGTCTGGCACCTTCCCCGGTGGAGTTGTGCAGGGGGTGTGTTTGGAACATTTTGTCACCAGCTGAGTCCAAAATTCAGCGGTTCCCCATCTCAGCCCAGAAAGCAGGAAGAACAACTTTTGTGGTGTCTTTCAGATGCTACCGGAGCAATGTAAAAACTACCAGGAGAACTCCTGTCTGGCACCTTCCCCGGTGGAGTTGTGCATGGGGTGTGTTTGGAACATTTTGTCACCGGCCGACTCCAAAATTCAGCGGTTCCCCATCTCAGCCCAGCAAAGCAGGTAGAACAACTTTTGTAGTGTCTTGTTGATGCCTACCGGAGCAATGTAAAAACTACCACAGAATTCGTTCCTAGCACCTTCGCTAGTGGAGTTGTGCATGGGTGTATTTATTAAAATTTGGTCACCAGCCGAGTCCAAAATTCAGCTGTTCCCCATCTCAGCCCAGAAAGCAGGGTAGAACAACTTTTGTGGTGCCTTTCAGCTGCCTACCAAGGTAGTGTAAAAACTACCAGGAGAACTCCTGTCTGGCACCTTCCCCGGTGGAGTTGTGCATGGGGTGTCTTTGGAACATTTCGTCACCAGCCGAGTCCAAAATTCAGCGGTTCCCCATCTCAGCCCAGAAAGCAGGTAGAACAACTTTTGTGGTGTCTTTCAGATGCCTACCGGAGCAATGTAAAAACTACCAGGAGAACTCCTGTCTGGCACCTTCCCCGGTGGAGTTGTGCATGGGGTGTGTTTGGACATTTTGTCACCAGCCGACTCCAAAATTCAGCGGTTCCCCATCTCAGCCCAGAAAGCAGGTAGAACAACTTTTGTGGTGTCTTTCAGATGCCTACCAATGTAGTGTAAAAACTATTAAGAGAACTCCTGTCTGGCACCTTCCCCGGTTGAGTTGTGCATGGGGTGTGTTTGGAACATTTTGTCACCGGCCGAGTCCAAAATTCAGCGGTTCCCCATCTCAGCCCAGAAAGCAGGTAGAACAACTTTTGTGGTGCCTTTCAGCTGCCTACCAAGGTAGTGTAAAAACTACCAAGAGAACTCCTGTCTGGCACCTTCCCCGGTGGAGTTGTGCATGGGGTGTGTTTGGAACATTTTGTCACCAGCCGAGTCCAAAATTCAGCGGTTCCCCATCACAGCCCAGAAAGCAGGTAGAACAACTTTTGTGGTGCCTTTCAGCTGCCTACCAAGGTAGTGTAAAAACTACTAAGAGAACTCCTGTCTGGCACCTTCCCCGGTGGAGTTGTACATGGGGTGTTTTTGGAACATTTTGTCACCGGCCGACTCCAAAATTCAGCGGTTCCCCATCTCAGCCCAGAAAGCAGGTAGAACAACTTTTGTGGTGTCTTTCAGATGCCTACCGGAGCAATGTAAAATCTACCAGGAGAACTCCTGTCTGGCACCTTCCCCGGTGGAGTTGTGCATGGGCTGTGTTTGGAACATTTTGTCACCGGCCGAGTCCAAAATTCAGCGGTTCCCCATCTCAGCCCAGAAAGCAGGAAGAACAACTTTTGTGGTGTCCTTTTGATGCCTACCGGAGCAATGTAAAAAATACCAACAGAACTCGTCCCTGGCACCTTCGCTAGTGGAATTGTGCAGGGGGTGTATTTATTAAAATTTGGTCACCAGCCGAGTCCAAAATTCAGCTGTTCCCCATCTCAGCCCAGAAAGCAGGTAGAACAACTTTTGTGGTGCCTTTCAGCTGCCTACCAAGGTAGTGTAAAAACTACTAAGAGAACTCCTGTCTGGCACCTTCCCCGGTGGAGTTGTGCAGGGGGTGTGTTTGGAACATTTTGTCACCGGCCGACTCCAAAATTCAGCGGTTCCCCATCTCAGCCCAGAAAGCAGGTAGAACAACTTTTCTGGTGTCTTTCAGATGCCTACCAAGGTAGTGTAAAAACTATTAAGAGAACTCCTGTCTGGCACCTTCCCCGGTGGAGTTGTGCATGGGGTGTCTTTGAAACATTTTGTCACCGGCCGACTCCAAAATTCAGTGGTTCCCCATCTCAGCCCAGAGAGCAGGTAGAACAACTTTTGTGGTGCCTTTCAGGTGCCTACCGGAGCAATGTAAAAACTACCAGGAGAACTCCTGTCTGGCACCTTCCCCGGTGGAGTTGTGCATGGGGTGTGTTTGGAACATTTTCTCACCAGCCGAGTCCAAAATTCAGCGGTTCCCCATCTCAGCCCAGAAAGCAGGAAGAACAACTTTTGTGGTGCCTTTCAGGTGCCTACCAAGGCAGTGTAAAAACTACCAGGAGAACTCCTGTCTGGCACCTTCCCCGGTGGAGTTGTGCAGGGGGTGTGTTTGGAACATTTTGTCACCAGCCGAGTCCAAAATTCAGCGGTTCGCCATCTCAGCCCAGAGAGCAGGTAGAACAACTTTTGTGGTGTCTTTCAGATGCCTACCGGAGCAATGTAAAAACTACCAGGAGAACTCCTGTCTGGCACCTTCCCCGGTGGAGTTGTGCATGGGGTGTGTTTGGAACATTTTGTCACCGGCCGACTCCAAAATTCAGCGGTTCCCCATCTCAGCCCAGAAAGCAGGTAGAACAACTTTTGTGGTGTCTTTCAGATGCCTACCAGAGCAATGTAAAAACTACCAGGAGAACTCCTGTCTGGCACCTTCCCCGGTGGAGTTGTGCATGGGGTGTGTTTGGAACATTTTGTCACCAGCCGACTCCAAAATTCAGCGGTTCCCCATCTCAGCCCAGAAAGTAGGAAGAACAACTTTTTTGGCGCCTTTCAGGTGCCTACCAAGGTAGTGTAAAAACTATTAAGAGAACTCCTGTCTGGCACCTTCCCCGGTGGAGTTGTGCATGGGGTGTGTTTGGAACATTTTGTCACCGGCCGACTCCAAAATTCAGCGGTTCCCCATCACAGCCCAGAAAGCAGGTAGAACAACTTTTGTGGTGTCTTTCAGATGCCTACCGGAGCAATGTAAAAACTACCAGGAGAACTCCTGTCTGGCACCTTCGCTAGTGGAGTTGTGCATGGGGTGTGTTTGGAACATTTTGTCACCGGCCGACTCCAAAATTCAGCGGTTCCCCATCTCAGCCCAGAAAGCAGGTAGAACAACTTTTGTAGTGTCTTGTTGATGCCTACCGGAGCAAT
This sequence comes from Falco biarmicus, assembly GCF_023638135.1. Lineage (NCBI taxonomy): Eukaryota > Metazoa > Chordata > Aves > Falconiformes > Falconidae > Falco > Falco biarmicus. Next base: position 118,965 of record NW_026612016.1, on the reverse strand, counting down.
GTAAAAACTACCAACAGAATTCGTTCCTAGCACCTTCGCTAGTGGAGTTGTGCATGGGGTGTATTTATTAAAATTTGGTCACCAGCCGAGTCCAAAATTCAGCTGTTCCCCATCTCAGCCCAGAAAGCAGGTAGAACAACTTTTGTGGTGCCTTTCAGGTGCCTACCAAGGTAGTGTAAAAACTATCAAGAGAACTCCTGTCTGGCACCTTCCCCGGTGGAGTTGTGCATGGGGTGTGTTTGGAACATTTCGTCACCAGCCAAGTCCAAAATTCAGCGGTTCCCCATCTCAGCCCAGAAAGCAGGTAGAACAACTTTTCTGGTGTCTTTCAGATGCCTACCGGAGCAATGTAAAAACTACCAGGAGAACTCCTTTCTGGCACCTTCCCCGGTGGAGTTGTGCATGGGGTGTGTTTGGAACATTTTGTCACCGGCCGACTCCAAAATTCAGCGGTTCCCCATCTCAGCCCAGAAAGCAGGTAGAACAACTTTTGTGGTGTCTTTCAGATGCCTACCGGAGCAATGTAAAATCTACCAGGAGAACTCCTGTCTGGCACCTTCCCCGGTGGAGTTGTGCATGGGGTGTGTTTGGAACATTTTTGTCACCGGCCGAGTCCAAAATTCAGCGGTTCCCCATCTCAGCCCAGAAAGCAGGAAGAACAACTTTTGTGGTGTCCTTTTGATGCCTACCAGAGCAATGTAAAAACTACCAACAGAACTCGTCCCTGGCACCTTCGCTAGTGGAGTTGTGCAGGGGGTGTATTTATTAAAATTTTGTCACCAGCCGAGTCCAAAATTCAGCTGTTCCCCATCTCAGCCCAGAAAGCAGGTAGAACAACTTTTGTGGTGTCTTTCAGATGCCTACCAGAGCAATGTAAAAACTACCAGGAGAACTCCTGTCTGGCACCTTCCCCGGTGGAGTTGTGCATGGGGTGTGTTTGGAACATTTTGTCACCGGCCGACTCCAAAATTCAGCGGTTCCCCATCTCAGCCCAGAAAGCAGGTAGAACAACTTTTGTGGTGTCTTTCAGATGCCTACCAGAGCAATGTAAAAACTACCAGGAGAACTCCTGTCTGGCACCTTCCCCGGTGGAGTTGTGCATGGGGTGTGTTTGGAACATTTTGTCACCAGCCGACTCCAAAATTCAGCGGTTTCCCCATCTCAGCCCAGAAAGTAGGAAGAACAACTTTTTTGGTGCCTTTCAGGTGCCTACCAAGGTAGTGTAAAAACTATTAAGAGAACTCCTGTCTGGCACCTTCCCCGGTGGAGTTGTGCATGGGGTGTGTTTGGAACATTTTGTCACCGGCCGACTCCAAAATTCAGCGGTTCCCCATCTCAGCCCAGAAAGCAGGTAGAACAACTTTTGTGGTGTCTTTCAGATGCCTACCGGAGCATTGTAAAAACTACCAGGAGAACTCCTGTCTGGCACCTTTGCTAGTGGAGTTGTGCATGGGGTGTGTTTGGAACATTTTGTCACCGGCCGACTCCAAAATTCAGCAGTTCCCCATCTCAGCCCAGAAAGCAGGTAGAACAACTTTTGTAGTGTCTTGTTGATGCCTACCGGAGCAATGTAAAAAACTACCAACAGAATTCGTTCCTAGCACCTTCGCTAGTGGAGTTGTGCATGGGGTGTATTTATTAAAATTTGGTCACCAGCCGAGTCCAAAATTCAGCTGTTCCCCATCTCAGCCCAGAAAGCAGGTAGAACAACTTTTGTGGTGCCTTTCAGGTGCCTACCAAGGTAGTGTAAAAACTATCAAGAGAACTCCTGTCTGGCACCTTCCCCGGTGGAGTTGTGCATGGGGTGTGTTTGGAACATTTTGTCACCAGCCGAGTCCAAAATTCAGCTGTTCCCCATCACAGCCCAGAAAGCAGGTAGAACAACTTTTGTGGTGCCTTTCAGCTGCCTACCAAGGTAGTGTAAAAACTACTAAGAGAACTCCTGTCTGGCACCTTCCCCGGTGGAGTTGTGCATGGGGTGTGTTTGGAACATTTTGTCACCGGCCGACTCCAAAATTCAGCTGTTCCCCATCTCAGCCCAGAAAGCAGGTAAAACAACTTTTGTGGTGCCTTTCAGGTGCCTACCAAGGTAGTGTAAAAACTACCAGGAGAACTCCTTTCTGGCACCTTCCCCGGTGGAGTTGTGCATGGGGTGTTTTTGGAACATTTTGTCACCGGCCGACTCCAAAATTCAGCGGTTCCCCATCTCAGCCCAGAAAGCAGGTAGAACAACTTTTGTGGTGTCTTTCAGATGCCTACCGGAGCAATGTAAAATCTACCAGGAGAACTCCTGTCTGGCACCTTCCCCGGTGGAGTTGTGCATGGGGTGTGTTTGGAACATTTTGTCACCGGTCGAGTCCAAAATTCAGCGGTTCCCCATCTCAGCCCAGAAAGCAGGAAGAACAACTTTTGTGGTGTCCTTTTGATGCCTACCGGAGCAATGTAAAAACTACCAACAGAACTCGTCCCTGGCACCTTCGCTAGTGGAGTTGTGCAGGGGGTGTATTTTTTAAAATTTGGTCACCAGCCGAGTCCAAAATTCAGCTGTTCCCCATCTCAGCCCAGAAAGCAGGTAGAACAACTTTTGTGGTGCCTTTCAGCTGCCTACCAAGGTAGTGTAAAAACTACTAAGAGAACTCCTGTCTGGCACCTTCCCCGGTGGAGTTGTGCATGGGGTGTGTTTGGAACATTTTGTCACCAGCCGAGTCCAAAATTCAGCTGTTCCCCATCTCAGCCCAGAAAGCAGGTAGAACAACTTTTGTGGTGTCTTTCAAATGCCTACCAGAGCAATGTAAAAACTACCAGGAGAACTCCTGTCTGGCACCTTCGCTAGTGGAGTTGTGCATGGGGTGTGTTTGGAACATTTTGTCACCGGCCGACTCCAAAATTCAATGATTCCCCATCTCAGCCCAGAAAGCAGGTAGAACAACTTTTGTAGTGTCTTGTTGATGCCTACCGGAGCAATGTAAAAACTACCAACAGAATTCGTTCCTAGCACCTTCGCTAGTGGAGTTGTGCATGGGGTGTATTTATTAAAATTTGGTCACCAGCCGAGTCCAAAATTCAGCTGTTCCCCATCTCAGCCCAGAAAGCAGGTAGAACAACTTTTGTGGTGCCTTTCAGGTGCCTACCAAGGTAGTGTAAAAACTACTAAGAGAACTCCTGTCTGGCACCTTCCCCGGTGGAGTTGTGCATGGGGTGTGTTTGGAACATTTTGTCACCAGCCGACTCCAAAATTCAGCGGTTCCCCATCTCAGCCCAGAAAGCAGGTAGAACAACTTTTCTGGTGTCTTTCAGATGCCTACCGGAGCAATGTAAAAACTACCAGGAGAACTCCTTTCTGGCACCTTCCCCGGTGGAGTTGTGCATGGGGTGTGTTTGTAACATTTTGTCACTGGCCGACTCCAAAATTCAGCGGTTACCCATCTCAGCCCAGAAAGCAGGTAGAACAACTTTTGTGGTGTCTTTCAGATGCCTACCGGAGCAATGTAAAATCTACCAGGAGAACTCCTGTCTGGCACCTTCCCCGGTGGAGTTGTGCATGGGGTGTGTTTGGAACATTTTGTCGCCGGCCGAGTCCAAAATTCAGCGGTTCCCCATCTCAGCCCAGAAAGCAGGAAGAACAACTTTTGTGGTGTCCTTTTGATGCCTACCGGAGCAATGTAAAAACTACCAACAGAACTCGTCCCTGGCACCTTCGCTAGTGGAGTTGTGCAGGGGGTGTATTTATTAAAATTTTGTCACCAGCCGAGTCCAAAATTCAGCGGTTCCCCATCTCAGCCCAGAAAGCAGGTAGAACAACTTTTGTGGTGCCTTTCAGCTGCCTACCAAGGTAGTGTAAAAACTACCAAGAGAACTCCTGCCTGGCACCTTCCCCGGTGGAGTTGTGCAGGGGGTGTGTTTGGAACATTTTGTCACCGGCCGACTCCAAAATTCAGCGGTTCCCCATCTCAGCCCAGAAAGCAGGTAGAACAACTTTTGTGGTGTCTTTCAGATGCCTACCAAGGTAGTGTAAAAACTATTAAGAGAACTCCTGTCTGGCACCTTCCTCGGTGGAGTTGTGCATGGGGTGTGTTTGGAACATTTTGTCACCGGCTGACTCCAAAATTCAGCGGTTCCCCATCTCAGCCCAGAGAGCAGGTAGAACAACTTTTGTGGTGTCTTTCAGATGCCTACCGGAGCAATGTAAAAACTACCAGGAGAACTCCTGTCTGGCACCTTCCCCGGTGGAGTTGTGCATGGGGTGTGTTTGGAACATTTTGTCACCAGCCGAGTCCAAAATTCAGCGGTTCCCCATCTCAGCCCAGAAAGCAGGTAGAACAACTTTTGTAGTGTCTTGTTGATGCCTACCGGAGCAATGTAAAAACTACCAACAGAATTCGTTCCTAGCACCTTCGCTAGTGGAGTTGTGCATGGGGTGTATTTATTAAAATTTGGTCACCAGCCGAGTCCAAAATTCAGCGGTTCCCCATCTCAGCCCAGAAAGCAGGTAGAACAACTTTTGTGGTGCCTTTCAGCTGCCTACCAAGGTAGTGTAAAAACTATTAAGAGGACTCCTGTCTGGCACCTTCCCCGGTGGAGTTGTGCATGGGGTGTGTTTGGAACATTTTTTCACCGGCCAAGTCCAAAATTCAGCGGTTCCCCATCTCAGCCCAGAAAGCAGGTAGAACAACTTTTCTGGTGTCTTTCAGATGCCTACTGGAGCAATGTAAAAACTACCAGGAGAACTCCTGTCTGGCACCTTCCCCGGTGGAGTTGTGCATGGGGTGTGTTTGGAACATTTTGTCACCGGCCGACTCCAAAATTCAGCGATTCCCCATCTCAGCCCAGAAAGCAGGTAGAACAACTTTTGTCGTGCCTTTCAAATGCCTACCAAGGTAGTGTAAAAACTACCAAGAGAACTCCTGTCTGGCACCTTCCCCGGTGGAGTTGTGCATGGGGTGTGTTTGGAACATTTTGTCACCAGCCGAGTCCAAAATTCAGCTGTTCCCCATCACAGCCCAGAAAGCAGGTAGAACAACTTTTGTGGTGTCTTTCAGATGCCTACCAAGGTAGTGTAAAAACTACTAAGAGAACTCCTGTCTGGCACCTTCCCCGGTGGAGTTGTGCATGGGGTGTGTTTGGAACATTTTGTCACCGGCCGACTCCAAAATTCAGCGGTTCCCCATCTCAGCCCAGAAAGCAGGTAAAACAACTTTTGTGGTGTCTTTCAGATGCCTACCAAGGTAGTGTAAAAACTACCAGGAGAACTCCTTTCTGGCACCTTCCCCGGTGGAGTTGTGCATGGGGTGTTTTTGGAACATTTTGTCACCGGCCGACTCCAAAATTCAGCGGTTCCCCATCTCAGCCCAGAAAGCAGGTAGAACAACTTTTGTGGTGTCTTTCAGATGCCTACCGGAGCAATGTAAAATCTACCAGGAGAACTCCTGTCTGGCACCTTCCCCGGTGGAGTTGTGCATGGGGTGTGTTTGGAACATTTTGTCACCGGCCGAGTCCAAAATTCAGCGGTTCCCCATCTCAGCCCAGAAAGCAGGAAGAACAACTTTTGTGGTGTCCTTTTGATGCCTACCGGAGCAATGTAAAAACTACCAACAGAACTCGTCCCTGGCACCTTCGCTAGTGGAGTTGTGCAGGGGGTGTATTTTTTAAAATTTGGTCACCAGCCGAGTCCAAAATTCAGCTGTTCCCCATCTCAGCCCAGAAAGCAGGTAGAACAACTTTTGTGGTGCCTTTCAGCTGCCTACCAAGGTAGTGTAAAAACTACTAAGAGAACTCCTGTCTGGCACCTTCCCCGGTGGAGTTGTGCATGGGGTGTGTTTGGAACATTTTGTCACCAGCCGACTCCAAAATTCAGCTGTTCCCCATCTCAGCCCAGAAAGCAGGTAGAACAACTTTTGTGGTGTCTTTCAAATGCCTACCAGAGCAATGTAAAAACTACCAGGAGAACTCCTGTCTGGCACCTTCGCTAGTGCAGTTGTGCAGGGGGTGTGTTTGGAACATTTTGTCACCGGCCGACTCCAAAATTCAGCGGTTCCCCATCTCAGCCCAGAAAGCAGGTAGAACAACTTTTGTAGTGTCTTGTTGATGCCTACCGGAGCAATGTAAAAACTACCAACAGAATTCGTTCCTAGCACCTTCGCTAGTGGAGTTGTGCATGGGGTGTATTTATTAAAATTTGGTCACCAGCCGAGTCCAAAATTCAGCTGTTCCCCATCTCAGCCCAGAAAGCAGGTAGAACAACTTTTGTGGTGCCTTTCAGCTGCCTACCAAGGTAGTGTAAAAACTATCAAGAGAACTCTTGTCTGGCACCTTCCCCGGTGGAGTTGTGCATGGGGTGTGTTTGGAACATTTCGTCACCAGCCGACTCCAAAATTCAGCGGTTCCCCATCTCAGCCCAGAAAGCAGGTAGAACAACTTTTGTGGTGTCTTTCAGATGCCTACCGGAGCAATGTAAAAACTACCAGGAGAACTCCTTTCTGGCACCTTCCCCGGTGGAGTTGTGCATGGGGTGTGTTTGTAACATTTTGTCACTGGCCGACTCCAAAATTCAGCGGTTACCCATCTCAGCCCAGAAAGCAGGTAGAACAACTTTTGTGGTGTCTTTCAGATGCCTACCGGAGCAATGTAAAATCTACCAGGAGAACTCCTGTCTGGCACCTTCCCCGGTGGAGTTGTGCATGGGGTGTGTTTGGAACATTTTGTCACCGGCCGAGTCCAAAATTCAGCGATTCCCCATCTCAGCCCAGAAAGCAGGTAGAACAACTTTTGTCGTGCCTTTCAAATGCCTACCAAGGTAGTGTAAAAACTACCAAGAGAACTCCTGTCTGGCACCTTCCCCGGTGGAGTTGTGCATGGGGTGTGTTTGGAACATTTTGTCACCAGCCGAGTCCAAAATTCAGCTGTTCCCCATCACAGCCCAGAAAGCAGGTAGAACAACTTTTGTGGTGCCTTTCAGCTGCCTACCAAGGTAGTGTAAAAACTACTAAGAGAACTCCTGTCTGGCACCTTCCCCGGTGGAGTTGTGCATGGGGTGTGTTTGGAACATTTTGTCACCGGCCGACTCCAAAATTCAGCTGTTCCCCATCTCAGCCCAAGAAGCAGGTAAAACAACTTTTGTGGTGTCTTTCAGGTGCCTACCAAGGTAGTGTAAAAACTACCAGGAGAACTCCTTTCTGGCACCTTCCCCGGTGGAGTTGTGCATGGGGTGTTTTTGGAACATTTTGTCACCGGCCGACTCCAAAATTCAGCGGTTCCCCATCTCAGCCCAGAAAGCAGGTAGAACAACTTTTGTGGTGTCTTTCAGATGCCTACCGGAGCAATGTAAAATCTACCAGGAGAACTCCTGTCTGGCACCTTCCCCGGTGGAGTTGTGCATGGGGTGTGTTTGGAACATTTTGTCACCGGCCGAGTCCAAAATTCAGCGGTTCCCCATCTCAGCCCAGAAAGCAGGAAGAACAACTTTTGTGGTGTCCTTTTGATGCCTACCGGAGCAATGTAAAAACTACCAACAGAACTCGTCCCTGGCACCTTCGCTAGTGGAGTTGTGCAGGGGGTGTATTTTTTAAAATTTGGTCACCAGCCGAGTCCAAAATTCAGCTGTTCCCCATCTCAGCCCAGAAAGCAGGTAGAACAACTTTTGTGGTGCCTTTCAGCTGCTACCAAGGTAGTGTAAAAACTACTAAGAGAACTCCTGTCTGGCACCTTCCCCGGTGGAGTTGTGCATGGGGTGTGTTTGGAACATTTTGTCACCAGCCGACTCCAAAATTCAGCTGTTCCCCATCTCAGCCCAGAAAGCAGGTAGAACAACTTTTGTGGTGTCTTTCAAATGCCTACCAGAGCAATGTAAAAACTACCAGGAGAACTCCTGTCTGGCACCTTCGCTAGTGGAGTTGTGCATGGGGTGTGTTTGGAACATTTTGTCACCGGCCGACTCCAAAATTCAGCGATTCCCCATCTCAGCCCAGAAAGCAGGTAGAACAACTTTTGTAGTGTCTTGTTGATGCCTACCGGAGCAATGTAAAAACTACCAACAGAATTCGTTCCTAGCACCTTCGCTAGTGGAGTTGTGCATGGGGTGTATTTATTAAAATTTGGTCACCAGCCGAGTCCAAAATTCAGCTGTTCCCCATCTCAGCCCAGAAAGCAGGTAGAACAACTTTTGTGGTGCCTTTCAGCTGCCTACCAAGGTAGTGTAAAAACTATCAAGAGAACTCTTGTCTGGCACCTTCCCCGGTGGAGTTGTGCATGGGGTGTGTTTGGAACATTTCGTCACCAGCCAAGTCCAAAATTCAGCGGTTCCCCATCTCAGCCCAGAAAGCAGGTAGAACAACTTTTGTGGTGTCTTTCAGATGCCTACCGGAGCAATGTAAAAACTACCAGGAGAACTCGTCCCTGGCACCTTCGCTAGTGGAGTTGTGCAGGGGGTGTGTTTGGAACATTTTGTCAACAGCCGAGTCCAAAATTCAGCGGTTCCCCATCTCAGCCCAGAAAGCAGGTAGAACAACTTTTGTCGTGCCTTTCAGCTGCCTACCAAGGTAGTGTAAAAACTATTAAGAGAACTCCTGTCTGGCACCTTCCCCGGTGGAGTTGTGCATGGGGTGTGTTTGGAACATTTTGTCACCGGCCGACTCCAAAATTCAGCGGTTCCCCATCTCAGCCCAGAGAGCAGGTAGAACAACTTTTGTGGTGTCTTTCAGATGCCTACCGGAGCAATGTAAAAACTACCACCAGAATTCGTCCCTGGCACCTTCCCCGGTGGAGTTGTGCATGGGGTGTCTTTGGAACATTTTGTCACCGGCCGACTCCAAAATTCAGCGGTTCCCCATCTCAGCCCAGAAAGCAGGTAGAACAACTTTTGTAGTGTCTTTTTGATGCCTACCGGAGCAATGTAAAAACTACCAACAGAATTCGTTCCTGGCACCTTCGCTAGTGGAGTCGTGCATGGGGTGTATTTATTAAAATTTTGTCACCAGCCGAGTCCAAAATTCAGCGGTTCCCCATCTCAGCCCAGAAAGCAGGAAGAACAACTTTTGTGGTGTCTTTCAGATGCCTACCAAGGTAGTGTAAAAACTATCAAGAGAACTCCTGTCTGGCACCTTCCCCGGTGGAGTTGTGCATGGGGTGTGTTTGGAACATTTTTTCACCGGCCGAGTCCAAAATTCAGCGGTTCCCCATCTCAGCCCAGAAAGCAGGAAGAACAACTTTTGTGGTGTCCTTTTGATGCCTACCGGAGCAATGTAAAAACTACCAACAGAACTCGTCCCTGGCACCTTCGCTAGTGGAGTTGTGCAGGGGGTGTATTTATTAAAATTTTGTCACCAGCCGAGTCCAAAATTCAGCTGTTCCCCATCTCAGCCCAGAAAGCAGGTAGAACAATTTTTGTGGTGCCTTTCAGCTGCCTACCAAGGTAGTGTAAAAACTACCAAGAGAACTCCTGTCTGGCACCTTCCCCGGTGGAGTTGTGCATGGGGTGTGTTTGGAACATTTTGTCACCGGCCGACTCCAAAATTCAGCGGTTCCCCATCTCAGCCCAGAAAGCAAGTAGAACAACTTTTGTGGTGTCTTTCAGATGCCTACCAGAGCAATGTAAAAACTACCAGGAGAACTCCTGTCTGGCACCTTCCCCGGTGGAGTTGTGCATGGGGTGTGTTTGGAACATTTTGTCACCAGCCGACTCCAAAATTCAGCGGTTCCCCATCTCAGCCCAGAAAGCAGGTAGAACAACTTTTGTGGTGTCTTTCAGATGCCTACCGGAGCAATGTAAAATCTACCAGGAGAACTCCTGTCTGGCACCTTCCCCGGTGGAGTTGTGCATGGGGTGTGTTTGGAACATTTTGTCACCGGCCGAGTCCAAAATTCAGCGGTTCCCCATCTCAGCCCAGAAAGCAGGAAGAACAACTTTTGTGGTGTCCTTTTGATGCCTACCGGAGCAATGTAAAAACTACCAACAGAACTCGTCCCTGGCACCTTCGCTAGTGGAGTTGTGCAGGGGGTGTATTTATTAAAATTTTGTCACCAGCCGAGTCCAAAATTCAGCTGTTCCCCATCTCAGCCCAGAAAGCAGGTAGAACAACTTTTGTGGTGTCTTTCAGATGCCTACCAGAGCAATGTAAAAACTACCAGGAGAACTCCTGTCTGGCACCTTCCCCGGTGGAGTTGTGCATGGGGTGTGTTTGGAACATTTTGTCACCGGCCGACTCCAAAATTCAGCGGTTCCCCATCTCAGCCCAGAAAGCAGGTAGAACAACTTTTGTGGTGTCTTTCAGATGCCTACCAGAGCAATGTAAAAACTACCAGGAGAACTCCTGTCTGGCGCCTTCCCCGGTGGAGTTGTGCATGGGGTGTGTTTGGAACATTTTGTCACCGGCCGAGTCCAAAATTCAGCGGTTCCCCATCTCAGCCAAGAAAGCAGGAAGAACAACTTTTGTGGTGTCCTTTTGATGCCTACCGGAGCAATGTAAAAACTACCAGGAGAACTCGTCCCTGGCACCTTCGCTAGTGGAGTTGTGCAGGGGGTGTATTTATTAAAATTTTGTCACCAGCCGAGTCCAAAATTCAGCTGTTCCCCATCTCAGCCCAGAAAGCAGGTAGAACAACTTTTGTGGTGCCTTTCAGATGCCTACCAAGGTAGTGTAAAAACTACCAAGAGAACTCCTGCCTGGCACCTTCCCCGGTGGAGTTGTGCATGGGGTGTGTTTGGAACATTTTGTCACCGGCCGACTCCAAAATTCAGCGGTTCCCCATCTCAGCCCAGAAAGCAGGTAGAACAACTTTTGTGGTGTCTTTCAGATGCCTACCAGAGCAATGTAAAAACTACCAGGAGAACTCCTGTCTGGCACCTTCCCCGGTGGAGTTGTGCATGGGGTGTGTTTGGAACATTTTGTCACCGGCCGACTCCAAAATTCAGCGGTTCCCCATCTCAGCCCAGAGAGCAGGTAGAACAACTTTTGTGGTGTCTTTCAGATGCCTACCAGAGCAATGTAAAAACTACCAGGAGAACTCCTGTCTGGCACCTTCCCCGGTGGAGTTGTGCATGGGGTGTGTTTGGAACATTTTGTCACCAGCCGACTCCAAAATTCAGCGGTTCCCCATCTCAGCCCAGAAAGTAGGAAGAACAACTTTTTTGGTGCCTTTCAGGTGCCTACCAAGGTAGTGTAAAAACTATTAAGAGAACTCCTGTCTGGAACATTCCCCGGTGGAGTTGTGCATGGGGTGTGTTTGGAACATTTCGTCACCGGCCGACTCCAAAATTCAGCGGTTCCCCATCTCAGCCCAGAAAGCAGGTAGAACAACTTTTGTAGTGTCTTGTTGATGCCTACCGGAGCAATGTAAAAACTACCAACAGAATTCGTTCCTAGCACCTTCGCTAGTGGAGTTGTGCATGGGGTGTATTTATTAAAATTTGGTCACCAGCCGAGTCCAAAATTCAGCTGTTCCCCATCTCAGCCCAGAAAGCAGGTAGAACAACTTTTGTGGTGCCTTTCAGGTGCCTACCAAGGTAGTGTAAAAACTATCAAGAGAACTCCTGTATGGCACCTTCCCCGGTGGAGTTGTGCATGGGGTGTGTTTGGAACATTTCGTCACCAGCCAAGTCCAAAATTCAGCGGTTCCCCATCTCAGCCCAGAAAGCAGGTAGAACAACTTTTCTGGTGTCTTTCAGATGCCTACCGGAGCAATGTAAAAACTACCAGGAGAACTCCTTTCTGGCACCTTCCCCGGTGGAGTTGTGCATGGGGTGTGTTTGGAACATTTTGTCACTGGCCGAGTCCAAAATTCAGCGGTTACCCGTCTCAGCCCAGAAAGCAGGTAGAACAACTTTTGTGGTGTCTTTCAGATGCCTACCGGAGCAATGTAAAAACTACCAGGAGAACTCCTGTCTGGCACCTTCCCCGGTGGAGTTGTGCATGGGGTGTGTTTGGAACATTTTGTCACCGGCCGAGTCCAAAATTCAGCGGTTCCCCATCTCAGCCCAGAAAGCAGGAAGAACAACTTTTGTGGTGTCCTTTTGATGCCTACCGGAGCAATGTAAAAACTACCAACAGAACTCGTCCCTGGCACCTTCGCTAGTGGAGTTGTGCAGGGGGTGTATTTATTAAAATTTTGTCACCAGCCGAGTCCAAAATTCAGCGGTTCCCCATCTCAGCCCAGAAAGCAGGTAGAACAACTTTTGTGGTGTCTTTCAGATGCCTACCAGAGCAATGTAAAAACTACCAGGAGAACTCCTGTCTGGCACCTTCCCCGGTGGAGTTGTGCATGGGGTGTCTTTGGAACATTTTGTCACCGGCCGACTCCAAAATTCAGCGGTTCCCCATCTCAGCCCAGAGAGCAGGTAGAACAACTTTTGTGGTGTCTTTCAGATGCCTACCAGAGCAATGTAAAAACTACCAGGAGAACTCCTGTCTGGCACCTTCCCCGGTGGAGTTGTGCATGGGGTGTGTTTGGAACATTTTGTCACCGGCCGACTCCAAAATTCAGCGGTTCCCCATCTCAGCCCAGAGAGCAGGTAGAACAACTTTTGTGGTGTCTTTCAGATGCCTACCGGAGCAATGTAAAAACTACCAACAGAATTCGTTCCTGGCACCTTCGCTAGTGGAGTTGTGCATGGGGTGTGTTTGGAACATTTTGTCACCGGCCGAGTCCAAAATTCAGCGGTTCCCCATCTCAGCCCAGAAAGTAGGAAGAACAACTTTTTTGGTGCCTTTCAGGTGCCTACCAAGGTAGTGTAAAAACTATTAAGAGAACTCCTGTCTGGCACCTTCCCCGGTGGAGTTGTGCATGGGGTGTGTTTGGAACATTTTGTCACCGGCTGACTCCAAAATTCAGCGGTTCCCCATCACAGCCCAGAAAGCAGGTAGAACAACTTTTGTGGTGTCTTTCAGATGCCTACCGGAGCAATGTAAAAACTACCAGGAGAACTCCTGTCTGGCACCTTCGCTAGTGGAGTTGTGCATGGGGTGTGTTTGGAACATTTTGTCACCGGCCGACTCCAAAATTCAGCGGTTCCCCATCTCAGCCCAGAAAGCAGGTAGAACAACTTTTGTAGTGTCTTGTTGATGCCTACCGGAGCAATGTAAAAACTACCAACAGAATTCGTTCCTAGCACCTTCGCTAGTGGAGTTGTGCAGGGGGTGTATTTTTTAAAATTTGGTCACCAGCCGAGTCCAAAATTCAGCTGTTCCCCATCTCAGCCCAGAAAGCAGGTAGAACAACTTTTGTGGTGCCTTTCAGCTGCCTACCAAGGTAGTGTAAAAACTATCAAGAGAACTCCTGTCTGGCACCTTCCCCGGTGGAGTTGTGCATGGGGTGTGTTTGGAACATTTCGTCACCAGCCAAGTCCAAAATTCAGCGGTTCCCCATCTCAGCCCAGAAAGCAGGTAGAACAACTTTTGTGGTGTCTTTCAGATGCCTACCGGAGCAATGTAAAATCTACCAGGAGAACTCCTGTCTGGCACCTTCCCCGGTGGAGTTGTGCATGGGCTGTGTTTGGAACATTTTGTCACCGGCCGAGTCCAAAATTCAGCGGTTCCCCATCTCAGCCCAGAAAGCAGGAAGAACAACTTTTGTGGTGTCCTTTTGATGCCTACCGGAGCAATGTAAAAACTACCAACAGAACTCGTCCCTGGCACCTTCGCTAGTGGAGTTGTGCAGGGGGTGTATTTATTAAAATTTGGTCACCAGCCGAGTCCAAAATTCAGCTGTTCCCCATCTCAGCCCAGAAAGCAGGTAGAACAACTTTTGTGGTGCCTTTCAGCTGCCTACCAAGGTAGTGTAAAAACTACTAAGAGAACTCCTGTCTGGCACCTTCCCCGGTGGAGTTGTGCAGGGGGTGTGTTTGGAACATTTTGTCACCGGCCGACTCCAAAATTCAGCGGTTCCCCATCTCAGCCCAGAAAGCAGGTAGAACAACTTTTCTGGTGTCTTTCAGATGCCTACCAAGGTAGTGTAAAAACTACTAAGAGAACTCCTGTCTGGCACCTTCCCCGGTGGAGTTGTGCATGGGGTGTGTTTGGAACATTTTGTCACCGGCCGACTCCAAAATTCAGCGGTTCCCCATCTCAGCCCAGAGAGCAGGTAGAACAACTTTTGTGGTGTCTTTCAGATGCCTACCGGAGCAATGTAAAAACTACCAGGAGAACTCCTGTCTGGCACCTTCCCCGGTGGAGTTGTGCATGGGGTGTGTTTGGAACATTTTGTCACCGGCCGAGTCCAAAATTCAGCGGTTCCCCATCTCAGCCCAGAAAGCAGGAAGAACAACTTTTGTGGTGCCTTTCAGGTGCCTACCAGAGCAATGTAAAAACTACCAGGAGAACTCCTGTCTGGCACCTTCCCCGGTGGAGTTGTGCAGGGGGTGTGTTTGGAACATTTTGTCACCGGCCGACTCCAAAATTCAGCGGTTCCCCATCTCAGCCCAGAGAGCAGGTAGAACAACTTTTGTGGTGTCTTTCAGATGCCTACCAAGGTAGTGTAAAAACTATTAAGAGAACTCCTGTCTGGCACCTTCCCCGGTGGAGTTGTGCATGGGGTGTGTTTGGAACATTTTGTCACCGGCCGACTCCAAAATTCAGCGGTTCCCCATCTCAGCCCAGAAAGCAGGTAGAACAACTTTTGTAGTGTCTTGTTGATGCCTACCGGAGCAATGTAAAAACTACCAACAGAATTCGTTCCTAGCACCTTCGCTAGTGGAGTTGTGCATGGGGTGTATTTATTAAAATTTGGTCACCAGCCGAGTCCAAAATTCAGCTGTTCCCCATCTCAGCCCAGAAAGCAGGTAGAACAACTTTTGTGGTGCCTTTCAGCTGCCTACCAAGGTAGTGTAAAAACTATCAAGAGAACTCCTGTCTGGCACCTTCCCCGGTGGAGTTGTGCATGGGGTGTGTTTGGAACATTTCGTCACCAGCCAAGTCCAAAATTCAGCGGTTCCCCATCTCAGCCCAGAAAGCAGGTAGAACAACTTTTGTGGTGTCTTTCAGATGCCTACCGGAGCAATGTAAAAACTACCAGGAGAACTCCTGTCTGGCACCTTCCCCGGTGGAGTTGTGCATGGGGTGTGTTTGGAACATTTTGTCACCGGTCGACTCCAAAATTCAGCGGTTCCCCATCTCAGCCCAGAAAGCAGGTAGAACAACTTTTGTGGTGTCTTTCAGATGCCTACCGGAGCAATGTAAAAACTACCAGGAGAACTCCTGTCTGGCACCTTCCCCGGTGGAGTTGTGCATGGGGTGTGTTTGGAACATTTTGTCACCGGCCGACTCCAAAATTCAGCGGTTACCCATCTCAGCCCAGAAAGCAGGTAGAACAACTTTTGTGGTGTCTTTCAGATGCCTACCGGAGCAATGTAAAATCTACCAGGAGAACTCCTGTCTGGCACCTTCCCCGGTGGAGTTGTGCATGGGGTGTGTTTGGAACATTTTGTCACCGGCCGAGTCCAAAATTCAGCTGTTCCCCATCTCAGCCCAGAAAGCAGGAAGAACAACTTTTGTGGTGTCCTTTTGATGCCTACCGGAGCAATGTAAAAACTACCAACAGAACTCGTCCCTGGCACCTTCGCTAGTGGAGTTGTGCAGGGCGTGTATTTATTAAAATTTTGTCACCAGCCGAGTCCAAAATTCAGCGGTTCCCCATCTCAGCCCAGAAAGCAGGTAGAACAACTTTTGTGGTGCCTTTCAGCTGCCTACCAAGGTAGTGTAAAAACTACCAAGAGAACTCCTGTCTGGCACCTTCCCCGGTGGAGTTGTGCAGGGGGTGTGTTTGGAACATTTTGTCACCGGCCGACTCCAAAATTCAGCGGTTCCCCATCTCAGCCCAGAAAGCAGGTAGAACAACTTTTGTGGTGTCTTTCAGATGCCTACCAAGGTAGTGTAAAAACTATTAAGAGAACTCCTGTCTGGCACCTTCCCCGGTGGAGTTGTGCATGGGGTGTGTTTGGAACATTTTGTCACCGGCCGAGTCCAAAATTCAGCGGTTCCCCATCTCAGCCCAGAAAGCAGGAAGAACAACTTTTGTGGTGCCTTTCAGGTGCCTACCAAGGTAGTGTAAAAACTACCAGGAGAACTCCTGTCTGGCACCTTCCCCGGTGGAGTTGTGCATGGGGTGTGTTTGGAACATTTTGTCACCGGCCGACTCCAAAATTCAGCGGTTCCCCATCTCAGCCCAGAGAGCAGGTAGAACAACTTTTGTCGTGTCTTTCAGATGCCTACCGGAGCAATGTAAAAACTACCAGGAGAACTCCTGCCTGGCACCTTCCCCGGTGGAGTTGTGCAGGGGGTGTGTTTGGAACATTTTGTCACCGGCCGACTCCAAAATTCAGCGGTTCCCCATCTCAGCCCAGAAAGCAGGTAGAACAACTTTTGTAGTGTCTTGTTGATGCCTACCGGAGCAATGTAAAATCTACCAACAGAATTCGTTCCTAGCACCTTCGCTGGTGGAGTTGTGCATGGAGTGTATTTATTAAAATTTGGTCACCAGCCGAGTCCAAAATTCAGCTGTTCCCCATCTCAGCCCAGAAAGCAGGTAGAACAACTTTTGTGGTGCCTTTCAGCTGCCTACCAAGGTAGTGTAAAAACTATCAAGAGAACTCCTGTCTGGCACCTTCCCCGGTGGAGTTGTGCATGGGGTGTGTTTGGAACATTTCGTCACCAGCCAAGTCCAAAATTCAGCGGTTCCCCATCTCAGCCCAGAAAGCAGGTAGAACAACTTTTGTGGTGTCTTTCATATGCCTACCGGAGCAATGTAAAAACTACCAGGAGAACTCCTGTCTGGCACCTTCCCCGGTGGAGTTGTGCATGGGGTGTGTTTGGAACATTTTGTCACCGGCCGACTCCAAAATTCAGCGGTTACCCATCTCAGCCCAGAAAGCAGGTAGAACAACTTTTGTGGTGTCTTTCAGATGCCTACCGGAGCAATGTAAAATCTACCAGGAGAACTCCTGTCTGGCACCTTCCCCGGTGGAGTTGTGCATGGGGTGTGTTTGGAACATTTTGTCACCGGCCGAGTCCAAAATTCAGCGGTTCCCCATCTCAGCCCAGAAAGCAGGAAGAACAACTTTTGTGGTGTCCTTTTGATGCCTACCGGAGCAATGTAAAAACTACCAACAGAACTCGTCCCTGGCACCTTCGCTAGTGGAGTTGTGCAGGGGGTGTATTTATTAAAATTTTGTCACCAGCCGAGTCCAAAATTCAGCGGTTCCCCATCTCAGCCCAGAAAGCAGGTAGAACAACTTTTGTGGTGCCTTTCAGCTGCCTACCAAGGTAGTGTAAAAACTACCAAGAGAACTCCTGTCTGGCACCTTCCCCGGTGGAGTTGTGCAGGGGGTGTGTTTGGAACATTTTGTCACCGGCCGACTCCAAAATTCAGCGGTTCCCCATCTCAGCCCAGAAAGCAGGTAGAACAACTTTTGTGGTGTCTTTCAGATGCCTACCGGAGCAATGTAAAATCTACGAACAGAATTCGTTCCTAGCACCTTCGCTAGTGGAGTTGTGCATGGGGTGTATTTATTAAAATTTGGTCACCAGCCGAGTCCAAAATTCAGCTGTTCCCCATCTCAGCCCAGAAAGCAGGTAGAACAACTTTTGTGGTGCCTTTCAGCTGCCTACCAAGGTAGTGTAAAAACTATCAAGAGAACTCCTGTCTGGCACCTTCCCCGGTGGAGTTGTGCAGGGGGTGTGTTTGGAACATTTCGTCACCAGCCGAGTCCAAAATTCAGCGGTTCCCCATCTCAGCCCAGAAAGCAGGTAGAACAACTTTTGTGGTGTCTTTCAGATGCCTACCGGAGCAATGTAAAAACTACCAGGAGAACTCCTGTCTGGCACCTTCCCCGGTGGAGTTGTGCATGGGGTGTGTTTGGAACATTTTGTCACCGGCCGACTCCAAAATTCAGCGGTTCCCCATCTCAGCCCAGAAAGCAGGTAGAACAACTTTTGTGGTGTCTTTCAGATGCCTACCGGAGCAATGTAAAATCTACCAGGAGAACTCCTGTCTGGCACCTTCCCCGGTGGAGTTGTGCATGGGGTGTGTTTGGAACATTTTGTCACCGGCCGAGTCCAAAATTCAGCGGTTCCCCATCTCAGCCCAGAAAGCAGGAAGAACAACTTTTGTGGTGTCCTTTTGATGCCTACCGGAGCAATGTAAAAACTACCAACAGAACTCGTCCCTGGCACCTTCGCTAGTGGAGTTGTGCAGGGGGTGTATTTATTAAAATTTTGTCACCAGCCGAGTCCAAAATTCAGCGGTTCCCCATCTCAGCCCAGAAAGCAGGTAGAACAACTTTTGTGGTGCCTTTCAGCTGCCTACCAAGGTAGTGTAAAAACTACCAAGAGAACTCCTGTCTGGCACCTTCCCCGGTGGAGTTGTGCAGGGGGTGTGTTTGGAACATTTTGTCACCGGCCGACTCCAAAATTCAGCGGTTCCCCATCTCAGCCCAGAAAGCAGGTAGAACAACTTTTGTAGTGTCTTGTTGATGCCTACCGGAGCAATGTAAAATCTACGAACAGAATTCGTTCCTAGCACCTTCGCTAGTGGAGTTGTGCATGGGGTGTATTTATTAAAATTTGGTCACCAGCCGAGTCCAAAATTCAGCTGTTCCCCATCTCAGCCCAGAAAGCAGGTAGAACAACTTTTGTGGTGCCTTTCAGCTGCCTACCAAGGTAGTGTAAAAACTATCAAGAGAACTCCTGTCTGGCACCTTCCCCGGTGGAGTTGTGCATGGGGTGTGTTTGGAACATTTCGTCACCAGCCGAGTCCAAAATTCAGCGGTTCCCCATCTCAGCCCAGAAAGCAGGTAGAACAACTTTTGTGGTGTCTTTCAGATGCCTACCGGAGCAATGTAAAAACTACCAGGAGAACTCCTGTCTGGCACCTTCCCCGGTGGAGTTGTGCATGGGGTGTGTTTGGAACATTTTGTCACCGGCCGACTCCAAAATTCAGCGGTTCCCCATCTCAGCCCAGAAAGCAGGTAGAACAACTTTTGTGGTGTCTTTCAGATGCCTACCGGAGCAATGTAAAATCTACCAGGAGAACTCCTGTCTGGCACCTTCCCCGGTGGAGTTGTGCATGGGGTGTGTTTGGAACATTTTGTCACCGGCCGAGTCCAAAATTCAGCGGTTCCCCATCTCAGCCCAGAAAGCAGGAAGAACAACTTTTGTGGTGTCCTTTTGATGCCTACCGGAGCAATGTAAAAACTACCAACAGAACTCGTCCCTGGCACCTTCGCTAGTGGAGTTGTGCAGGGGGTGTATTTATTAAAATTTTGTCACCAGCCGAGTCCAAAATTCAGCGGTTCCCCATCTCAGCCCAGAAAGCAGGTAGAACAACTTTTGTGGTGCCTTTCAGCTGCCTACCAAGGTAGTGTAAAAACTACCAAGAGAACTCCTGTCTGGCACCTTCCCCGGTGGAGTTGTGCAGGGGGTGTGTTTGGAACATTTTGTCACCGGCCGACTCCAAAATTCAGCGGTTCCCCATCTCAGCCCAGAAAGCAGGTAGAACAACTTTTGTGGTGTCTTTCAGATGCCTACCAAGGTAGTGTAAAAACTATTAAGAGAACTCCTGTCTGGCACCTTCCCCGGTGGAGTTGTGCATGGGGTGTGTTTGGAACATTTTGTCACCGGCCGACTCCAAAATTCAGCGGTTCCCCATCTCAGCCCAGAAAGCAGGAAGAACAACTTTTGTGGTGCCTTTCAGGTGCCTACCAAGGTAGTGTAAAAACTACCAGGAGAACTCCTGTCTGGCACCTTCCCCGGTGGAGTTGTGCATGGGGTGTGTTTGGAACATTTTGTCACCGGCCGACTCCAAAATTCAGCGGTTCCCCATCTCAGCCCAGAGAGCAGGTAGAACAACTTTTGTGGTGTCTTTCAGATGCCTACCGGAGCAATGTAAAAACTACCAGGAGAACTCCTGTCTGGCACCTTCCCCGGTGGAGTTGTGCATGGGGTGTGTTTGGAACATTTTGTCACCGGCCGACTCCAAAATTCAGCGGTTCCCCATCTCAGCCCAGAAAGCAGGTAGAACAACTTTTGTGGTGTCTTGTTGATGCCTACCGGAGCAATGTAAAATCTACCAACAGAATTCGTTCCTAGCACCTTCGCTAGTGGAGTTGTGCATGGGGTGTATTTATTAAAATTTGGTCACCAGCCGAGTCCAAAATTCAGCTGTTCCCCATCTCAGCCCAGAAAGCAGGTAGAACAACTTTTGTGGTGCCTTTCAGCTGCCTACCAAGGTAGTGTAAAAACTATCAAGAGAACTCCTGTCTGGCACCTTCCCCGGTGGAGTTGTGCATGGGGTGTGTTTGGAACATTTCGTCACCAGCCAAGTCCAAAATTCAGCGGTTCCCCATCTCAGCCCAGAAAGCAGGTAGAACAACTTTTCTGGTGTCTTTCAGATGCCTACCGGAGCAATGTAAAAACTACCAGGAGAACTCCTTTCTGGCACCTTCCCCGGTGGAGTTGTGCATGGGGTGTGTTTGGAACATTTTGTCACCGGCCGACTCCAAAATTCAGCGGTTCCCCATCTCAGCCCAGAAAGCAGGTAGAACAACTTTTGTGGTGTCTTTCAGATGCCTACCGGAGCAATGTAAAATCTACCAAGAGAACTCCTGTCTGGCACCTTCCCCGGTGGAGTTGTGCATGGGGTGTGTTTGGAACATTTTGTCACCGGCCGAGTCCAAAATTCAGCGGTTCCCCATCTCAGCCCAGAAAGCAGGAAGAACAACTTTTGTGGTGTCCTTTTGATGCCTACCGGAGCAATGTAAAAACTACCAACAGAACTCGTCCATGGCACCTTCGCTAGTGGAGTTGTGCAGGGGGTGTATTTATTAAAATTTTGTCACCAGCCGAGTCCAAAATTCAGCGGTTCCCCATCTCAGCCCAGAAAGCAGGTAGAACAACTTTTGTGGTGCCTTTCAGCTGCCTACCAAGGTAGTGTAAAAACTACCAAGAGAACTCCTGTCTGGCACCTTCCCCGGTGGAGTTGTGCAGGGGGTGTGTTTGGAACATTTTGTCACCGGCCGACTCCAAAATTCAGCGGTTCCCCATCTCAGCCCAGAAAGCAGGTAGAACAACTTTTGTGGTGTCTTTCAGATGCCTACCAAGGTAGTGTAAAAACTATTAAGAGAACTCCTGTCTGGCACCTTCCCCGGTGGAGTTGTGCATGGGGTGTCTTTGGAACATTTTGTCACCGGCCGAGTCCAAAATTCAGCGGTTCTCCATCTCAGCCCAGAGAGCAGGTAGAACAACTTTTGTGGTGTCTTTCAGATGCCTACCGGAGCAATGTAAAAACTACCAGGAGAACTCCTGTCTGGCACCTTCCCCGGTGGAGTTGTGCATGGGGTGTGTTTGGAACATTTTGTCACCGGCCGACTCCAAAATTCAGCGGTTCCCCATCTCAGCCCAGAAAGCAGGTAGAACAACTTTTGTAGTGTCTTTTTGATGCCTACCGGAGCAATGTAAAAACTGCCAACAGAATTCGTTCCTAGCACCTTCGCTAGTGGAGTTGTGCATGGGGTGTATTTATTAAAATTTGGTCACCAGCCGAGTCCAAAATTCAGCTGTTCCCCATCTCAGCCCAGAAAGCAGGTAGAACAACTTTTGTGGTGCCTTTCAGCTGCCTACCAAGGTAGTGTAAAAACTATTAAGAGAACTCCTGTCTGGCACCTTCCCCGGTGGAGTTGTGCATGGGGTGTGTTTGGAACATTTTTTCACCGGCCAAGTCCAAAATTCAGCGGTTCCCCATCTCAGCCCAGAAAGCAGGTAGAACAACTTTTGTGGTGTCTTTCAGATGCCTACTGGAGCAATGTAAAAACTACCAGGAGAACTCCTGTCTGGCACCTTCCCCGGTGAAGTTGTGCAGGGGGTGTGTTTGGAACATTTTGTCACCAGCCGAGTCCAAAATTCAGCGATTCCCCATCTCAGCCCAGAAAGCAGGTAGAACAACTTTTGTCGTGCCTTTCAAATGCCTACCAAGGTAGTGTAAAAACTACCAAGAGAACTCCTGTCTGGCACCTTCCCCGGTGGAGTTGTGCATGGGGTGTGTTTGGAACATTTTGTCACCAGCCGAGTCCAAAATTCAGCTCTTCCCCATCTCAGCCCAGAAAGCAGGTAGAACAACTTTTGTGGTGCCTTTCAGCTGCCTACCAAGGTAGTGTAAAAACTACTAAGAGAACTCCTGTCTGGCACCTTCCCCGGTGGAGTTGTGCAGGGGGTGTGTTTGGAACATTTTGTCACCGGCCGACTCCAAAATTCAGCTGTTCCCCATCTCAGCCCAGAAAGCAGGTAAAACAACTTTTGTGGTGTCTTTCAGGTGCCTACCAAGGTAGTGTAAAAACTACCAGGAGAACTCCTGCCTGGCACCTTCCCCGGTGGAGTTGTGCATGGGGTGTTTTTGGAACATTTTGTCACCGGCCGACTCCAAAATTCAGCGGTTCCCCATCTCAGCCCAGAAAGCAGGTAGAACAACTTTTGTGGTGTCTTTCAGATGCCTACCGGAGCAATGTAAAATCTACCAAGAGAACTCCTGTCTGGCACCTTCCCCGGTGGAGTTGTGCATGGGGTGTGTTTGGAACATTTTGTCACCGGCCGAGTCCAAAATTCAGCGGTTCCCCATCTCAGCCCAGAAAGCAGGAAGAACAACTTTTGTGGTGTCCTTTTGATGCCTACCGGAGCAATGTAAAAACTACCAACAGAACTCGTCCCTGGCACCTTCGCTAGTGGAGTTGTGCATGGGGTGTATTTATTAAAATTTGGTCACCAGCCGAGTCCAAAATTCAGCTGTTCCCCATCTCAGCCCAGAAAGCAGGTAGAACAACTTTTGTGGTGCCTTTCAGCTGCCTACCAAGGTAGTGTAAAAACTACTAAGAGAACTCCTGTCTAGCACCTTCCCCGGTGGAGTTGTGCATGGGGTGTGTTTGGAACATTTTGTCACCAGCCGACTCCAAAATTCAGCTGTTCCCCATCTCAGCCCAGAAAGCAGGTAGAACAACTTTTGTGGTGTCTTTCAGATGCCTACCAGAGCAATGTAAAAACTACCAGGAGAACTCCTGTCTGGCACCTTCGCTAGTGGAGTTGTGCATGGGGTGTGTTTGGAACATTTTGTCACCGGCCGACTCCAAAATTCAGCGATTCCCCATCTCAGCCCAGAAAGCAGGTAGAACAACTTTTGTAGTGTCTTGTTGATGCCTACCGGAGCAATGTAAAAACTACCAACAGAATTCGTTCCTAGCACCTTCGCTAGTGGAGTTGTGCATGGGGTGTATTTATTAAAATTTGGTCACCAGCCGAGTCCAAAATTCAGCTGTTCCCCATCTCAGCCCAGAAAGCAGGTAGAACAACTTTTGTGGTGCCTTTCAGGTGCCTACCAAGGTAGTGTAAAAACTATCAAGAGAACTCCTGTCTGGCACCTTCCCCGGTGGAGTTGTGCATGGGGTGTGTTTGGAACATTTCGTCACCAAGCCAAGTCCAAAATTCAGCGGTTCCCCATCTCAGCCCAGAAAGCAGGTAGAACAACTTTTGTGGTGTCTTTCAGATGCCTACCGGAGCAATGTAAAAACTACCAGGAGAACTCCTGTCTGGCACCTTCCCCGGTGGAGTTGTGCATGGGGTGTGTTTGGAACATTTTGTCACCAGCCGACTCCAAAATTCAGCGGTTCCCCATCTCAGCCCAGAAAGCAGGTAGAACAACTTTTGTGGTGTCTTTCAGATGCCTACCGGAGCAATGTAAAAACTACCAGGAGAACTCCTTTCTGGCACCTTCCCCGGTGGAGTTGTGCATGGGGTGTGTTTGGAACATTTTGTCACTGGCCGACTCCAAAATTCAGCGGTTCCCCATCTCAGCCCAGAAAGCAGGTAGAACAACTTTTGTGGTGTCCTTTTGATGCGTACCGGAGCAATGTAAAAACTACCAACAGAACTCGTCCCTGGCACCTTCGCTAGTGGAGTTGTGCAGGGGGTGTATTTATTAAAATTTTGTCACCAGCCGAGTCCAAAATTCAGCGGTTCCCCATCTCAGCCCAGAAAGCAGGTAGAACAACTTTTGTGGTGCCTTTCAGCTGCCTACCAAGGTAGTGTAAAAACTACCAAGAGAACTCCTGTCTGGCACCTTCCCCGGTGGAGTTGTGCATGGGGTGTCTTTGGAACATTTTGTCACCGGCCGACTCCAAAATTCAGCGGTTCCCCATCTCAGCCCAGAAAGCAGGTAGAACAACTTTTCTGGTGTCTTTCAGATGCCTACCAAGGTAGTGTAAAAACTATTAAGAGAACTCCTGTCTGGCACCTTCCCCGGTGGAGTTGTGCATGGGGTGTGTTTGGAACATTTTGTCACCGGCCGACTCCAAAATTCAGCGGTTCCC
Source organism: Falco biarmicus (assembly GCF_023638135.1). Taxonomy (NCBI): domain Eukaryota; kingdom Metazoa; phylum Chordata; class Aves; order Falconiformes; family Falconidae; genus Falco; species Falco biarmicus. The sequence goes on along the minus strand of NW_026612016.1, from coordinate 94,634 downwards.
CATCTCAGCCCAGAGAGCAGGTAGAACAACTTTTGTGGTGTCTTTCAGATGCCTACCGGAGCAATGTAAAAACTACCAGGAGAACTCCTGTCTGGCACCTTCCCCGGTGGAGTTGTGCATGGGGTGTGTTTGGAACATTTTGTCACCAGCCGAGTCCAAAATTCAGCGGTTCCCCATCTCAGCCCAGAAAGCAGGTAGAACAACTTTTGTAGTGTCTTGTTGATGCCTACCAGAGCAATGTAAAAACTACCAACAGAATTCGTTCCTAGCACCTTCGCTAGTGGAGTTGTGCATGGGGTGTATTTATTAAAATTTGGTCACCAGCCGAGTCCAAAATTCAGCTGTTCCCCATCTCAGCCCAGAAAGCAGGTAGAACAACTTTTGTGGTGTCTTTCAGATGCCTACCGGAGCAATGTAAAATCTACCAAGAGAACTCCTGTCTGGCACCTTCCCCGGTGGAGTTGTGCATGGGGTGTGTTTGGAACATTTTGTCACCGGCCGAGTCCAAAATTCAGCGGTTCCCCATCTCAGCCCAGAAAGCAGGAAGAACAACTTTTGTGGTGTCCTTTTGATGCCTACCGGAGCAATGTAAAAACTACCAACAGAACTCGTCCCTGGCACCTTCGCTAGTGGAGTTGTGCAGGGGGTGTATTTTTTAAAATTTGGTCACCAGCCGAGTCCAAAATTCAGCTGTTCCCCATCTCAGCCCAGAAAGCAGGTAGAACAACTTTTGTGGTGCCTTTCAGCTGCCTACCAAGGTAGTGTAAAAACTACCAGGAGAACTCTTGTCTGGCACCTTCCCCGGTGGAGTTGTGCATGGGGTGTGTTTGGAACATTTTGTCACCAGCCGAGTCCAAAATTCAGCTGTTCCCCATCACAGCCCAGAAAGCAGGTAGAACAACTTTTGTGGTGCCTTTCAGCTGCCTACCAAGGTAGTGTAAAAACTACTAAGAGAACTCCTGTCTGGCACCTTCCCCGGTGGAGTTGTGCATGGGGTGTGTTTGGAACATTTTGTCACCGGCCGACTCCAAAATTCAGCTGTTCCCCATCTCAGCCCAGAAAGCAGGTAAAACAACTTTTGTGGTGTCTTTCAGATGCCTACCAAGGTAGTGTAAAAACTACCAGGAGAACTCCTTTCTGGCACCTTCCCCGGTGGAGTTGTGGATGGGGTGTGTTTGGAACATTTTGTCACCGGCCGAGTCCAAAATTCAGCGGTTCCCCATCTCAGCCCAGAAAGCAGGAAGAACAACTTTTGTGGTGTCTTTCAGATGCCTACCGGAGCAATGTAAAATCTACCAGGAGAACTCCTGTCTGGCACCTTCCCTGGTGGAGTTGTGCATGGGGTGTGTTTGGAACATTTTGTCACCGGCCGAGTCCAAAATTCAGCGGTTCCCCATCTCAGCCCAGAAAGCAGGAAGAACAACTTTTGTGGTGTCCTTTTGATGCCTACCGGAGCAATGTAAAAACTACCAACAGAACTCGTCCCTGGCACCTTCGCTAGTGGAGTTGTGCAGGGGGTGTATTTATTAAAATTTGGTCACCAGCCGAGTCCAAAATTCAGCTGTTCCCCATCTCAGCCCAGAAAGCAGGTAGAACAACTTTTGTGGTGCCTTTCAGCTGCCTACCAAGGTAGTGTAAAAACTACTAAGAGAACTCCTGTCTAGCACCTTCCCCGGTGGAGTTGTGCAGGGGGTGTGTTTGGAACATTTTGTCACCAGCCGAGTCAAAAATTCAGCGGTTCCCCATCTCAGCCCAGAAAGCAGGAAGAACAACTTTTGTGGTGCCTTTCAGCTGCCTACCAAGGTAGTGTAAAAACTACTAAGAGAACTCCTGTCTGGCACCTTCCCCGGTGGAGTTGTGCATGGGGTGTGTTTGGAACATTTTGTCACCAGCCGAGTCCAAAATTCAGCGGTTCCCCATCTCAGCCCAGAAAGCAGGTAGAACAACTTTTGTGGTGTCTTTCAGATGCCTACCGGAGCAATGTAAAATCTACCAGGAGAACTCCTGTCTGGCACCTTCCCCGGTGGAGTTGTGCATGGGGTGTGTTTGGAACATTTTGTCACCGGCCGACTCCAAAATTCAGCGGTTCCCCATCTCAGCCCAGAAAGCAGGTAGAACAACTTTTGTGGTGTCTTTCAGATGCCTACCAGAGCAATGTAAAAACTACTAAGAGAACTCCAGTCTGGCACCTTCCCCGGTGGAGTTGTGCATGGGGTGTGTTTGGAACATTTTGTCACCAGCCGACTCCAAAATTCAGCGGTTCCCCATCTCAGCCCAGAAAGTAGGAAGAACAACTTTTTTGGTGCCTTTCAGGTGCCTACCAAGGTAGTGTAAAAACTACCAGGAGAACTCCTGTCTGGCACCTTCCCCGGTGGAGTTGTGCATGGGGTGTGTTTGGAACATTTTGTCACCGGCCGACTCCAAAATTCAGCGGTTCCCCATCTCAGCCCAGAAAGCAGGTAGAACAACTTTTGTGGTGTCTTTCAGATGCCTACCGGAGCAATGTAAAAACTACCAGGAGAACTCCTGTCTGGCACCTTCGCTAGTGGAGTTGTGCATGGGGTGTGTTTGGAACATTTTGTCACCGGCCGACTCCAAAATTCAGCGGTTCCCCATCTCAGCCCAGAAAGCAGGTAGAACAACTTTTGTAGTGTCTTGTTGATGCCTACCGGAGCAATGTAAAAACTACCAACAGAATTCGTTCCTAGCACCTTCGCTAGTGGAGTTGTGCATGGGGTGTATTTATTAAAATTTGGTCACCAGCCGAGTCCAAAATTCAGCTGTTCCCCATCTCAGCCCAGAAAGCAGGTAGAACAACTTTTGTGGTGCCTTTCAGCTGCCTACCAAGGTAGTGTAAAAACTACTAAGAGAACTCCTGTCTGGCACCTTCCCCGGTGGAGTTGTGCATGGGGTGTGTTTGGAACATTTTGTCACCAGCCGAGTCCAAAATTCAGCGGTTCCCCATCTCATCCCAGAAAGCAGGTAGAACAACTTTTGTGGTGTCTTTCAGATGCCTACCAAGGTAGTGTAAAAACTACCAGGAGAACTCCTGTCTGGCACCTTCCCCGGTGGAGTTGTGCATGGGGTGTCTTTGGAACATTTTGTCACCGGCCGACTCCAAAATTCAGCGGTTCCCCATCTCAGCCCAGAAAGCAGGTAGAACAACTTTTGTGGTGTCTTTCAGATGCCTACCAAGGTAGTGTAAAAACTACTAAGAGAACTCCTGTCTGGCACCTTCCCCGGTGGAGTTGTGCATGGGGTGTGTTTGGAACATTTTGTCACCAGCCGACTCCAAAATTCAGCTGTTCCCCATCTCAGCCCAGAAAGCAGGTAGAACAACTTTTGTGGTGTCTTTCAAATGCCTACCAGAGCAATGTAAAAACTACCAGGAGAACTCCTGTCTGGCACCTTCGCTAGTGGAGTTGTGCATGGGGTGTGTTTGGAACATTTCGTCACCGGCCGACTCCAAAATTCAGCGATTCCCCATCTCAGCCCAGAAAGCAGGTAGAACAACTTTTGTAGTGTCTTGTTGATGCCTACCGGAGCAATGTAAAAACTACCAACAGAATTCGTTCCTAGCACCTTCGCTAGTGGAGTTGTGCATGGGGTGTATTTATTAAAATTTGGTCACCAGCCGAGTCCAAAATTCAGCGGTTCCCCATCTCAGCCCAGAAAGCAGGTAGAACAACTTTTGTGGTGCCTTTCAGCTGCCTACCAAGGTAGTGTAAAAACTATCAAGAGAACTCTTGTCTGGCACCTTCCCCGGTGGAGTTGTGCATGGGGTGTGTTTGGAACATTTCGTCACCAGCCGACTCCAAAATTCAGCGGTTCCCCATCTCAGCCCAGAAAGCAGGTAGAACAACTTTTGTGGTGTCTTTCAAATGCCTACCAAGGTAGCGTAAAAACTATTAAGAGAACTCCTGTCTGGCACCTTCCCCGGTGGAGTTGTGCATGGGGTGTGTTTGGAACATTTTGTCACCGGCCGACTCCAAAATTCAGCGGTTCCCCATCTCAGCCCAGAGAGCAGGTAGAACAACTTTTGTGGTGTCTTTCAGATGCCTACCGGAGCAATGTAAAAACTACCAACAGAACTCGTCCCTGGCACCTTCCCCGGTGGAGTTGTGCATGGGGTGTGTTTGGAACATTTTGTCACCGGCCGAGTCCAAAATTCAGCGATTCCCCATCTCAGCCCAGAAAGCAGGAAGAACAACTTTTGTGGTGTCCTTTTGATGCCTACCGGAGCAATGTAAAAACTACCAACAGAACTCGTCCCTGGCACCTTCGCTAGTGGAGTTGTGCAGGGGGTGTATTTATTAAAATTTTGTCACCAGCCGAGTCCAAAATTCAGCGGTTCCCCATCTCAGCCCAGAAAGCAGGAAGAACAACTTTTGTGGTGTCTTTCAGATGCCTACCAAGGTAGTGTAAAAACTATCAAGAGAACTCCTGTCTGGCACCTTCCCCGGTGGAGTTGTGCATGGGGTGTGTTTGGAACATTTTGTCACCGGCCGAGTCCAAAATTCAGCGGTTCCCCATCTCAGCCCAGAAAGCAGGTAGAACAACTTTTGTGGTGCCTTTCAGCTGCCTACCAAGGTAGTGTAAAAACTATTAAGAGAACTCCTGTCTGGCACCTTCCCCGGTGGAGTTGTGCATGGGGTGTCTTTGGAACATTTTGTCACCGGCCGACTCCAAAATTCAGCGGTTCCCCATCTCAGCCCAGAAAGCAGGTAGAACAACTTTTGTGGTGTCTTTCAGATGCCTACCAAGGTAGTGTAAAAACTATCAAGAGAACTCCTGTCTGGCACCTTCCCCGGTGGAGTTGTGCATGGGGTGTGTTTGGAACATTTTGTCACCAGCCGACTCCAAAATTCAGCTGTTCCCCATCTCAGCCCAGAAAGCAGGTAGAACAACTTTTGTGGTGTCTTTCAGATGCCTACCAAGGTAGTGTAAAAACTACTAAGAGAACTCCTGCCTGGCACCTTCCCCGGTGGACTTGTGCATGGGGTGTGTTTGGAACATTTCGTCACCAGCCGACTCCAAAATTCAGCGGTTCCCCATCTCAGCCCAGAAAGCAGGTAGAACAACTTTTGTGGTGTCTTTCAGATGCCTACCGGAGCAATGTAAAAACTACCAGGAGAACTCCTGTCTGGCACCTTTCCCGGTGGAGTTGTGCATGGGGTGTGTTTGGAACATTTTGTCAACAGCCGAGTCCAAAATTCAGCTGTTCCCCATCTCAGCCCAGAAAGCAGGTAGAACAACTTTTGTCGTGCCTTTCAAATGCCTACTAAGGTAGCGTAAAAACTATTAAGAGAACTCCTGTCTGGCACCTTCCCCGGTGGAGTTGTGCATGGGGTGTGTTTGGAACGTTTTGTCACCGTCTGACTCCAAAATTCAGCGGTTCCCCATCTCAGCCCAGAGAGCAGGTAGAACAACTTTTGTGGTGTCTTTCAGATGCCTACCGGAGCAATGTAAAAACTACCACCAGAATTCGTCCCTGGCACCTTCGCTAGTGGAGTTGTGCATGGGGTGTCTTTGGAACATTTTGTCACCGGCCGAGTCCAAAATTCAGCGGTTCCTCATCTCAGCCCAGAAAGCAGGTAGAACAACTTTTGTAGTGTCTTTTTGATGCCTACCGGAGCAATGTAAAAAACTACCAAGAGAACTCCTGTCTGGCACCTTCCCCGGTGGAGTTGTGCATGGGGTGTCTTTGGAACATTTTGTCACCGGCCGAGTCCAAAATTCAGCGGTTCCCCATCTCAGCCCAGAAAGCAGGAAGAACAACGTTTGTGGTGTCTTTCAGATGCCTACCGGAGCAATGTAAAAACTATTAAGAGAACTCCTGTCTGGCACGTTCCCCGGTGGAGTTGTGCATGGGGTGTGTTTGGAACATTTTGTCACCGGCCGAGTCCAAAATTCAGCGGTTCCCCATCTCAGCCCAGAAAGCAGGTAGAACAACTTTTGTGGTGCCTTTCAGCTGCCTACCAAGGTAGTGTAAAAACTACTAAGAGAACTCCTGTCTGGCACCTTCCCCGGTGGAGTTGTGCATGGGGTGTGTTTGGAACATTTTGTCACCGGCCGAATCCAAAATTCAGCGGTTCCCCATCTCAGCCCAGAAAGCAGGTAGAACAACTTTTGTGGTGTCTTTCAGATGCCTACCGGAGCAATGTAAAAACTACCAGGAGAACTCCTCTCTGGCACCTTCGCTAGTGGAGTTGTGCATGGGGTGTCTTTGGAACATTTTGTCACCGGCCGACTCCAAAATTCAGCGGTTCCCCATCTCAGCCCAGAAAGCAGGTAGAACAACTTTTGTGGTGCCTTTCAAATGCCTACCAAGGTAGTGTAAAAACTACCAGGAGAACTCCTGTCTGGCACCTTCCCCGGTGGAGTTGTGCATGGGGTGTGTTTGGAACATTTTGTCACCGGCCGAGTCCAAAATTCAGCGGTTCCCCATCTCAGCCCAGAAAGCAGGTAGAACAACTTTTGTGGTGTCTTTCAGATGCCTACCGGAGCAATGTAAAAACTACCAGGAGAACTCCTGTCTGGCACCTTCCCCGGTGGAGTTGTGCATGGGGTGTGTTTGGAACATTTTGTCACCAGCCGAGTCCAAAATTCAGCGGTTCCCCATCTCAGCCCAGAAAGCAGGTAGAACAACTTTTGTGGTGCCTTTCAAATGCCTACCAAGGTAGTGTAAAAACTACCAAGAGAACTCCTGTCTGGCACCTTCCCCGGTGGAGTTGTGCATGGGGTGTCTTTGGAACATTTTGTCACCGGCCGAGTCCAAAATTCAGCGGTTCCCCATCTCAGCCCAGAAAGCAGGTAGAACAACTTTTGTGGTGCCTTTCAAATGCCTACCAAGGTAGTGTAAAAACTACCAAGAGAACTCCTGTCTGGCACCTTCCCCGGTGGAGTTGTGCGTGGGGTGTGTTTGGAACATTTTTTCACCAGCCGACTCCAAAATTCAGCGGTTCCCCATCTCAGCCCAGAAAGCAGGTAGAACAACTTTTGTGGTGTCTTTCAGATGCCTACCGGAGCAATGTAAAAACTACCAGGAGAACTCCTGTCTGGCACCTTCCCCGGTGGAGTTGTGCATGGGGTGTGTTTGGAACATTTTGTCACCAGCCAAGTCCAAAATTCAGCGGTTCCCCATCTCAGCCCAGAAAGCAGGTAGAACAACTTTTGTGGTGTCTTTCAGATGCCTACCGGAGCAATGTAAAAACTACCAGGAGAACTCCTGCCTGGCACCTTCGCTAGTTCAGTTGTGCATGGGGTGTATTTATTAAAATTTTGTCACCAGCCGAGTCCAAAATTCAGCTGTTCCCCATCTCAGCCCAGAAAGCAGGTAGAACAACTTTTGTGGTGTCTTTCAGATGCCTCCTGGAGCAATATAAAAAGTACCAGGAGAACTCCTGTCTGGCACCTTCCCCGGTGGAGTTGTGCATGGGGTGTGTTTGGAACATTTTGTCACCGGCCGAGTCCAAAATTCAGCGGTTCCCCATCTCAGCCCAGAAAGCAGGTAGAACAACTTTTGTGGTGCCTTTCAGCTGCCTACCAAGGTAGTGTAAAAACTATTAAGAGAACTCCTGTCTGGCACCTTCCCCGGTGGAGTTGTGCAGGGGGTGTGTTTGGAACATTTTGTCACCGGCCGAGTCCACAATTCAGCGGTTCCCCATCTCAGCCCAGAAAGCAGGTAGAACAACTTTTGTGGTGTCTTTCAAATGCCTACCAAGGTAGTGTAAAAACTACCAGGAGAACTCCTGTCTGGCACCTTCCCCGGTGGAGTTGTGCATGGGGTGTCTTTGGAACATTTTGTCACCGGCCGAGTCCAAAATTCAGCGATTCCCCATCTCAGCCCAGAAAGCAGGAAGAACAACTTTTGTGGTGTCCTTTTGATGCCTACAGGAGCAATGTAAAAACTACCAACAGAACTCGTCCCTGGCACCTTCGCTAGTGGAGTTGTGCATGGGGTGTGTTTGGAACATTTTGTCACCGGCCGACTCCAAAATTCGGCTGTTCCCCATCTCAGCCCAGAAAGCAGGAAGAACAACTTTTATGGTGTCTTTCAGATGCCTACCGGATCAATGTAAAAACTACCAACAGAACTCCTTTCTGGCACCTTCCCCGGTGGAGTTGTGCATGGGGTGTGTTTGGAACATTTTGTCACCGGCCGAGTCCAAAATTCAGCGGTTCCCCATCTCAGCCCAGAAAGCAGGTAGAACAACTTTTGTGGTGCCTTTCAAATGCCTACCAAGGTAGTGTAAAAACTACCAAGAGAACTCCTGTCTGGCACCTTCCCCGGTGGAGTTGTGCATGGGGTGTCTTTGGAACATTTTGTCACCGGCCGAGTCCAAAATTCAGCGGTTCCCCATCTCAGCCCAGAAAGCAGGTAGAACAACTTTTGTGGTGCCTTTCAGGTGCCTACCGGAGCAATGTAAAAACTACCAGGAGAACTCCTGTCTGGCACCTTCCCCGGTGGAGTTGTGCATGGGGTGTGTTCGGAACATTTTGTCACCAGCCGAGTCCAAAATTCAGCGGTTCCCCATCTCAGCCCAGAAAGCAGGTAGAACAACTTTTGTGGTGTCTTTCAGATGCCTACCGGAGCAATGTAAAAAACTACCAGGAGAACTCCTGTCTGGCACCTTCCCCGGTGGAGTTGTGCATGGGGTGTGTTTGGAACATTTTGTCACCAAGCCGAGTCCAAAATTCAGCGGTTCCCCATCTCAGCCCAGAAAGCAGGTAGAACAACTTTTGTGGTGCCTTTCAAATGCCTACCAAGGTAGTGTAAAAACTACCAAGAGAACTCCTGTCTGGCACCTTCGCTAGTGGAGTTGTGCATGGGGTGTGTTTGGAACATTTTGTCACCGGCCGAGTCCAAAATTCAGCGGTTCCCCATCTCAGCCCAGAAAGCAGGTAGAACAACTTTTGTGGTGTCTTTCAGATGCCTACCGGAGCAATGTAAAAAACTGCCAGGAGAACTCCTGTCTGGCACCTTCCCCGGTGGAGTTGTGCATGTGGTGTGTTTGGAACATTTTGTCACCGGCCGAGTCCAAAATTCAGCGATTCCCCATCTCAGCCCAGAAAGCAGGAAGAACAACTTTTGTGGTGTCCTTTTGATGCCTACAGGAGCAATGTAAAAACTACCAACAGAACTCGTCCCTGGCACCTTCGCTAGTGGAGTTGTGCATGGGGTGTGTTTGGAACATTTTTTCACCGGCCGAGTCCAAAATTCAGCGGTTCCTCATCTCAGCCCAGAAAGCAGGTAGAACAACTTTTGTGGTGTCTTTCAGATGCCTACCGGAGCAATGTAAAAACTACCAGGAGAACTCCTGTCTGGCACCTTCCCCGGTGGAGTTGTGCATGGGGTGTGTTTGGAACATTTTGTCACCGGCCGACTCCAAAATTCAGCGGTTCCCCATCTCAGCCCAGAAAGCAGGTAGAACAGCTTTTGTGGTGTCTTTCAGATGCCTACCGGAGCAATGTAAAAACTACCAGGAGAACTCCTGTCTGGCACCTTCGCTAGTGGAGTTGTGCGTGGGGTGTGTTTGGAACATTTTGTCACCGGCCGACTCCAAAATTCAGCGGTTCCCCATCTCAGCCCAGAAAGCAGGTAGAACAACTTTTGTGGTGCCTTTCAGCTGCCTACCAAGGTAGTGTAAAAACTACCAGGAGAACTCCTGTCTGGCACCTTCCCCGGTGGAGTTGTGCATGGGGTGTGTTTGGAACATTTTGTCACCGGCCGACTCCAAAATTCAGCGTTTCCCCATCTCAGCCCAGAAAGCAGGTAGAACAACTTTTGTGGTGTCTTTCAGATGCCTACCGGAGCAATGTAAAAACTACCAGGAGAACTCCTGTCTGGCACCTTCCCCGGTGGAGTTGTGCAGGGGGTGTGTTTGGAACATTTTGTCACCAGCCGAGTCCAAAATTCAGCGGTTCCCCATCTCAGCCCAGAAAGCAGGTAGAACAACTTTTGTGGTGCCTTTCAAATGCCTACCAAGGTAGTGTAAAAAACTACCAAGAGAACTCCTGCCTGGCACCTTCCCCGGGTGGAGTTGTGCATGGGGTGTGTTTGGAACATTTTGTCACCAGCCGAGTCCAAAATTCAGCGGTTCCCCATCTCAGCCCAGAAAGCAGGTAGAACAACTTTTGTGGTGCCTTTCAAATGCCTACCAAGGTAGTGTAAAAACTACCAAGAGAACTCCTGTCTGGCACCTTCCCCGGTGGAGTTGTGCATGGGGTGTGTTTGGAACATTTTGTCACCGGCCGAGTCCAAAATTCAGCGGTTCCCCATCTCAGCCCAGAAAGCAGGTAGAACAACTTTTTGTGGTGCCTTTCAGGTGCCTACCGGAGCAATGTAAAAACTACCAGGAGAACTCCTGTCTGGCACCTTCCCCGGTGGAGTTGTGCATGGGGTGTGTTCGGAACATTTTGTCACCAGCCGAGTCCAAAATTCAGCGGTTCCCCATCTCAGCCCAGAAAGCAGGTAGAACAACTTTTGTGGTGTCTTTCAGATGCCTACCGGAGCAATGTAAAAACTACCAGGAGAACTCCTGTCTGGCACCTTCCCCGGTGGAGTTGTGCATGGGGTGTGTTTGGAACATTTTGTCACCAGCCGAGTCCAAAATTCAGCGGTTCCCCATCTCAGCCCAGAAAGCAGGAAGAACAACTTTTGTGGTGTCCTCTTGATGCCTACAGGAGCAATGTAAAAACTACCAACAGAACTCGTCCCTGGCACCTTCGCTAGTGGAGTTGTGCATGGGGTGTGTTTGGAACATTTTTTCACCGGCCGAGTCCAAAATTCAGCGGTTCCTCATCTCAGCCCAGAAAGCAGGTAGAACAACTTTTGTGGTGTCTTTCAGATGCCTACCGGAGCAATGTAAAAACTACCAGGAGAACTCCTGTCTGGCACCTTCCCCGGTGGAGTTGTGCATGGGGTGTGTTTGGAACATTTTGTCACCGGCCGAATCCAAAATTCAGCGGTTCCCCATCTCAGCCCAGAAAGCAGGTAGAACAACTTTTGTGGTGTCTTTCAGATGCCTACCGGAGCAATGTAAAAACTACCAGGAGAACTCCTGTCTGGCACCTTCGCTAGTGGAGTTGTGCGTGGGGTGTGTTTGGAACATTTTGTCACCGGCCGACTCCAAAAGTCAGCGGTTCCCCATCTCAGCCCAGAAAGCAGGTAGAACAACTTTTGTGGTGCCTTTCAGCTGCCTACCAAGGTAGTGTAAAAACTACCAAGAGAACTCCTGCCTGGCACCTTCCCCGGTGGAGTTGTGCAGGGGGTGTGTTTGGAACATTTTGTCACCGGCCGAGTCCAAAATTCAGCGGTTCCCCATCTCAGCCCAGAAAGCAGGTAGAACAACTTTTGTGGTGCCTTTCAGGTGCCTACCAAGGTAGTGTAAAAACTACCAGGAGAACTCTTGTCTGGCACCTTCCCCGGTGGAGTTGTGCATGGGGTGTGTTTGGAACATTTTGTCACCGGCCGACTCCAAAATTCAGCGGTTCCCCATCTCAGCCCAGAAAGCAGGTAGAACAACTTTTGTGGTGTCTTTCAGATGCCTACCAAGGTAGTGTAAAAACTACTAAGAGAACTCCTGTCTGGCACCTTCCCCGGTGTAGTTGTGCAGGGGGTGTGTTTGGAACATTTTTTCACCAGCCGACTCCAAAATTCAGCGGTTCCCCATCTCAGCCCAGAAAGCAGGTAGAACAACTTTTGTGGTGTCTTTCAGATGCCTACCGGAGCAATGTAAAAACTACCAGGAGAACTCCTGTCTGGCACCTTCCCCGGTGGAGTTGTGCATGGGGTGTGTTTGGAACATTTTGTCACCAGCCGACTCCAAAATTCAGCGGTTCCCCATCTCAGCCCAGAAAGCAGGTAGAACAACTTTTGTGGTGTCTTTCAGATGCCTACTGGAGCAATGTAAAAACTACCAGGAGAACTCCTGTCTGGCACCTTCCCCGGTGGAGTTGTGCATGGGGTGTGTTTGGAACATTTTGTCACCGGCCGAGTCCAAAATTCAGCGATTCCCCATCTCAGCCCAGAAAGCAGGAAGAACAACTTTTGTGGTGTCCTTTTGATGCCTACCGGAGCAATGTAAAAACTACCAACAGAACTCGTCCCTGGCACCTTTGCCGGTGGAGTTGTGCATGGGGTGTGTTCGGAACATTTTTTCACCGGCCGAGTCCAAAATTCAGCGGTTCCTCATCTCAGCCCAGAAAGCAGGTAGAACAACTTTTGTGGTGTCTTTCAGATGCCTACCGGAGCAATGTAAAAACTACCAGGAGAACTCCTGTCTGGCACCTTCCCCGGTGGAGTTGTGCATGGGGTGTGTTTGGAACATTTTGTCACCGGCCGAGTCCAAAATTCAGCGGTTCCCCATCTCAGCCCAGAAAGCAGGTAGAACAACTTTTGTGGTGTCTTTCAGATGCCTACCGGAGCAATGTAAAAACTACCAGGAGAACTCCTGTCTGGCACCTTCCCCGGTGGAGTTGTGCATGGGGTGTGTTTGGAACATTTTGTCACCAGCCGAGTCCAAAATTCAGCTGTTCCCCATCTCAGCCCAGAAAGCAGGTAGAACAACTTTTGTGGTGCCTTTCAAATGCCTACCAAGGTAGTGTAAAAACTACCAAGAGAACTCCTGCCTGGCACCTTCCCCGGTGGAGTTGTGCATGGGGTGTGTTTGGAACATTTTGTCACCGGCCGAGTCCAAAATTCAGCGGTTCCCCATCTCAGCCCAGAAAGCAAAAAGAACAACTTTTGTGGTGTCCTTTTGATGCCTACAGGAGCAATGTAAAAACTACCAGGAGAACTCCTGTCTGGCACCTTCCCCGGTGGAGTTGTGCATGGGGTGTGTTTGGAACATTTTGTCACCAGCCGACTCCAAAATTCAGCTGTTCCCCATCTCAGCCCAGAAAGCAGGTAGAACAACTTTTGTGGTGTCTTTCAGATGCCTACCGGAGCAATGTAAAAACTACCAGGAGAACTCCTGTCTGGCACCTTCCCCGGTGGAGTTGTGCATGGGGTGTGTTTGGAACATTTTGTTACCGGCCGAGTCCAAAATTCAGCGGTTCCCCATCTCAGCCCAGAAAGCAGGAAGAACAACTTTTGTGGTGTCCTCTTGATGCCTACAGGAGCAATGTAAAAACTACCAACAGAACTCGTCCCTGGCACCTTCGCTAGTGGAGTTGTGCATGGGGTGTGTTTGGAACATTTTTTCACCGGCCGAGTCCAAAATTCAGCGGTTCCTCATCTCAGCCCAGAAAGCAGGTAGAACAACTTTTGTGGTGTCTTTCAGATGCCTACCGGAGCAATGTAAAAACTACCAGGAGAACTCCTGTCTGGCACCTTCCCCGGTGGAGTTGTGCATGGGGTGTGTTTGGAACATTTTGTCACCGGCCGAATCCAAAATTCAGCGGTTCCCCATCTCAGCCCAGAAAGCAGGTAGAACAACTTTTGTGGTGTCTTTCAGATGCCTACCGGAGCAATGTAAAAACTACCAGGAGAACTCCTGTCTGGCACCTTCGCTAGTGGAGTTGTGCGTGGGGTGTGTTTGGAACATTTTGTCACCGGCCGACTCCAAAAGTCAGCGGTTCCCCATCTCAGCCCAGAAAGCAGGTAGAACAACTTTTGTGGTGCCTTTCAGCTGCCTACCAAGGTAGTGTAAAAACTACCAAGAGAACTCCTGCCTGGCACCTTCCCCGGTGGAGTTGTGCAGGGGGTGTGTTTGGAACATTTTGTCACCGGCCGAGTCCAAAATTCAGCGGTTCCCCATCTCAGCCCAGAAAGCAGGTAGAACAACTTTTGTGGTGCCTTTCAGGTGCCTACCAAGGTAGTGTAAAAACTACCAGGAGAACTCTTGTCTGGCACCTTCCCCGGTGGAGTTGTGCATGGGGTGTGTTTGGAACATTTTGTCACCGGCCGACTCCAAAATTCAGCGGTTCCCCATCTCAGCCCAGAAAGCAGGTAGAACAACTTTTGTGGTGTCTTTCAGATGCCTACCGGAGCAATGTAAAAACTACCAGGAGAACTCCTGTCTGGCACCTTCCCCGGTGGAGTTGTGCATGGGGTGTGTTTGGAACATTTTGTCACCAGCCGAGTCCAAAATTCAGCTGTTCCCCATCTCAGCCCAGAAAGCAGGTAGAACAACTTTTGTGGTGCCTTTCAAATGCCTACCAAGGTAGTGTAAAAACTACCAAGAGAACTCCTGCCTGGCACCTTCCCCGGTGGAGTTGTGCATGGGGTGTGTTTGGAACATTTTGTCACCGGCCGAGTCCAAAATTCAGCGGTTCCCCATCTCAGCCCAGAAAGCAAAAAGAACAACTTTTGTGGTGTCCTTTTGATGCCTACAGGAGCAATGTAAAAACTACCAGGAGAACTCCTGTCTGGCACCTTCCCCGGTGGAGTTGTGCATGGGGTGTGTTTGGAACATTTTGTCACCAGCCGACTCCAAAATTCAGCTGTTCCCCATCTCAGCCCAGAAAGCAGGTAGAACAACTTTTGTGGTGTCTTTCAGATGCCTACCGGAGCAATGTAAAAACTACCAGGAGAACTCCTGTCTGGCACCTTCCCCGGTGGAGTTGTGCATGGGGTGTGTTTCGAACATTTTGTTACCGGCCGAGTCCAAAATTCAGCGGTTCCCCATCTCAGCCCAGAAAGCAGGTAGAACAACTTTTGTGGTGTCTTTCAGGTGCCTACCAAGGTAGTGTAAAAACTACTAAGAGAACTCCTGTCTGGCACCTTCCCCGGTGGAGTTGTGCATGGGGTGTGTTTGGAACATTTTGTCACCGGCCGAGTCCAAAATTCAGCGGTTCCCCATCTCAGCCCAGAAAGCAGGTAGAACAACTTTTGTGGTGTCCTTTTGATGCCTACCAGAGCAATGTAAAAACTACCAAGAGAACTCGTCCCTGGCACCTTCGCTAGTGGAGTTGTGCATGGGGTGTATTTATTAAAATTTTGTCACCAGCCGAGTCCAAAATTCAGCGGTTCCCCATCTCAGCCCAGAAAGCAGGTAGAACAACTTTTCTGGTGTCTTTCAGATGCCTACCGGAGCAATGTAAAAACTACCAGGAGAACTCGTTTCTGGCACCTTCCCCGGTGGAGTTGTGCATGGGGTGTGTTTGGAACATTTTGTCACCAGCCGAGTCCAAAATTCAGCGGTTCCCCATCTCAGCCCAGAAAGCAGGTAGAACAACTTTTGTGGTGTCTTTCAGATGCCTACCGGAGCAATGTAAAAACTACCAGGAGAACTCGTTTCTGGCACCTTCCCCGGTGCAGTTGTGCATGGGGTGTGTTTGGAACATTTTGTCACCAGCCGAGTCCAAAAGTCAGCGGTTCCCCATCTCAGCTCAGAAAGCAGGTAGAACAACTTTTGTGGTGCCTTTCAAATGCCTACCAAGGTAGTGTAAAAACTACCAAGAGAACTCCTGCCTGGCACCTTCCCCGGTGGAGTTGTGCATGAGGTGTCTTTGGAACATTTTGTCACCGGCCGAGTCCAAAATTCAGCGGTTCCCCATCTCAGCCCAGAAAGCAGGTAGAACAACTTTTGTGGTGTCTTTCAGATGCCTACCGGAGCAATGTAAAAACTACCAGGAGAACTCCTGTCTGGCACCTTCCCCGGTGGAGTTGTGCATGGGGTGTGTTTCGAACATTTTGTCACCAGCCGAGTCCAAAATTCAGCTGTTCCCCATCTCAGCCCAGAAAGCAGGTAGAACAACTTTTGTGGTGTCTTTCAGATGCCTACCAAGGTAGTGTAAAAACTACCAGGAGAACTCCTGTCTGGCACCTTCCCCGGTGGAGTTGTGCATGGGGTGTGTTTGGAACATTTTGTCACCGGCCGACTCCAAAATTCAGCGGTTCCCCATCTCAGCCCAGAAAGCAGGTAGAACAACTTTTGTGGTGTCCTTTTGATGCCTACCGGAGCAATGTAAAAACTACCAACAGAACTCGTCCCTGGCACCTTCGCTAGTGGAGTTGTGCATGGGGTGTATTTATTAAAATTTTGTCACCGGCCGAGTCCAAAATTCAGCGGTTCCCCATCTCAGCCCAGAAAGCAGGTAGAACAACTTTTGTGGTGCCTTTCAGCTGCCTACCAAGGTAGTGTAAAAACTACCAGGAAAACTCCTGTCTGGCACCTTCCCTAGTGGAGTTGTGCATGGGGTGTGTTTGGAACATTTTGTCACCAGCCGACTCCAAAATTCAGCGGTTCCCCATCTCAGCCCAGAAAGCAGGGTAGAACAACTTTTGTGGTGTCTTTCAGATGCCTACCAGAGCAATGTAAAAACTACCAGGAGAACTCCTGTCTGGCACCTTCCCCGGTGGAGTTGTGCATGGGGTGTGTTTGGAACATTTTGTCACCGGCCGAGTCCAAAATTCAGCGGTTCCCCATCTCAGCCCAGAAAGCAGGAAGAACAACTTTTGTGGTGTCCTTTTGATGCCTACAGGGAGCAATGTAAAAACTACCAGGAGAACTCCTGTCTGGCACCTTCCCCGGTGGAGTTGTGCATGGGGTGTGTTTGGAACATTTTGTCACCGGCCGACTCCAAAATTCAGCGGTTCCCCATCTCAGCCCCAGAAAGCAGGTAGAACAACTTTTGTGGTGTCTTTCAGATGCCTACCGGAGCAATGTAAAAACTACCAGGAGAACTCCTGTCTGGCACCTTCCCCGGTGGAGTTGTGCATGGGGTGTGTTTGGAACATTTTGTCACCGGCCGACTCCAAAATTCAGCGGTTCCCCATCTCAGCCCAGAAAGCAGGTAAGAACAACTTTTGTGGTGTCTTTCAGATGCCTACCGGAGCAATGTAAAAACTACCAGGAGAACTCCTGTCTGGCACCTTCCCCGGTGGAGTTGTGCATGGGGTGTGTTTGGAACATTTTGTCACCGGCCGACTCCAAAATTCAGCGGTTCCCCATCTCAGCCCAGAAAGCAGGTAGAACAACTTTTGTGGTGTCTTTCAGATGCCTACCGGAGCAATGTAAAAACTACCAGGAGAACTCCTGTCTGGCACCTTCCCCGGTGGAGTTGTGCATGGGGTGTGTTTGGAACATTTTGTCACCGGCCGAGTCCAAAATTCAGCGGTTCCTCATCTCAGCCCAGAAAGCAGGTAGAACAACTTTTGTGGTGTCTTTCAGATGCCTACCGGAGCAATGTAAAAACTACCAGGAGAACTCCTGTCTGGCACCTTCCCCGGTGGAGTTGTGCATGGGGTGTGTTTGGAACATTTTGTCACCGGCCGAGTCCAAAATTCAGCGGTTCCTCATCTCAGCCAGAAAGCAGGTAGAACAACTTTTGTGGTGTCTTTCAGATGCCTACCGGAGCAATGTAAAAACTACCAGGAGAACTCCTGTCTGGCACCTTCCCCGGTGGAGTTGTGCATGGGGTGTGTGTTGGAACATTTTGTCACCGGCCGACTCCAAAATTCAGCGGTTCCCCATCTCAGCCCAGAAAGCAGGTAGAACAACTTTTGTGGTGCCTTTCAGCTGCCTACCAAGGTAGTGTAAAAACTATCAAGAGAACTCTTGTCTGGCACCTTCCCTAGTGGAGTTGTGCATGGGGTGTGTTTGGAACATTTTGTCACCAGCCGAGTCCAAAATTCAGCGGTTCCCCATCTCAGCCCAGAAAGCAGGTAGAACAACTTTTGTGGTGTCTTTCAGATGCCTACCAGAGCAATGTAAAAACTACCAGGAGAACTCCTGTCTGGCACCTTCCCCGGTGGAGTTGTGCATGGGGTGTGTTTGGAACATTTTGTCACTAGCCGAGTCCAAAATTCAGCGGTTCCCCATCTCAGCTCAGAAAGCAGGGTAGAACAACTTTTGTGGTGCCTTTCAAATGCCTACCAAGGTAGTGTAAAAACTACCAAGAGAACTCCTGCCTGGCACCTTCCCCGGTGGAGTTGTGCATGGGGTGTGTTTGGAACATTTTGTCACCGGCCGAGTCCAAAATTCAGCGGTTCCCCATCTCAGCCCAGAAAGCAGGAAGAACAACTTTTGTGGTGTCCTTTTGATGCCTACAGGAGCAATGTAAAAACTACCAGGAGAACTCCTGTCTGGCACCTTCCCCGGTGGAGTTGTGCATGTGGTGTGTTTGGAACATTTTTGTCACCGGCCGACTCCAAAATTCAGCGGTTCCCCATCTCAGCCCAGAAAGCAGGTAGAACAACTTTTGTGGTGTCTTTCAGATGCCTACCGGAGCAATGTAAAAACTACCAGGAGAACTCCTGTCTGGCACCTTCCCCGGTTGGAGTTGTGCATGGGGTGTGTTTGGAACATTTTGTCACCGGCCGACTCCAAAATTCAGCGGTTCCCCATCTCAGCCCAGAAAGCAGGTAGAACAACTTTTGTGGTGTCTTTCAGATGCCTACCGGAGCAATGTAAAAACTACCAGGAGAACTCCTGTCTGGCACCTTCGCTAGTGGAGTTGTGCGTGGGGTGTGTTTGGAACATTTTGTCACCGGCCGACTCCAAAAGTCAGCGGTTCCCCATCTCAGCCCAGAAAGCAGGTAGAACAACTTTTGTGGTGCCTTTCAGCTGCCTACCAAGGTAGTGTAAAAACTACCAGGAAAACTCCTGTCTGGCACCTTCCCTAGTGGAGTTGTGCATGGGGTGTGTGTTTGGAACATTTTGTCACCAGCCGACTCCAAAATTCAGCGGTTCCCCATCTCAGCCCAGAAAGCAGGTAGAACAACTTTTGTGGTGTCTTTCAGATGCCTACCAGAGCAATGTAAAAACTACCAGGAGAACTCCTGTCTGGCACCTTCCCCGGTGGAGTTGTGCATGGGGTGTGTTTGGAACATTTTGTCACCAGCCGAGTCCAAAATTCAGCGGTTCCCCATCTCAGCCCAGAAAGCAGGTAGAACAACTTTTGTGGTGCCTTTCAAATGCCTACCAAGGTAGTGTAAAAACTACCAGGAGAACTCCTGTCTGGCACCTTCCCCGGTGGAGTTGTGCATGGGGGTGTGTTCGGAACATTTTGTCACCAGCCGAGTCCAAAATTCAGCGGTTCCCCATCTCAGCCCAGAAAGCAGGTAGAACAACTTTTGTGGTGTCCTTTTGATGCCTACCGGAGCAATGTAAAAAACTACCAACAGAACTCGTCCCTGGCACCTTCGCTAGTGGAGTTGTGCATGGGGTGTATTTATTAAAATTTTGTCACCGGCCGAGTCCAAAATTCAGCGGTTCCCCATCTCAGCCCAGAAAGCAGGTAGAACAACTTTTGTGGTGCCTTTCAGCTGCCTACCAAGGTAGTGTAAAAACTACCAGGAGAACTCCTGTCTGGCACCTTCCCCGGTGGAGTTGTGCATGGGGTGTGTTTGGAACATTTTGTCACCGGCCGAGTCCAAAATTCAGCGGTTCCCCATCTCAGCCCAGAAAGCAGGTAGAACAACTTTTGTGGTGTCTTTCAGATGCCTACCAGAGCAATGTAAAAACTACCAGGAGAACTCCTGTCTGGCACCTTCCCCGGTGGAGTTGTGCATGGGGGTGTGTTTGGAACATTTTGTCACTAGCCAAGTCCAAAATTCAGCGGTTCCCCATCTCAGCCCAGAAAGCAGGTAGAACAACTTTTGTGGTGCCTTTCAAATGCCTACCAAGGTAGTGTAAAAACTACCAAGAGAACTCCTGTCTGGCACCTTCCCTAGTGGAGTTGTGCATGGGGTGTGTTTGGAACATTTTGTCACCGGCCGAGTCCAAAATTCAGCGGTTCCCCATCTCAGCCCAGAAAGCAGGAAGAACAACTTTTGTGGTGTCCTTTTGATGCCTACAGGAGCAATGTAAAAACTACCAGGAGAACTCCTGTCTGGCACCTTCCCCGGTGGAGTTGTGCATGTGGTGTGTTTGGAACATTTTGTCACCGGCCGACTCCAAAATTCAGCGGTTCCCCATCTCAGCCCAGAAAGCAGGTAGAACAACTTTTGTCGTGTCTTGCAGATGCCTACCGGAGCAATGTAAAAACTACCAGGAGAACTCCTGTCTGGCACCTTCCCCGGTGGAGTTGTGCATGGGGTGTGTTTGGAACATTTTGTCACCAGCCAACTCCAAAATTCAGCGATTCCCCATCACAGCCCAGAAAGCAGGTAGAACAACTTTTGTGGTGCCTTTCAAATGCCTACCAAGGTAGTGTAAAAACTACTAAGAGAACTCCTGTCTGGCACCTTCCCCGGTGGAGTTGTGCATGGGGTGTGTTTGGAACATTTTGTCACCGGCCGACTCCAAAATTCAGCGGTTCCCCATCTCAGCCCAGAAAGCAGGTAGAACAACTTTTGTGGTGTCTTTCAGATGCCTACCGGAGCAATGTAAAAACTACCAGGAGAACTCCTGTCTGGCACCTTCCCCGGTGGAGTTGTGCATGGGGTGTGTTTGGAACATTTTGTCACCGGCCGAGTCCAAAATTCAGCGGTTCCTCATCTCAGCCCAGAAAGCAGGTAGAACAACTTTTGTGGTGTCTTTCAGATGCCTACCGGAGCAATGTAAAAAACTACCAGGAGAACTCCTGTCTGGCACCTTCCCCCGGTGGAGTTGTGCATGGGGTGTGTTTGGAACATTTTGTCACCGGCCGAGTCCAAAATTCAGCGGTTCCTCATCTCAGCCCAGAAAGCAGGTAGAACAACTTTTGTGGTGTCTTTCAGATGCCTACCGGAGCAATGTAAAAAACTACCAGGAGAACTCCTGTCTGGCACCTTCCCCGGTGGAGTTGTGCATGGGGTGTGTTTGGAACATTTTGTCACCGGCCGAGTCCAAAATTCAGCGGTTCCCCATCTCAGCCCAGAAAGCAGGTAGAACAACTTTTGTGGTGCCTTTCAGCTGCCTACCAAGGTAGTGTAAAAACTATCAAGAGAACTCTTGTCTGGCACCTTCCCTAGTGGAGTTGTGCATGGGGTGTGTTTGGAACATTTTGTCACCAGCCGAGTCCAAAATTCAGCGGTTCCCCATCTCAGCCCAGAAAGCAGGTAGAACAACTTTTGTGGTGTCTTTCAGATGCCTACCAGAGCAATGTAAAAACTACCAGGAGAACTCCTGTCTGGCACCTTCCCCGGTGGAGTTGTGCATGGGGTGTGTTTGGAACATTTTGTCACTAGCCGAGTCCAAAATTCAGCGGTTCCCCATCTCAGCTCAGAAAGCAGGTAGAACAACTTTTGTGGTGCCTTTCAAATGCCTACCAAGGTAGTGTAAAAACTACCAAGAGAACTCCTGTCTGGCACCTTCCCCGGTGGAGTTGTGCATGGGGTGTCTTTGGAACATTTTGTCACCGGCCGAGTCCAAAATTCAGCGGTTCCCCATCTCAGCCCAGAAAGCAGGAAGAACAACTTTTGTGGTGTCCTTTTGATGCCTACAGGAGCAATGTAAAAACTACCAGGAGAACTCCTGTCTGGCACCTTCCCCGGTGGAGTTGTGCATGTGGTGTGTTTGGAACATTTTGTCACCGGCCGACTCCAAAATTCAGCGGTTCCCCATCTCAGTCCAGAAAGCAGGTAGAACAACTTTTGTGGTGCCTTTCAAATGCCTACCAAGGTAGTGTAAAAACTACCAAGAGAACTCCTGCCTGGCACCTTCCCCGGTGGAGTTGTGCATGGGGTGTGTTTGGAACATTTTGTCACTGGCCGAGTCCAAAATTCAGCGGTTCCCCATCTCAGCTCAGAAAGCAGGTAGAACAACTTTTGTGGTGTCTTTCAGATGCCTACCGGAGCAATGTAAAAAACTACCAGGAGAACTCCTGTCTGGCACCTTCCCCGGTGGAGTTGTGCATGGGTGTGTGTTTGGAACATTTTGTCACCGGCCGACTCCAAAATTCAGCGGTTCCCCCATCTCAGCCCAGAAAGCAGGAAGAACAACTTTTGTGGTGTCCTTTTGATGCCTACAGGAGCAATGTAAAAACTACCAGGAGAACTCCTGTCTGGCACCTTCCCCGGTGGAGTTGTGCATGTGGTGTGTTTGGAACATTTTGTCACCGGCCGACTCCAAAATTCAGCGGTTCCCCATCTCAGTCCAGAAAGCAGGTAGAACAACTTTTGTGGTGCCTTTCAAATGCCTACCAAGGTAGTGTAAAAAACTACCAAGAGAACTCCTGCCTGGCACCTTCCCCGGTGGAGTTGTGCATGGGGTGTGTTTGGAACATTTTGTCACTGGCCGAGTCCAAAATTCAGCGGTTCCCCCATCTCAGCTCAGAAAGCAGGTAGAACAACTTTTGTGGTGTCTTTCAGATGCCTACCGGAGCAATGTAAAAACTACCAGGAGAACTCCTGTCTGGCACCTTCCCCGGTGGAGTTGTGCATGGGGTGTGGTTTGGAACATTTTGTCACCGGCCGACTCCAAAATTCAGCGGTTCCCCATCTCAGCCCAGAAAGCAGGAAGAACAACTTTTGTGGTGTCTTTCAGATGCCTACCGGAGCAATGTAAAAACTACCAGGAGAACTCCTGTCTGGCACCTTCCCCGGTGGAGTTGTGCATGGGGGTGTGTTTGGAACATTTTGTCACCGGCCGAGTCCAAAATTCAGCGGTTCCCCATCTCAGCCCAGAAAGCAGGTAGAACAACTTTTGTGGTGTCTTTCAGATGCCTACCGGAGCAATGTAAAAACTACCAGGAGAACTCCTGTCTGGCACCTTCCCCGGTGGAGTTGTGCATGGGGTGTGTTTGGAACATTTTGTCACCGGCCGAGTCCAAAATTCAGCGGTTCCTCATCTCAGCCCAGAAAGCAGGGTAGAACAAACTTTTGTGGTGTCTTTCAGATGCCTACCGGAGCAATGTAAAAACTACCAGGAGAACTCCTGTCTGGCACCTTCCCCGGTGGAGTTGTGCAATGGGGTGTGTTTGGAACATTTTGTCACCGGCCGAGTCCAAAATTCAGCGGTTCCTCATCTCAGCCCAGAAAGCAGGTAGAACAACTTTTGTGGTGTCTTTCAGATGCCTACCGGAGCAATGTAAAAACTACCAGGAGAACTCCTGTCTGGCACCTTCCCCGGTGGAGTTGTGCATGGGGTGTGTTTGGAACATTTTGTCACCGCCGACTCCAAAATTCAGCGGTTCCCCATCTCAGCCCAGAAAGCAGGTAGAACAACTTTTGTGGTGCCTTTCAGCTGCCTACCAAGGTAGTGTAAAAACTATCAAGAGAACTCTTGTCTGGCACCTTCCCTAGTGGAGTTGTGCATGGGGTGTGTTTGGAACATTTTGTCACCAGCCGACTCCAAAATTCAGCGGTTCCCCATCTCAGCCCAGAAAGCAGGTAGAACAACTTTTGTGGTGTCTTTCAGATGCCTACCAGAGCAATGTAAAAACTACCAGGAGAACTCCTGTCTGGCACCTTCCCCGGTGGAGTTGTGCATGTGGTGTGTTTGGAACATTTTGTCACCAGCCGAGTCCAAAAGTCAGCGGTTCCCCATCTCAGCTCAGAAAGCAGGTAGAACAACTTTTGTGGTGCCTTTCAAATGCCTACCAAGGTAGTGTAAAAACTACCAAGAGAACTCCTGCCTGGCACCTTCCCCGGTGGAGTTGTGCATGGGGTGTGTTTGGAACATTTTGTCACCGGCCCGACTCCAAAATTCAGCGGTTCCCCATCTCAGCCCAGAAAGCAGGTAGAACAACTTTTGTGGTGTCCTTTTTATGCCTACAGGAGCAATGTAAAAACTACAGGAGAACTCCTGTCTGGCACCTTCCCCGGTGGAGTTGTGCATGGGGTGTGTTTGGAACATTTTGTCACCGGCCGACTCCAAAATTCAGCGGTTCCCCATCTCAGCCCAGAAAGCAGGTAGAACAACTTTTGTGGTGTCTTTCAGATGCCTACCAGAGCAATGTAAAAACTACCAGGAGAACTCCTGTCTGGCACCTTCCCCGGTGGAGTTGTGCATGGGGTGTGTTTGGAACATTTTGTCACCGGCCGACTCCAAAATTCAGCAGTTCCCCATCTCAGCCCAGAAAGCAGGTAGAACAACTTTTGTGGTGTCTTTCAGATGCCTACCGGAGCAATGTAAAAACTACCAGGAGAACTCCTGTCTGGCACCTTCGCTAGTGGAGTTGTGCGTGGGGTGTGTTTGGAACATTTTGTCACCGGCCGACTCCAAAAGTCAGCGGTTCCCCATCTCAGCCCAGAAGCAGGTAGAACAACTTTTGTGGTGCCTTTCAGCTGCCTACCAAGGTAGTGTAAAAACTACCAAGAGAACTCCTGTCTGGCACCTTCCCCGGTGGAGTTGTGCAGGGGGGTGTGTTTGGAACATTTTGTCACCGCCGAGTCCAAAATTCAGCGTTTCCCCATCTCAGCCCAGAAAGCAGGTAGAACAACTTTTGTGGTGTCTTTCAGATGCCTACCGGAGCAATGTAAAAACTACCAGGAGAACTCCTGTCTGGCACCTTCCCCGGTGGAGTTGTGCATGGGGTGTGTTTGGAACATTTTGTCACCAGCCGAGTCCAAAATTCAGCGGTTCCCCATCTCAGCCCAGAAAGCAGGTAGAACAACTTTTGTGGTGCCTTTCAAATGCCTACCAAGGTAGTGTAAAAACTACCAAGAGAACTCCTGTCTGGCACCTTCCCCGGTGGAGTTGTGCATGGGGTGTGTTTGGAACATTTTGTCACCGGCCGACTCCAAAATTCAGCGGTTCCCCATCTCAGCCCAGAAAGCAGGTAGAACAACTTTTGTGGTGCCTTTCAGGTGCCTACCGGAGCAATGTAAAAACTACCAGGAGAACTCCTGTCTGGCACCTTCCCCGGTGGAGTTGTGCATGGGGTGTGTTCGGAACATTTTGTCACCAGCCGAGTCCAAAATTCAGCGGTTCCCCATCTCAGCCCAGAAAGCAGGTAGAACAACTTTTGTGGTGTCTTTCAGATGCCTACCGGAGCAATGTAAAAACTACCAGGAGAACTCCTGTCTGGCACCTTCCCCGGTGGAGTTGTGCATGGGGTGTGTTTGGAACATTTTGTCACCAGCCGAGTCCAAAATTCAGCGGTTCCCCATCTCAGCCCAGAAAGCAGGTAGAACAACTTTTGTGGTGCCTTTCAAATGCCTACCAAGGTAGTGTAAAAACTACCAAGAGAACTCCTGTCTGGCACCTTCCCCGGTGGAGTTGTGCATGGGGTGTCTTTGGAACATTTTGTCACCGGCCGAGTCCAAAATTCAGCGGTTCCCCATCTCAGCCCAGAAAGCAGGTAGAACAACTTTTGTGGTGTCTTTCAAATGCCTACCAAGGTAGTGTAAAAACTACTAAGAGAACTCCTGTCTGGCACCTTCCCCGGTGGAGTTGTGCATGGGGTGTGTTTGGAACATTTTTTCACCAGCCGACTCCAAAATTCAGCGGTTCCCCATCTCAGCCCAGAAAGCAGGTAGAACAACTTTTGTGGTGTCTTTCAGATGCCTACCGGAGCAATGTAAAAACTACCAGGAGAACTCCTGTCTGGCACCTTCCCCGGTGGAGTTGTGCATGGGGTGTGTTTGGAACATTTTGTCACCAGCCAAGTCCAAAATTCAGCGGTTCCCCATCTCAGCCCAGAAAGCAGGTAGAACAACTTTTGTGGTGTCTTTCAGATGCCTACCGGAGCAATGTAAAAACTACCAGGAGAACTCCTGTCTGGCACCTTCCCGGTGGAGTTGTGCATGTGGTGTGTTTGGAACATTTTGTCACCGGCCGAGTCCAAAATTCAGCGATTCCCCATCTCAGCCCAGAAAGCAGGAAGAACAACTTTTGTGGTGTCCTTTTGATGCCTACAGGAGCAATGTAAAAACTACCAACAGAACTCGTCCCTGGCACCTTCGCTAGTGGAGTTGTGCATGGGGTGTGTTTGGAACATTTTTTCACCGGCCGAGTCCAAAATTCAGCGGTTCCTCATCTCAGCCCAGAAAGCAGGTAGAACAACTTTTGTGGTGTCTTTCAGATGCCTACCGGAGCAATGTAAAAACTACCAGGAGAACTCCTGTCTGGCACCTTCCCCGGTGGAGTTGTGCATGGGGTGTGTTTGGAACATTTTGTCACCGCCGAATCCAAAATTCAGCGGTTCCCCATCTCAGCCCAGAAAGCAGGTAGAACAACTTTTGTGGTGTCTTTCAGATGCCTACCGGAGCAATGTAAAAACTACCAGGAGAACTCCTGTCTGGCACCTTCGCTAGTGGAGTTGTGCGTGGGGGTGTGTTTGGAACATTTTTGTCACCGGCCGACTCCAAAATTCAGCGGTTTCCCCATCTCAGCCCAGAAAGCAGGTAGAACAACTTTTGTGGTGCCTTTCAGCTGCCTACCAAGGTAGTGTAAAAACTACCAAGAGAACTCCTGCCTGGCACCTTCCCCGGTGGAGTTGTGCATGGGGTGTGTTTGGAACATTTTGTCACCGGCCGAGTCCAAAATTCAGCGGTTCCCCATCTCAGCCCAGAAAGCAGGTAGAACAACTTTTGTGGTGCCTTTCAGGTGCCTACCAAGGTAGTGTAAAAACTACCAGGAGAACTCTTGTCTGGCACCTTCCCCGGTGGAGTTGTGCATGGGGTGTGTTTGGAACATTTTGTCACCGGCCGACTCCAAAATTCAGCGGTTCCCCATCTCAGCCCAGAAAGCAGGTAGAACAACTTTTGTGGTGTCTTTCAGATGCCTACCAAGGTAGTGTAAAAACTACTAAGAGAACTCCTGTCTGGCACCTTCCCCGGTGGAGTTGTGCAGGGGGTGTGTTTGGAACATTTTTTTCACCAGCCGACTCCAAAATTCAGCGGTTCCCCATCTCAGCCCAGAAAGCAGGTAGAACAACTTTTGTGGTGTCTTTCAGATGCCTACCGGAGCAATGTAAAAACTACCAGGAGAACTCCTGTCTGGCACCTTCCCCGGTGGAGTTGTGCATGGGGTGTGTTTGGAACATTTTGTCACCCAGCCGACTCCAAAATTCAGCGGTTCCCCCATCTCAGCCCAGAAAGCAGGTAGAACAACTTTTGTGGTGTCTTTCAGATGCCTACCAAGGTAGTGTAAAAACTACCAAGAGAACTCCTGTCTGGCACCTTCCCCGGTGGAGTTGTGCATGGGGTGTCTTTGGAACATTTTGTCACCGGCCGAGTCCAAAATTCAGCGGTTCCCCATCTCAGCCCAGAAAGCAGGTAGAACAACTTTTGTGGTGTCTTTCAGATGCCTACCGGAGCAATGTAAAAACTACCAGGAGAACTCCTGTCTGGCACCTTCCCCGGTGGAGTTGTGCATGGGGTGTGTTTGGAACATTTTGTCACCAGCCAAGTCCAAAATTCAGCGGTTCCCCATCTCAGCCCAGAAAGCAGGTAGAACAACTTTTGTGGTGTCTTTCAGATGCCTACCGGAGCAATGTAAAAACTACCAGGAGAACTCCTGTCTGGCACCTTCCCCGGTGGAGTTGTGCATGTGGTGTGTTTGGAACATTTTGTCACCGGCCGAGTCCAAAATTCAGCGATTCCCCATCTCAGCCCAGAAAGCAGGAAG
This sequence comes from Falco biarmicus, assembly GCF_023638135.1. Classification (NCBI taxonomy): domain Eukaryota; kingdom Metazoa; phylum Chordata; class Aves; order Falconiformes; family Falconidae; genus Falco; species Falco biarmicus. The sequence continues at coordinate 67,248 of NW_026612016.1, read as the reverse complement.
AACAACTTTTGTGGTGTCCTTTTGATGCCTACAGGAGCAATGTAAAAACTACCAACAGAACTCGTCCCTGGCACCTTCGCTAGTGGAGTTGTGCATGGGGTGTGTTTGGAACATTTTTTCACCGGCCGAGTCCAAAATTCAGCGGTTCCTCATCTCAGCCCAGAAAGCAGGTAGAACAACTTTTGTGGTGTCTTTCAGATGCCTACCGGAGCAATGTAAAAACTACCAGGAGAACTCCTGTCTGGCACCTTCCCCGGTGGAGTTGTGCATGGGGTGTGTTTGGAAACATTTTGTCACCGGCCGAATCCAAAATTCAGCGGTTCCCCATCTCAGCCCAGAAAGCAGGTAGAACAACTTTTGTGGTGTCTTTCAGATGCCTACCGGAGCAATGTAAAAACTACCAGGAGAACTCCTGTCTGGCACCTTCGCTAGTGGAGTTGTGCGTGGGGTGTGTTTGGAACATTTTGTCACCGGCCGACTCCAAAAGTCAGCGGTTCCCCATCTCAGCCCAGAAAGCAGGTAGAACAACTTTTGTGGTGCCTTTCAGCTGCCTACCAAGGTAGTGTAAAAACTACCAAGAGAACTCCTGCCTGGCACCTTCCCCGGTGGAGTTGTGCATGGGGTGTGTTTGGAACATTTTGTCACCGGCCGAGTCCAAAATTCAGCGGTTCCCCATCTCAGCCCAGAAAGCAGGTAGAACAACTTTTGTGGTGCCTTTCAGGTGCCTACCAAGGTAGTGTAAAAACTACCAGGAGAACTCTTGTCTGGCACCTTCCCCCGGTGGAGTTGTGCATGGGGTGTGTTTGGAACATTTTGTCACCGGCCGACTCCAAAATTCAGCGGTTCCCCATCTCAGCCCAGAAAGCAGGTAGAACAACTTTTGTGGTGTCTTTCAGATGCCTACCAAGGTAGTGTAAAAACTACTAAGAGAACTCCTGTCTGGCACCTTCCCCGGTGGAGTTGTGCAGGGGGTGTGTTTGGAACATTTTTTCACCAGCCGACTCCAAAATTCAGCGGTTCCCCATCTCAGCCCAGAAAGCAGGTAGAACAACTTTTGTGGTGTCTTTCAGATGCCTACCGGAGCAATGTAAAAACTACCAGGAGAACTCCTGTCTGGCACCTTCCCCGGTGGAGTTGTGCATGGGGTGTGTTTGGAACATTTTGTCACCAGCCGACTCCAAAATTCAGCGGTTCCCCATCTCAGCCCAGAAAGCAGGTAGAACAACTTTTGTGGTGTCTTTCAGATGCCTACTGGAGCAATGTAAAAACTACCAGGAGAACTCCTGTCTGGCACCTTCCCCGGTGGAGTTGTGCATGGGGTGTGTTTGGAACATTTTGTCACCGGCCGAGTCCAAAATTCAGCGATTCCCCATCTCAGCCCAGAAAGCAGGAAGAACAACTTTTGTGGTGTCCTTTTGATGCCTACCGGAGCAATGTAAAAACTACCAACAGAACTCGTCCCTGGCACCTTTGCCGGTGGAGTTGTGCATGGGGTGTGTTTGGAACATTTTTTCACCGGCCGAGTCCAAAATTCAGCGGTTCCTCATCTCAGCCCAGAAAGCAGGTAGAACAACTTTTGTGGTGTCTTTCAGATGCCTACCGGAGCAATGTAAAAACTACCAGGAGAACTCCTGTCTGGCACCTTCCCCGGTGGAGTTGTGCATGGGGTGTGTTTGGAACATTTTGTCACCGGCCGACTCCAAAATTCAGCGGTTCCCCATCTCAGCCCAGAAAGCAGGTAGAACAACTTTTGTGGTGTCTTTCAGATGCCTACCGGAGCAATGTAAAAACTACCAGGAGAACTCCTGTCTGGCACCTTCCCCGGTGGAGTTGTGCATGGGGTGTGTTTGGAACATTTTGTTACCGGCCGAGTCCAAAATTCAGCGGTTCCCCATCTCAGCCCAGAAAGCAGGTAGAACAACTTTTGTGGTGTCTTTCAGGTGCCTACCAAGGTAGTGTAAAAACTACTAAGAGAACTCCTGTCTGGCACCTTCCCCGGTGGAGTTGTGCATGGGGTGTGTTTGGAACATTTTGTCACCGGCCGAGTCCAAAATTCAGCGGTTCCCCATCTCAGCCCAGAAAGCAGGTAGAACAACTTTTGTGGTGTCCTTTTGATGCCTACCGGAGCAATGTAAAAACTACCAAGAGAACTCGTCCCTGGCACCTTCGCTAGTGGAGTTGTGCATGGGGTGTATTTATTAAAATTTTGTCACCAGCCGAGTCCAAAATTCAGCTGTTCCCCATCTCAGCCCAGAAAGCAGGTAGAACAACTTTTGTGGTGCCTTTCAAATGCCTACCAAGGTAGTGTAAAAACTATCAAGAGAACTCTTGTCTGGCACCTTCCCTAGTGGAGTTGTGCATGGGGTGTGTTTGGAACATTTTGTCACCGGCCGAGACCAAAATTCAGCGGTTCCCCATCTCAGCCCAGAAAGCAGGTAGAACAACTTTTGTGGTGTCTTTCAGATGCCTACCGGAGCAATGTAAAAACTACCAGGAGAACTCCTGTCTGGCACCTTCCCCGGTGGAGTTGTGCATGGGGTGTGTTTGGAACATTTTGTCACCAGCCGAGTCCAAAAGTCAGCGGTTCCCCATCTCAGCTCAGAAAGCAGGTAGAACAACTTTTGTGGTGCCTTTCAAATGCCTACCAAGGTAGTGTAAAAACTACCAAGAGAACTCCTGCCTGGCACCTTCCCCGGTGGAGTTGTGCATGAGGTGTCTTTGGAACATTTTGTCACCGGCCGAGTCCAAAATTCAGCGGTTCCCCATCTCAGCCCAGAAAGCAGGTAGAACAACTTTTGTGGTGTCTTTCAGATGCCTACCGGAGCAATGTAAAAACTACCAGGAGAACTCCTGTCTGGCACCTTCCCCGGTGGAGTTGTGCATGGGGTGTGTTTGGAACATTTTGTCACCGGCCGACTCCAAAATTCAGCGGTTCCCCATCTCAGCCCAGAAAGCAGGTAGAACAACTTTTGTGGTGTCTTTCAGATGCCTACCGGAGCAATGTAAAAACTACCAGGAGAACTCCTGTCTGGCACCTTCCCCGGTGGAGTTGTGCATGGGGTGTGTTTGGAACATTTTGTCACCGGCCGAGTCCAAAATTCAGCGGTTCCCCATCTCAGCCCAGAAAGCAGGTAGAACAACTTTTGTGGTGTCCTTTTGATGCCTACCGGAGCAATGTAAAAACTACCAACAGAACTCGTCCCTGGCACCTTCGCTAGTGGAGTTGTGCAGGGGGTGTATTTATTAAAATTTTGTCACCAGCCGAGTCCAAAATTCAGCTGTTCCCCATCTCAGCCCAGAAAGCAGGTAGAACAACTTTTATGCTGCCTTTCAGCTCCCTACCAAGGTAGTGTAAAAACTATCAAGAGAACTCTTGTCTGGCACCTTCCCTAGTGGAGTTGTGCATGGGGTGTGTTTGGAACATTTTGTCACCAGCCGAGTCCAAAATTCAGCGGTTCCCCATCTCAGCCCAGAAAGCAGGTAGAACAACTTTTGTGGTGTCCTTTTGATGCCTACAGGAGCAATGTAAAAACTACCAGGAGAACTCCTGTCTGGCACCTTCCCCGGTGGAGTTGTGCAGGGGGTGTGTTTGGAACATTTTGTCACCAGCCGACTCCAAAATTCAGCGGTTCCCCATCTCAGCTCAGAAAGCAGGAAGAACAACTTTTGTGGTGCCTTTCAGCTGCCTACCAAGGTAGTGTAAAAACTACCAAGAGAACTCCTGCCTGGCACCTTCCCCGGTGGAGTTGTGCATGGGGTGTCTTTGGAACATTTTGTCACCGGCCGACTCCAAAATTCAGCGGTTCCCCATCTCAGCCCAGAAAGCAGGAAGAACAACTTTTGTGGTGTCCTTTTGATGCCTACCGGAGCAATGTAAAAACTACCAGGAGAACTCCTGCCTGGCACCTTCCCCGGTGGAGTTGTGCATGGGGTGTGTTTGGAACATTTTGTCACCGGCCGACTCCAAAATTCAGCGGTTCCCCATCTCAGCCCAGAGAGCAGGTAGAACAACTTTTGTGGTGTCTTTCAGATGCCTACCGGAGCAATGTAAAAACTACCAGGAGAACTCCTGTCTGGCACCTTCCCCGGTGGAGTTGTGCATGGGGTGTGTTTCGAACATTTTGTCACCAGCCGAGTCCAAAATTCAGCTGTTCCCCATCTCAGCCCAGAAAGCAGGTAGAACAACTTTTGTGGTGTCTTTCAGATGCCTACCAAGGTAGTGTAAAAACTACCAGGAGAACTCCTGTCTGGCACCTTCCCCGGTGGAGTTGTGCATGGGGTGTGTTTGGAACATTTTGTCACCGGCCGACTCCAAAATTCAGCGGTTCCCCATCTCAGCCCAGAAAGCAGGTAGAACAACTTTTGTGGTGTCCTTTTGATGCCTACCGGAGCAATGTAAAAACTACCAACAGAACTCGTCCCTGGCACCTTCGCTAGTGGAGTTGTGCATGGGGTGTATTTATTAAAATTTTGTCACCGGCCGACTCCAAAATTCAGCGGTTCCCCATCTCAGCCCAGAAAGCAGGTAGAACAACTTTTGTGGTGCCTTTCAGCTGCCTACCAAGGTAGTGTAAAAACTACCAGGAAAACTCCTGTCTGGCACCTTCCCTAGTGGAGTTGTGCATGGGGTGTGTTTGGAACATTTTGTCACCAGCCGAGTCCAAAATTCAGCGGTTCCCCATCTCAGCCCAGAAAGCAGGTAGAACAACTTTTGTGGTGTCTTTCAGATGCCTACCAGAGCAATGTAAAAACTACCAGGAGAACTCCTGTCTGGCACCTTCCCCGGTGGAGTTGTGCATGGGGTGTGTTTGGAACATTTTGTCACTAGCCAAGTCCAAAATTCAGCGGTTCCCCATCTCAGCCCAGAAAGCAGGTAGAACAACTTTTGTGGTGCCTTTCAAATGCCTACCAAGGTAGTGTAAAAACTACTAAGAGAACTCCTGTCTGGCACCTTCCCCGGTGGAGTTGTGCATGGGGTGTGTTTGGAACATTTTGTCACCGGCCGACTCCAAAATTCAGCGGTTCCCCATCTCAGCCCAGAAAGCAGGTAGAACAACTTTTGTGGTGTCTTTCAGATGCCTACCGGAGCAATGTAAAAACTACCAGGAGAACTCTTGTCTGGCACCTTCCCCGGTGGAGTTGTGCATGGGGTGTGTTTGGAACATTTTGTCACCGGCCGAGTCCAAAATTCAGCGGTTCCCCATCTCAGCCCAGAAAGCAGGTAGAACAACTTTTGTGGTGTCTTTCAGATGCCTACCGGAGCAATGTAAAAACTACCAGGAGAACTCCTGTCTGGCACCTTCCCCGGTGGAGTTGTGCATGGGGTGTGTTTGGAACATTTTGTCACCGGCCGACTCCAAAATTCAGCGGTTCCCCATCTCAGCCCAGAAAGCAGGTAGAACAACTTTTGTGGTGTCTTTCAGATGCCTACCGGAGCAATGTAAAAACTACCAGGAGAACTCCTGTCTGGCACCTTCCCCGGTGGAGTTGTGCATGGGGTGTGTTTGGAACATTTTGTCACCGGCCGACTCCAAAATTCAGCGGTTCCCCATCTCAGCCCAGAAAGCAGGTAGAACAACTTTTGTGGTGTCTTTCAGATGCCTACCGGAGCAATGTAAAAACTACCAGGAGAACTCCTGTCTGGCACCTTCCCCGGTGGAGTTGTGCATGGGGTGTGTTTGGAACATTTTGTCACCGGCCGAGTCCAAAATTCAGCGGTTCCTCATCTCAGCCCAGAAAGCAGGTAGAACAACTTTTGTGGTGTCTTTCAGATGCCTACCGGAGCAATGTAAAAACTACCAGGAGAACTCCTGTCTGGCACCTTCCCCGGTGGAGTTGTGCATGGGGTGTGTTTGGAACATTTTGTCACCGGCCGAGTCCAAAATTCAGCGGTTCCCCATCTCAGCCCAGAAAGCAGGAAGAACAACTTTTGTGGTGTCCTTTTGATGCCTACAGGAGCAATGTAAAAACTACCAGGAGAACTCCTGTCTGGCACCTTCCCCGGTGGAGTTGTGCATGTGGTGTGTTTGGAACATTTTGTCACCGGCCGACTCCAAAATTCAGCGGTTCCCCATCTCAGCCCAGAAAGCAGGTAGAACAACTTTTGTGGTGCCTTTCAAATGCCTACCAAGGTAGTGTAAAAACTACCAAGAGAACTCCTGCCTGGCACCTTCCCCGGTGGAGTTGTGCATGGGGTGTGTTTGGAACATTTTGTCACCGGCCGAATCCAAAATTCAGCGGTTCCCCATCTCAGCTCAGAAAGCAGGTAGAACAACTTTTGTGGTGTCTTTCAGATGCCTACCGGAGCAATGTAAAAACTACCAGGAGAACTCCTGTCTGGCACCTTCGCTAGTGGAGTTGTGCGTGGGGTGTGTTTGGAACATTTTGTCACCGGCCGACTCCAAAAGTCAGCGGTTCCCCATCTCAGCCCAGAAAGCAGGTAGAACAACTTTTGTGGTGCCTTTCAGCTGCCTACCAAGGTAGTGTAAAAACTACCAAGAGAACTCCTGCCTGGCACCTTCCCCGGTGGAGTTGTGCATGGGGTGTGTTTGGAACATTTTGTCACCGGCCGAGTCCAAAATTCAGCGGTTCCCCATCTCAGCCCAGAAAGCAGGTAGAACAACTTTTGTGGTGCCTTTCAGGTGCCTACCAAGGTAGTGTAAAAACTACCAGGAGAACTCTTGTCTGGCACCTTCCCCGGTGGAGTTGTGCATGGGGTGTGTTTGGAACATTTTGTCACCGGCCGACTCCAAAATTCAGCGGTTCCCCATCTCAGCCCAGAAAGCAGGTAGAACAACTTTTGTGGTGTCTTTCAGATGCCTACCAAGGTAGTGTAAAAACTACTAAGAGAACTCCTGTCTGGCACCTTCCCCGGTGGAGTTGTGCAGGGGGTGTGTTTGGAACATTTTTTCACCAGCCGACTCCAAAATTCAGCGGTTCCCCATCTCAGCCCAGAAAGCAGGTAGAACAACTTTTGTGGTGTCTTTCAGATGCCTACCGGAGCAATGTAAAAACTACCAGGAGAACTCCTGTCTGGCACCTTCCCCGGTGGAGTTGTGCATGGGGTGTGTTTGGAACATTTTGTCACCAGCCGACTCCAAAATTCAGCGGTTCCCCATCTCAGCCCAGAAAGCAGGTAGAACAACTTTTGTGGTGTCTTTCAGATGCCTACTGGAGCAATGTAAAAACTACCAGGAGAACTCCTGTCTGGCACCTTCCCCGGTGGAGTTGTGCATGGGGTGTGTTTGGAACATTTTGTCACCGGCCGAGTCCAAAATTCAGCGATTCCCCATCTCAGCCCAGAAAGCAGGAAGAACAACTTTTGTGGTGTCCTTTTGATGCCTACCGGAGCAATGTAAAAACTACCAACAGAACTCGTCCCTGGCACCTTTGCCGGTGGAGTTGTGCATGGGGTGTGTTTGGAACATTTTGTCACCGGCCGAGTCCAAAATTCAGCGGTTCCTCATCTCAGCCCAGAAAGCAGGTAGAACAACTTTTGTGGTGTCTTTCAGATGCCTACCGGAGCAATGTAAAAACTACCAGGAGAACTCCTGTCTGGCACCTTCCCCGGTGGAGTTGTGCATGGGGTGTGTTTGGAACATTTTGTCACCGGCCGACTCCAAAATTCAGCGGTTCCCCATCTCAGCCCAGAAAGCAGGTAGAACAACTTTTCTGGTGTCTTTCAGATGCCTACCGGAGCAATGTAAAAACTACCAGGAGAACTCCTGTCTGGCACCTTCCCCGGTGGAGTTGTGCATGGGGTGTGTTTGGAACATTTTGTCACCGGCCGACTCCAAAATTCAGCGGTTCCCCATCTCAGCCCAGAAAGCAGGTAGAACAACTTTTCTGGTGTCTTTCAGATGCCTACCGGAGCAATGTAAAAACTACCAGGAGAACTCCTGTCTGGCACCTTCCCCGGTGGAGTTGTGCATGGGGTGTGTTTGGAACATTTTGTTACCGGCCGAGTCCAAAATTCAGCGGTTCCCCATCTCAGCCCAGAAAGCAGGTAGAACAACTTTTGTGGTGTCTTTCAGGTGCCTACCAAGGTAGTGTAAAAACTACTAAGAGAACTCCTGTCTGGCACCTTCCCCGGTGGAGTTGTGCATGGGGTGTGTTTGGAACATTTTGTCACCGGCCGAGTCCAAAATTCAGCGGTTCCCCATCTCAGCCCAGAAAGCAGGTAGAACAACTTTTGTGGTGTCCTTTTGATGCCTACCGGAGCAATGTAAAAACTACCAAGAGAACTCGTCCCTGGCACCTTCGCTAGTGGAGTTGTGCATGGGGTGTATTTATTAAAATTTTGTCACCGGCCGAGTCCAAAATTCAGCTGTTCCCCATCTCAGCCCAGAAAGCAGGTAGAACAACTTTTGTGGTGCCTTTCAAATGCCTACCAAGGTAGTGTAAAAACTATCAAGAGAACTCTTCTCTGGCACCTTCCCTAGTGGAGTTGTGCATGGGGTGTGTTTGGAACATTTTGTCACCGGCCGACTCCAAAATTCAGCGGTTCCCCATCTCAGCCCAGAAAGCAGGTAGAACAACTTTTGTGGTGTCTTTCAGATGCCTACCGGAGCAATGTAAAAACTACCAGGAGAACTCCTGTCTGGCACCTTCCCCGGTGGAGTTGTGCATGTGGTGTGTTTGGAACATTTTGTCACCAGCCGAGTCCAAAAGTCAGCGGTTCCCCATCTCAGCCCAGAAAGCAGGTAGAACAACTTTTGTGGTGCCTTTCAAATGCCTACCAAGGTAGTGTAAAAACTACCAAGAGAACTCCTGCCTGGCACCTTCCCCGGTGGAGTTGTGCATGAGGTGTCTTTGGAACATTTTGTCACCGGCCGAGTCCAAAATTCAGCGGTTCCCCATCTCAGCCCAGAAAGCAGGTAGAACAACTTTTGTGGTGTCTTTCAGATGCCTACCGGAGCAATGTAAAAACTACCAGGAGAACTCCTGTCTGGCACCTTCCCCGGTGGAGTTGTGCATGGGGTGTGTTTGGAACATTTTGTCACCGGCCGACTCCAAAATTCAGCGGTTCCCCATCTCAGCCCAGAAAGCAGGTAGAACAACTTTTGTGGTGTCTTTCAGATGCCTACCGGAGCAATGTAAAAACTACCAGGAGAACTCCTGTCTGGCACCTTCCCCGGTGGAGTTGTGCATGGGGTGTGTTTGGAACATTTTGTCACCGGCCGAGTCCAAAATTCAGCGGTTCCCCATCTCAGCCCAGAAAGCAGGTAGAACAACTTTTGTGGTGTCCTTTTGATGCCTACCGGAGCAATGTAAAAACTACCAACAGAACTCGTCCCTGGCACCTTCGCTAGTGGAGTTGTGCAGGGGGTGTATTTATTAAAATTTTGTCACCAGCCGAGTCCAAAATTCAGCTGTTCCCCATCTCAGCCCAGAAAGCAGGTAGAACAACTTTTATGCTGCCTTTCAGCTCCCTACCAAGGTAGTGTAAAAACTATCAAGAGAACTCCTGTCTGGCACCTTCCCTAGTGGAGTTGTGCATGGGGTGTGTTTGGAACATTTTGTCACCAGCCGAGTCCAAAATTCAGCGGTTCCCCATCTCAGCCCAGAAAGCAGGTAGAACAACTTTTGTGGTGTCCTTTTGATGCCTACCGGAGCAATGTAAAAACTACCAGGAGAACTCCTGTCTGGCACCTTCCCCGGTGGAGTTGTGCATGGGGTGTGTTTCGAACATTTTGTCACCAGCCGAGTCCAAAATTCAGCTGTTCCCCATCTCAGCCCAGAAAGCAGGTAGAACAACTTTTGTGGTGTCTTTCAGATGCCTACCAAGGTAGTGTAAAAACTACCAGGAGAACTCCTGTCTGGCACCTTCCCCGGTGGAGTTGTGCATGGGGTGTGTTTGGAACATTTTGTCACCGGCCGACTCCAAAATTCAGCGGTTCCCCATCTCAGCCCAGAAAGCAGGTAGAACAACTTTTGTGGTGTCCTTTTGATGCCTACCGGAGCAATGTAAAAACTACCAACAGAACTCGTCCCTGGCACCTTCGCTAGTGGAGTTGTGCATGGGGTGTATTTATTAAAATTTTGTCACCGGCCGAGTCCAAAATTCAGCGGTTCCCCATCTCAGCCCAGAAAGCAGGTAGAACAACTTTTGTGGTGCCTTTCAGCTGCCTACCAAGGTAGTGTAAAAACTACCAGGAGAACTCCTGTCTGGCACCTTCCCCGGTGGAGTTGTGCAGGGGGTGTGTTTGGAACATTTTGTCACCGGCCAAGTCCAAAATTCAGCGATTCCCCATCTCAGCCCAGAAAGCAGGTAGAACAACTTTTGTGGTGTCTTTCAGATGCCTACCAGAGCAATGTAAAAACTACCAGGAGAACTCCTGTCTGGCACCTTCCCCGGTGGAGTTGTGCATGGGGTGTGTTTGGAACATTTTGTCACTAGCCAAGTCCAAAATTCAGCGGTTCCCCATCTCAGCCCAGAAAGCAGGTAGAACAACTTTTGTGGTGCCTTTCAAATGCCTACCAAGGTAGTGTAAAAACTACTAAGAGAACTCCTGTCTGGCACCTTCCCCGGTGGAGTTGTGCATGGGGTGTCTTTGGAACATTTTGTCACCGGCCGACTCCAAAATTCAGCGGTTCCCCATCTCAGCCCAGAAAGCAGGTAGAACAACTTTTGTGGTGTCTTTCAGATGCCTACCGGAGCAATGTAAAAACTACCAGGAGAACTCCTGTCTGGCACCTTCCCCGGTGGAGTTGTGCATGGGGTGTGTTTGGAACATTTTGTCACCGGCCGACTCCAAAATTCAGCGGTTCCCCATCTCAGCCCAGAAAGCAGGTAGAACAACTTTTGTGGTGTCTTTCAGATGCCTACCGGAGCAATGTAAAAACTACCAGGAGAACTCCTGTCTGGCACCTTCCCCGGTGGAGTTGTGCATGGGGTGTGTTTGGAACATTTTGTCACCGGCCGACTCCAAAATTCAGCGGTTCCCCATCTCAGCCCAGAAAGCAGGTAGAACAACTTTTGTGGTGTCTTTCAGATGCCTACCGGAGCAATGTAAAAACTACCAGGAGAACTCCTGTCTGGCACCTTCCCCGGTGGAGTTGTGCATGGGGTGTGTTTGGAACATTTTGTCACCGGCCGACTCCAAAATTCAGCGGTTCCCCATCTCAGCCCAGAAAGCAGGTAGAACAACTTTTGTGGTGTCTTTCAGATGCCTACCGGAGCAATGTAAAAACTACCAGGAGAACTCCTGTCTGGCACCTTCCCCGGTGGAGTTGTGCATGGGGTGTGTTTGGAACATTTTGTCACCGGCCGAGTCCAAAATTCAGCGGTTCCTCATCTCAGCCCAGAAAGCAGGTAGAACAACTTTTGTGGTGTCTTTCAGATGCCTACCGGAGCAATGTAAAAACTACCAGGAGAACTCCTGTCTGGCACCTTCCCCGGTGGAGTTGTGCATGGGGTGTGTTTGGAACATTTTGTCACCGGCCGAGTCCAAAATTCAGCGGTTCCCCATCTCAGCCCAGAAAGCAGGAAGAACAACTTTTGTGGTGTCCTTTTGATGCCTACAGGAGCAATGTAAAAACTACCAGGAGAACTCCTGTCTGGCACCTTCCCCGGTGGAGTTGTGCATGTGGTGTGTTTGGAACATTTTGTCACCGGCCGACTCCAAAATTCAGCGGTTCCCCATCTCAGCCCAGAAAGCAGGTAGAACAACTTTTGTGGTGCCTTTCAAATGCCTACCAAGGTAGTGTAAAAACTACCAAGAGAACTCCTGCCTGGCACCTTCCCCGGTGGAGTTGTGCATGGGGTGTGTTTGGAACATTTTGTCACTGGCCGAGTCCAAAATTCAGCGGTTCCCCATCTCAGCTCAGAAAGCAGGTAGAACAACTTTTGTGGTGTCTTTCAGATGCCTACCGGAGCAATGTAAAAACTACCAGGAGAACTCCTGTCTGGCACCTTCCCCGGTGGAGTTGTGCATGGGGTGTGTTTGGAACATTTTGTCACCGGCCGACTCCAAAATTCAGCGGTTCCCCATCTCAGCCCAGAAAGCAGGAAGAACAACTTTTGTGGTGTCTTTCAGATGCCTACCGGAGCAATGTAAAAACTACCAGGAGAACTCCTGTCTGGCACCTTCCCCGGTGGAGTTGTGCATGGGGTGTGTTTGGAACATTTTGTCACCGGCCGAGTCCAAAATTCAGCGGTTCCCCATCTCAGCCCAGAAAGCAGGTAGAACAACTTTTGTGGTGTCTTTCAGATGCCTACCGGAGCAATGTAAAAACTACCAGGAGAACTCCTGTCTGGCACCTTCCCCGGTGGAGTTGTGCATGGGGTGTGTTTGGAACATTTTGTCACCGGCCGAGTCCAAAATTCAGCGGTTCCTCATCTCAGCCCAGAAAGCAGGTAGAACAACTTTTGTGGTGTCTTTCAGATGCCTACCGGAGCAATGTAAAAACTACCAGGAGAACTCCTGTCTGGCACCTTCCCCGGTGGAGTTGTGCATGGGGTGTGTTTGGAACATTTTGTCACCGGCCGAGTCCAAAATTCAGCGGTTCCTCATCTCAGCCCAGAAAGCAGGTAGAACAACTTTTGTGGTGTCTTTCAGATGCCTACCGGAGCAATGTAAAAACTACCAGGAGAACTCCTGTCTGGCACCTTCCCCGGTGGAGTTGTGCATGGGGTGTGTTTGGAACATTTTGTCACCGGCCGACTCCAAAATTCAGCGGTTCCCCATCTCAGCCCAGAAAGCAGGTAGAACAACTTTTGTGGTGCCTTTCAGCTGCCTACCAAGGTAGTGTAAAAACTATCAAGAGAACTCTTGTCTGGCACCTTCCCTAGTGGAGTTGTGCATGGGGTGTGTTTGGAACATTTTGTCACCAGCCGAGTCCAAAATTCAGCGGTTCCCCATCTCAGCCCAGAAAGCAGGTAGAACAACTTTTGTGGTGTCTTTCAGATGCCTACCAGAGCAATGTAAAAACTACCAGGAGAACTCCTGTCTGGCACCTTCCCCGGTGGAGTTGTGCATGGGGTGTGTTTGGAACATTTTGTCACTAGCCGAGTCCAAAATTCAGCGGTTCCCCATCTCAGCTCAGAAAGCAGGTAGAACAACTTTTGTGGTGCCTTTCAAATGCCTACCAAGGTAGTGTAAAAACTACCAAGAGAACTCCTGCCTGGCACCTTCCCCGGTGGAGTTGTGCATGGGGTGTGTTTGGAACATTTTGTCACCGGCCGAGTCCAAAATTCAGCGGTTCCCCATCTCAGCCCAGAAAGCAGGAAGAACAACTTTTGTGGTGTCCTTTTGATGCCTACAGGAGCAATGTAAAAACTACCAGGAGAACTCCTGTCTGGCACCTTCCCCGGTGGAGTTGTGCATGTGGTGTGTTTGGAACATTTTGTCACCAGCCGACTCCAAAATTCAGCGGTTCCCCATCTCAGCCCAGAAAGCAGGTAGAACAACTTTTGTGGTGTCTTTCAGATGCCTACCGGAGCAATGTAAAAACTACCAGGAGAACTCCTGTCTGGCACCTTCCCCGGTGGAGTTGTGCATGGGGTGTGTTTGGAACATTTTGTCACCGGCCGACTCCAAAATTCAGCGGTTCCCCATCTCAGCCCAGAAAGCAGGTAGAACAACTTTTGTGGTGTCTTTCAGATGCCTACCGGAGCAATGTAAAAACTACCAGGAGAACTCCTGTCTGGCACCTTCCCCGGTGGAGTTGTGCATGGGGTGTGTTTGGAACATTTTGTCACCGGCCGACTCCAAAATTCAGCGGTTCCCCATCTCAGCCCAGAAAGCAGGTAGAACAACTTTTGTGGTGTCTTTCAGATGCCTACCGGAGCAATGTAAAAACTACCAGGAGAACTCCTGTCTGGCACCTTCCCCGGTGGAGTTGTGCATGGGGTGTGTTTGGAACATTTTGTCACCGGCCGACTCCAAAATTCAGCTGTTCCCCATCTCAGCCCAGAAAGCAGGTAGAACAACTTTTGTGGTGTCTTTCAGATGCCTACCAAGGTAGTGTAAAAACTACCAGGAGAACTCCTGTCTGGCACCTTCCCCGGTGGAGTTGTGCATGGGGTGTGTTTGGAACATTTTGTCACCAGCCGACTCCAAAATTCAGCGGTTCCCCATCTCAGCCCAGAAAGCAGGTAGAACAACTTTTCTGGTGTCTTTCAGATGCCTACCGGAGCAATGTAAAAACTACCAGGAGAACTCCTGTCTGGCACCTTCCCCGGTGGAGTTGTGCATGGGGTGTGTTTGGAACATTTTGTCACCGGCCGACTCCAAAATTCAGCGGTTCCCCATCTCAGCCCAGAAAGCAGGTAGAACAACTTTTGTGGTGTCTTTCAGATGCCTACCGGAGCAATGTAAAAACTACCAGGAGAACTCCTGTCTGGCACCTTCCCCGGTGGAGTTGTGCATGGGGGTGTGTTTGGAACATTTTGTCACCGGCCGAGTCCAAAATTCAGCTGTTCCCCATCTCAGCCCAGAAAGCAGGTAGAACAACTTTTGTGGTGTCTTTCAGATGCCTACCAAGGTAGTGTAAAAACTACCAGGAGAACTCCTGTCTGGCACCTTCCCCGGTGGAGTTGTGCATGGGGTGTCTTTGGAACATTTTGTCACCGGCCGAGTCCAAAATTCAGCGGTTCCTCATCTCAGCCCAGAAAGCAGGTAGAACAACTTTTGTGGTGTCTTTCAGATGCCTACCGGAGCAATGTAAAAACTACAGGAGAACTCCTGTCTGGCACCTTCCCCGGTGGAGTTGTGCATGGGGTGTGTTTGGAACATTTTGTCACCGGCCGACTCCAAAATTCAGCGGTTCCCCATCTCAGCCCAGAAAGCAGGTAGAACAACTTTTGTGGTGTCTTTCAGATGCCTACCGGAGCAATGTAAAAACTACCAGGAGAACTCCTGTCTGGCACCTTCCCCGGTGGAGTTGTGCATGGGGTGTGTTTGGAACATTTTGTCACCGGCCGAGTCCAAAATTCAGCGGTTCCCCATCTCAGCCCAGAAAGCAGGTAGAACAACTTTTGTGGTGCCTTTCAAATGCCTACCAAGGTAGTGTAAAAACTACTAAGAGAACTCCTGTCTGGCACCTTCCCCGGTGGAGTTGTGCAGGGGGTGTGTTTGGAACATTTTGTCACCGGCCGACTCCAAAATTCAGCGGTTCCCCATCTCAGCCCAGAAAGCAGGTAGAACAACTTTTGTGGTGTCCTTTTGATGCCTACCGGAGCAATGTAAAAACTACCAACAGAACTCGTCCCTGGCACCTTCGCTAGTGGAGTTGTGCATGGGGTGTATTTATTAAAATTTTGTCACCGGCCGAGTCCAAAATTCAGCGGTTCCCCATCTCAGCCCAGAAAGCAGGTAGAACAACTTTTGTGGTGCCTTTCAGCTGCCTACCAAGGTAGTGTAAAAAACTACCGGGAAAACTCCTGTCTGGCACCTTCCCTAGTGGAGTTGTGCATGGGCTGTGTTTGGAACATTTTTTCACCGGCCGAGTCCAAAATTCAGCGGTTCCCCATCTCAGCCCAGAGAGCAGGTAGAACAACTTTTGTGGTGTCTTTCAGATGCCTACCAGAGCAATGTAAAAACTACCAACAGAACTCGTCCCTGGCACCTTTGCTAGTAGAGTTGTGCATGGGGTGTATTTAAAAAATTTTTTCACCAGCCGAGTCCAAAATTCAGCGGTTCCCCATCTCAGCTCAGAAAGCAGGTAGAACAACTTTTGTGGTGTCTTTCAGGTGCCTACCAAGGTAGTGTAAAAACTACTAAGAGAACTCCTGTCTGGCACCTTCCCCGGTGGAGTTGTGCATGGGGTGTGTTTGGAACATTTTTTCACCGCCGAGTCCAAAATTCAGCGGTTCCCCATCTCAGCCCAGAAAGCAGGTAGAACAACTTTTGTGGTGTCTTTCAGATGCCTACTGGAGCAATGTAAAAACTATCAAGAGAACTCCTGTCTGGCACCTTCCCCGGTGGAGTTGTGCAGGGGGTGTGTTTGGAACATTTTGTCACCGGCCGAGTCCAAAATTCAGCGGTTCCCCATCTCAGCCCAGAAAGCAGGTAGAACAACTTTTGTGGTGTCTTTCAGATGCCTACCAAGGTAGTGTAAAAACTACCAAGAGAACTCCTGCCTGGCACCTTCCCCGGTGGAGTTGTGCATGGGGTGTGTTTGGAACATTTCGTCACCAGCCAAGTCCAAAATTCAGCGGTTCCCCATCTCAGCTCAGAAAGCAGGTAGAACAACTTTTGTGGTGTCCTTTTGATGCCTACCGGAGCAATGTAAGAACTACCAACAGAACTCGTCCCTGGAACCTTCGCTAGTGGAGTTGTGCATGGGGTGTATTTATTAAAATTTTGTCACCAGCCGAGTCCAAAATTCAGCTGTTCCCCATCTCAGCCCAGAAAGCAGGTAGAACAACTTTTGTGGTGCCTTTCAGATGCCTACCAAGGTAGTGTAAAAACTACCAGGAGAACTCCTGTCTGGCAGCTTCCCTAGTGGAGTTGTGCAGGGGGTGTGTTTGGAACATTTTTTCACCGGCCGACTCCAAAATTCAGCGGTTCCCCATCTCAGCCCAGAAAGCAGGTAGAACAACTTTTGTGGTGTCCTTTTGATGCCTACCGGAGCAATGTAAAAACTACCAGGAGAACTCCTGCCTGGCACCTTCCCCGGTGGAGTTGTGCATGGGGTGTATTTATTAAAATTTTGTCACCAGCCGAGTCCAAAATTCAGCTGTTCCCCATCTCAGCCCAGAAAGCAGGTAGAACAACTTTTGTGGTGCCTTTCAGATGCCTACCAAGGTAGTGTAAAAACTACCAGGAGAACTCCTGTCTGGCACCTTCCCCGGTGGAGTTGTGCAGGGGGTGTGTTTGGAACATTTTTTCACCGGCCGAGTCCAAAATTCAGCGGTTCCCCATCTCAGCCCAGAAAGCAGGTAGAACAACTTTTCTGGTGTCTTTCAGATGCCTACCGGAGCAATGTAAAAACTACCAGGAGAACTCCTGCCTGGCACCTTCCCCGGTGGAGTTGTGCATGGGGTGTGTTTGGAACATTTTGTCACCGGCCGACTCCAAAATTCAGCTGTTCCCCATCTCAGCCCAGAAAGCAGGTAGAACAACTTTTGTGGTGTCTTTCAGATGCCTACCGGAGCAATGTAAAAACTACCAGGAGAACTCCTGTCTGGCACCTTCCCCGGTGGAGTTGTGCATGGGGTGTGTTTGGAACATTTTGTCACCGGCCGACTCCAAAATTCAGCTGTTCCCCATCTCAGCCCAGAAAGCAGGTAGAACAACTTTTGTGGTGTCTTTCAGATGCCTACCAAGGTAGTGTAAAAACTACCAGGAGAACTCCTGTCTGGCACCTTCCCCGGTGGAGTTGTGCATGGGGTGTGTTTGGAACATTTTGTCACCGGCCGAGTCCAAAATTCAGCGGTTCCTCATCTCAGCCCAGAAAGCAGGTAGAACAACTTTTGTGGTGTCTTTCAGATGCCTACCGGAGCAATGTAAAAACTACCAGGAGAACTCCTGTCTGGCACCTTCCCCGGTGGAGTTGTGCATGGGGTGTGTTTGGAACATTTTGTCACCGGCCGACTCCAAAATTCAGCGGTTCCCCATCTCAGCCCAGAAAGCAGGTAGAACAACTTTTGTGGTGTCTTTCAGATGCCTACCGGAGCAATGTAAAAACTACCAGGAGAACTCCTGTCTGGCACCTTCCCCGGTGGAGTTGTGCATGGGGTGTGTTTGGAACATTTTGTCACCAGCCGAGTCCAAAATTCAGCGGTTCCCCATCTCAGCCCAGAAAGCAGGTAGAACAACTTTTGTGGTGCCTTTCAAATGCCTACCAAGGTAGTGTAAAAACTACCAAGAGAACTCCTGTCTGGCACCTTCCCCGGTGGAGTTGTGCATGGGGTGTCTTTGGAACATTTTGTCACCGGCCGAGTCCAAAATTCAGCGGTTCCCCATCTCAGCCCAGAAAGCAGGTAGAACAACTTTTGTGGTGTCCTTTTGATGCCTACTGGAGCAATGTAAAAACTACCAACAGAACTCGTCCCTGGCACCTTCGCTAGTGGAGTTGTGCATGGGGTGTATTTATTAAAATTTTGTCACCGGCAGAGTCCAAAATTCAGCGGTTCCCCATCTCAGCCCAGAAAGCAGGTAGAACAACTTTTGTGGTGCCTTTCAGCTGCCTACCAAGGTAGTGTAAAAACTACCAGGAAAACTCCTGTCTGGCACCTTCCCCGGTGGAGTTGTGCATGGGGTGTGTTTGGAACATTTTGTCACCAGCCGAGTCCAAAATTCAGCGGTTCCCCATCTCAGCCCAGAAAGCAGGTAGAACAACTTTTGTGGTGTCTTTCAGATGCCTACCGGAGCAATGTAAAAACTACCAACAGAACTCGTCCCTGGCACCTTTGCCGGTGGAGTTGTGCATGGGGTGTGTTTGGAACATTTTGTCACCAGCCGAGTCCAAAATTCAGCGGTTCCCCATCTCAGCTCAGAAAGCAGGTAGAACAACTTTTGTGGTGTCTTTCAGATGCCTACCAAGGTAGTGTAAAAACTGCTAAGAGAACTCCTGTCTGGCACCTTCCCCGGTGGAGTTGTGCATGGGGTGTGTTTGGAACATTTTTTCACCGGCCGAGTCCAAAATTCAGCGGTTCCCCATCTCAGCCCAGAAAGCAGGTAGAACAACTTTTGTGGTGTCTTTCAGATGCCTACTGGAGCAATGTAAAAACTATCAAGAGAACTCCTGTCTGGCACCTTCCCCGGTGGAGTTGTGCAGGGGGTGTGTTTGGAACATTTTGTCACCGGCCGAGTCCAAAATTCAGCGGTTCCCCATCTCAGCCCAGAAAGCAGGTAGAACAACTTTTGTGGTGCCTTTCAGCTGCCTACCAAGGTAGTGTAAAAACTACCAGGAGAACTCCTGTCTGGCACCTTCCCCGGTGGAGTTGTGCATGGGGTGTGTTTGGAACATTTTGTCAGTGGCCGAGTCCAAAATTCAGCGGTTCCCCATCTCAGCCCAGAAAGCAGGTAGAACAACTTTTGTGGTGTCCTTTTGATGCCTACCGGAGCAATGTAAAAACTACCAACAGAACTCGTCCCTGGCACCTTCGCTAGTGGAGTTGTGCATGGGGTGTATTTATTAAAATTTTGTCACCAGCCGAGTCCAAAATTCAGCGGTTCCCCATCTCAGCCCAGAAAGCAGGTAGAACAACTTTTGTGGTGTCTTTCAGATGCCTACCAAGGTAATGTGAAAACTACTAAGAGAACTCCTGTCTGGCACCTTCCCCGGTGGAGTTGTGCATGGGGTGTGTTTGGAACATTTTGTCACCGGCCGAGTCCAAAATTCAGCGGTTCCCCATCTCAGCCCAGAAAGCAGGTAGAACAACTTTTGTGGTGTCTTTCAGATGCCTAGCGGAGCAATGTAAAAACTACCAGGAGAACTCCTGCCTGGCACCTTCCCCGGTGGAGTTGTGCATGGGGTGTGTTTGGAACATTTTGTCACCGGCCGACTCCAAAATTCAGCGGTTCCCCATCTCAGCCCAGAAAGCAGGTAGAACAACTTTTGTGGTGTCTTTCAGATGCCTACCAAGGTAGTGTAAAAACTACCAGGAGAACTCCTGTCTGGCACCTTCCCCAGTGGAGTTGTGCATGGGGTGTGTTTGGAACATTTTGTCACCGGCCGAGTCCAAAATTCAGCGGTTCCCCATCTCAGCCCAGAAAGCAGGAAGAACAACTTTTGTGGTGTCTTTCAGATGCCTACCGGAGCAATGTAAAAACTACCAGGAGAACTCCTGTCTGGCACCTTCCCCGGTGGAGTTGTGCAGGGGGTGTGTTTGGAACATTTTGTCACCAGCCGAGTCCAAAATTCAGCTGTTCCCCATCTCAGCCCAGAAAGCAGGTAGAACAACTTTTGTGGTGTCTTTCAGCTGCCTACCAAGGTAGTGTAAAAACTATTAAGAGAACTCCTGTCTGGCACCTTCCCCGGTGGAGTTGTGCATGGGGTGTGTTTGGAACATTTTGTCACTGGCCGACTCCAAAATTCAGCTGTTCCCCATCTCAGCCCAGAAAGCAGGTAGAACAACTTTTGTGGTGTCTTTCAGATGCCTACAGGAGCAATGTAAAAACTACCAACAGAATTCGTTCCTGGCACCTTCGCTAGTGGAGTTGTGCATGGGGTGTATTTATTAAAATTTGGTCACCAGCCAAGTCCAAAATTCAGCGGTTCCCCATCTCAGCCCAGAAAGCAGGAAGAACAACTTTTGTGGTGCCTTTCAGGTGCCTACCAAGGTAGTGTAAAAACTACCAGGAGAACTCCTGTCTGGCACGTTCCCCGGTGGAGTTGTGCATGGGGTGTGTTTGGAACATTTTGTCACCGGCCGAGTCCAAAATTCAGCGGTTCCCCATCTCAGCCCAGAAAGCAGGTAGAACAACTTTTGTGGTGTCCTTTCAGATGCCTACCAAGGTAGTGTAAAAACTACCAAGAGAACTCCTGCCTGGCACCTTCCCCGGTGGAGTTGTGCATGGGGTGTGTTTGGAACATTTTGTCACTGGCCGAGTCCAAAATTCAGCGGTTCCTCATCTCAGCCCAGAAAGCAGGTAGAACAACTTTTGTGGTGCCTTTCAGCTGCCTACCAAGGTAGTGTAAAAACTACTAAGAGAACTCCTGTCTGGCACCTTCCCCGGTGGAGTTGTGCATGGGGTGTGTTTGGAACATTTTTTCACCGGCCGAGTCCAAAATTCAGCGATTCCCCATCTCAGCCCAGAAAGCAGGTAGAACAACTTTTGTGGTGTCCTTTTGATGCCTACCGGAGCAATGTAAAAACTACCAAGAGAACTCGTCCCTGGCACCTTCGCTAGTGGAGTTGTGCATGGGGTGTATTTATTAAAATTTTGTCACCAGCCGACTCCAAAATTCAGCTGTTCCCCATCTCAGCCCAGAAAGCAGGTAGAACAACTTTTGTGGTGCCTTTCAGCTGCCTACCAAGGTAGTGTAAAAACTACCAGGAGAACTCCTGTCTGGCACATTCCCCGGTGGAGTTGTGCATGGGGTGTGTTTGGAACGTTTTGTCACCGGCCGACTCCAAAATTCAGCGGTTCCCCATCTCAGCCCAGAAAGCAGGTAGAACAACTTTTGTGGTGTCTTTCAGCTGCCTACCGGAGCAATGTAAAAACTACCAGGAGAACTCCTTTCTGGCACCTTCCCCGGTGGAGTTGTGCATGGGGTGTGTTCGGAACATTTTGTCACCAGCCGAGTCCAAAAATTCAGCGGTTCCCCATCTCAGCCCAGAAAGCAGGTAGAACAACTTTTGTGGTGTCTTTCAGATGCCTACCAAGGTAGTGTAAAAACTATTAAGAGAACTCCTGTCTGGCACCTTCCCCGGTGGAGTTGTGCATGGGGTGTGTTTGGAACATTTTGTCACCAGCCGACTCCAAAATTCAGCGGTTCCCCATCTCAGCCCAGAAAGCAGGAAGAACAACTTTTGTGGTGCCTTTCAGGTGCCTACCAAGGTAGTGTAAAAACTACCAGGAGAACTCCTGTCTGGCACCTTCCCCGGTGGAGTTGTGCATGGGGTGTGTTTGGAACATTTTGTCACCGGCCGACTCCAAAATTCAGCGGTTCCCCATCTCAGCCCAGAAAGCAGGTAGAACAACTTTTGTGGTGCCTTTCAGGTGCCTACCAAGGTAGTGTAAAAACTACTAAGAGAACTCCTGTTGGCACCTTCCCCGGTGGAGTTGTGCAGGGGGTGTGTTTGGAACATTTTTTCACCGGCCGACTCCAAAATTCAGCGGTTCCCCATCTCAGCCCAGAAAGCAGGTAGAACAACGTTTGTGGTGTCTTTCAGATGCCTACCGGAGCAATGTAAAAACTATTAAGAGAACTCCTGTCTGGCACGTTCCCCGGTGGAGTTGTGCATGGGGTGTGTTTGGAACATTTTGTCACCGGCCGAGTCCAAAATTCAGCGATTCCCCATCTCAGCCCAGAAAGCAGGTAGAACAACTTTTGTGGTGTCTTTCAGATGCCTACCGGAGCAATGTAAAAACTACCAACAGAACTCGTCCCTGGCACCTTCGCTAGTGGAGTTGTGCATGGGGTGTATTTATTAAAATTTTGTCACCAGCCGAGTCCAAAATTCAGCTGTTCCCCATCTCAGCCCAGAAAGCAGGTAGAACAACTTTTGTGGTGTCTTTCAGATGCCTACCAGAGCAATGTAAAAACTACCAGGAGAACTCCTGTCTGGCACCTTCCCCGGTGGAGTTGTGCATGGGGTGTGTTTGGAACATTTTGTCACCGGCCGACTCCAAAATTCAGCGGTTCCTCATCTCAGCCCAGAAAGCAGGTAGAACAACTTTTCTGGTGTCTTTCAGATGCCTACCGGAGCAATGTAAAAACTACCAGGAGAACTCCTGTCTGGCACCTTCCCCGGTGGAGTTGTGCATGGGGTGTGTTTGGAACATTTTGTCACCGGCCGAGTCCAAAATTCAGCGGTTCCCCATCTCAGCCCAGAAAGCAGGTAGAACAACTTTTGTGGTGTCTTTCAGATGCCTACCGGAGCAATGTAAAAACTACCAGGAGAACTCCTGTCTGGCACCTTCCCCGGTGGAGTTGTGCATGGGGTGTGTTTGGAACATTTTGTCACCGGCCGACTCCAAAATTCAGCGGTTCCCCATCTCAGCCCAGAAAGCAGGTAGAACAACTTTTGTGGTGCCTTTCAAATGCCTACCAAGGTAGTGTAAAAACTACCAAGAGAACTCCTGCCTGGCACCTTCCCCGGTGGAGTTGTGCAGGGGGTGTGTTTGGAACATTTTGTCACCGGCCGAGTCCAAAATTCAGCGGTTCCCCATCTCAGCCCAGAAAGCAGGTAGAACAACTTTTGTGGTGTCCTTTTGATGCCTACAGGAGCAATGTAAAAACTACCAGGAGAACTCCTGTCTGGCACCTTCCCCGGTGGAGTTGTGCATGTGGTGTGTTTGGAACATTTTGTCACCGGCCGACTCCAAAATTCAGCGGTTCCCCATCTCAGCCCAGAATGCAGGAAGAACAACTTTTGTGGTGTCTTTCAGATGCCTACTGGAGCAATGTAAAAACTACCAGGAGAACTCCTGTCTGGCACCTTCCCCGGTGGAGTTGTGCATGGGGTGTGTTTGGAACATTTTGTCACCGGCCGACTCCAAAATTCAGCGGTTCCCCATCTCAGCCCAGAAAGCAGGTAGAACAACTTTTGTGGTGTCTTTCAGATGCCTACCGGAGCAATGTAAAAACTACCAGGAGAACTCCTGTCTGGCACCTTCCCCGGTGGAGTTGTGCATGGGGTGTGTTTGGAACATTTTGTCACCGGCCGACTCCAAAATTCAGCGGTTCCCCATCTCAGCCCAGAAAGCAGGTAGAACAACTTTTGTGGTGTCTTTCAGATGCCTACCAAGGTAGTGTAAAAACTACCAGGAGAACTCCTGTCTGGCACCTTCCCCGGTGGAGTTGTGCATGGGGTGTGTTTGGAACATTTTGTCACCGGCCGAGTCCAAAATTCAGCGGTTCCTCATCTCAGCCCAGAAAGCAGGTAGAACAACTTTTGTGGTGTCTTTCAGATGCCTACCGGAGCAATGTAAAAACTACCAAGAGAACTCCTGTCTGGCACCTTCCCCGGTGGAGTTGTGCATGGGGTGTGTTTGGAACATTTTGTCACCGGCCGACTCCAAAATTCAGCGGTTCCCCATCTCAGCCCAGAAAGCAGGTAGAACAACTTTTGTGGTGTCTTTCAGATGCCTACCGGAGCAATGTAAAAACTACCAGGAGAACTCCTGTCTGGCACCTTCCCCGGTGGAGTTGTGCATGGGGTGTGTTTGGAACATTTTGTCACCAGCCGAGTCCAAAATTCAGCGGTTCCCCATCTCAGCCCAGAAAGCAGGTAGAACAACTTTTGTGGTGCCTTTCAAATGCCTACCAAGGTAGTGTAAAAACTACCAAGAGAACTCCTGTCTGGCACCTTCCCCGGTGGAGTTGTGCATGGGGTGTGTTTGGAACATTTTGTCACCGGCCGACTCCAAAATTCAGCGGTTCCCCATCTCAGCCCAGAAAGCAGGTAGAACAACTTTTGTGGTGTCCTTTTGATGCCTACCGGAGCAATGTAAAAACTACCAACAGAACTCGTCCCTGGCACCTTCGCTAGTAGAGTTGTGCATGGTGTGTATTTATTAAAATTTTGTCACCAGCCGAGTCCAAAATTCAGCGGTTCCCCATCTCAGCCCAGGAAGCAGGTAGAACAACTTTTGTGGTGTCTTTCAGATGCCTACCAAGGTAGTGTAAAAACTACTAAGAGAACTCCTGTCTGGCACCTTCCCCGGTGGAGTTGTGCATGGGGTGTGTTTGGAACATTTTTTCACCGGCCGAGTCCAAAATTCAGCGGTTCCCCATCTCAGCCCAGAAAGCAGGTAGAACAACTTTTGTGGTGTCTTTCAGATGCCTACTGGAGCAATGTAAAAACTATCAAGAGAACTCCTGTCTGGCACCTTCCCCGGTGGAGTTGTGCAGGGGGTGTGTTTGGAACATTTTGTCACCGGCCGAGTCCAAAATTCAGCGGTTCCCCATCTCAGCCCAGAAAGCAGGTAGAACAACTTTTGTGGTGCCTTTCAGCTGCCTACCAAGGTAGTGTAAAAACTACCAGGAGAACTCCTGTCTGGCACCTTCCCCGGTGGAGTTGTGCATGGGGTGTGTTTGGAACATTTTGTCACTGGCCGAGTCCAAAATTCAGCGGTTCCCCATCTCAGCTCAGAAAGCAGGTAGAACAACTTTTGTGGTGTCCTTTTGATGCCTACCGCAGCAATGTAAAAACTACCAACAGAACTCGTCCCTGGAACCTTCGCTAGTGGAGTTGTGCATGGGGTGTATTTATTAAAATTTTGTCACCAGCCGAGTCCAAAATTCAGCTGTTCCCCATCTCAGCCCAGAAAGCAGGTAGAACAACTTTTGTGGTGCCTTTCAGCTGCCTACCAAGGTAGTGTAAAAACTACCAGGAGAACTCCTGTCTGGCACCTTCCCCGGTGGAGTTGTGCATGGGGTGTGTTTGGAACATTTTGTCACCGGCCGACTCCAAAATTCAGCGGTTCCCCATCTCAGCCCAGAAAGCAGGTAGAACAACTTTTGTGGTGTCTTTCAGATGCCTACCGGAGCAATGTAAAAACTACCAGGAGAACTCCTGTCTGGCACCTTCCCCGGTGGAGTTGTGTATGGGGTGTGTTTGGAACATTTTGTCACCGGCCGACTCCAAAATTCAGCGGTTCCCCATCTCAGCCCAGAAAGCAGGTAGAACAACTTTTGTGGTGTCTTTCAGATGCCTACCAAGGTAGTGTAAAAACTACCAGGAGAACTCCTGTCTGGCACCTTCCCCGGTGGAGTTGTGCATGGGGTGTGTTTGGAACATTTTGTCACCGGCCGAGTCCAAAATTCAGCGGTTCCTCATCTCAGCCCAGAAAGCAGGTAGAACAACTTTTGTGGTGTCTTTCAGATGCCTACCGGAGCAATGTAAAAACTACCAAGAGAACTCCTGTCTGGCACCTTCCCCGGTGGAGTTGTGCATGGGGTGTGTTTGGAACATTTTGTCACCGGCCGACTCCAAAATTCAGCGGTTCCCCATCTCAGCCCAGAAAGCAGGTAGAACAACTTTTGTGGTGTCTTTCAGATGCCTACCGGAGCAATGTAAAAACTACCAGGAGAACTCCTGTCTGGCACCTTCCCCGGTGGAGTTGTGCATGGGGTGTGTTTGGAACATTTTGTCACCAGCCGAGTCCAAAATTCAGCGGTTCCCCATCTCAGCCCAGAAAGCAGGTAGAACAACTTTTGTGGTGCCTTTCAAATGCCTACCAAGGTAGTGTAAAAACTACCAAGAGAACTCCTGTCTGGCACCTTCCCCGGTGGAGTTGTGCATGGGGTGTGTTTGGAACATTTTGTCACCGGCCGACTCCAAAATTCAGCGGTTCCCCATCTCAGCCCAGAAAGCAGGTAGAACAACTTTTGTGGTGTCCTTTTGATGCCTACCGCAGCAATGTAAAAACTACCAACAGAACTCGTCCCTGGCACCTTCGCTAGTAGAGTTGTGCATGGTGTGTATTTATTAAAATTTTGTCACCAGCCGAGTCCAAAATTCAGCGGTTCCCCATCTCAGCCCAGGAAGCAGGTAGAACAACTTTTGTGGTGTCTTTCAGATGCCTACCAAGGTAGTGTAAAAACTACTAAGAGAACTCCTGTCTGGCACCTTCCCCGGTGGAGTTGTGCATGGGGTGTGTTTGGAACATTTTTTCACCGGCCGAGTCCAAAATTCAGCGGTTCCCCATCTCAGCCCAGAAAGCAGGTAGAACAACTTTTGTGGTGTCTTTCAGATGCCTACTGGAGCAATGTAAAAACTATCAAGAGAACTCCTGTCTGGCACCTTCCCCGGTGGAGTTGTGCAGGGGGTGTGTTTGGAACATTTTGTCACCGGCCGAGTCCAAAATTCAGCGGTTCCCCATCTCAGCCCAGAAAGCAGGAAGAACAACTTTTGTGGTGCCTTTCAGCTGCCTACCAAGGTAGTGTAAAAACTACCAGGAGAACTCCTGCCTGGCACCTTCCCCGGTGGAGTTGTGCATGGGGTGTGTTTGGAACATTTTGTCACTGGCCGAGTCCAAAATTCAGCGGTTCCCCATCTCAGCTCAGAAAGCAGGTAGAACAACTTTTGTGGTGTCCTTTTGATGCCTACCGCAGCAATGTAAAAACTACCAACAGAACTCGTCCCTGGAACCTTCGCTAGTGGAGTTGTGCATGGGGTGTATTTATTAAAATTTTGTCACCAGCCGAGTCCAAAATTCAGCTGTTCCCCATCTCAGCCCAGAAAGCAGGTAGAACAACTTTTGTGGTGCCTTTCAGCTGCCTACCAAGGTAGTGTAAAAACTACCAGGAGAACTCCTGTCTGGCACCTTCCCCGGTGGAGTTGTGCAGGGGGTGTGTTTGGAACATTTTGTCACCGGCCGACTCCAAAATTCAGCGGTTCCCCATCTCAGCCCAGAAAGCAGGTAGAACAACTTTTGTGGTGTCCTTTTGATGCCTACCGGAGCAATGTAAAAACTACCAGGAGAACTCCTGCCTGGCACCTTCCCCGGTGGAGTTGTGCATGGGGTGTATTTATTAAAATTTTGTCACCAGCCGAGTCCAAAATTCAGCTGTTCTCCATCTCAGCCCAGAAAGCAGGTAGAACAACTTTTGTGGTGTCTTTCAGCTGCCTACCAAGGTAGTGTAAAAACTACCAGGAGAACTCCTGTCTGGCACCTTCCCCGGTGGAGTTGTGCATGGGGTGTGTTTGGAACATTTTGTCACCGGCCGAGTCCAAAATTCAGCGGTTCCCCATCTCAGCTCAGAAAGCAGGAAGAACAACTTTTGTGGTGTCTTTCAGATGCCTACCAAGGTAGTGTAAAAACTACTAAGAGAACTCCTGTCTGGCACCTTCCCCGGTGGAGTTGTGCAGGGGGTGTGTTTGGAACATTTTGTCACCGGCCGACTCCAAAATTCAGCTGTTCCCCATCTCAGCCCAGAAAGCAGGTAGAACAACTTTTGTGGTGTCTTTCAGATGCCTACCAAGGTAGTGTAAAAACTATTAAGAGAACTCCTGTCTGGCACCTTCCCCGGTGGAGTTGTGCATGGGGTGTGTTTGGAACATTTTGTCACCGGCCGACTCCAAAATTCAGCGGTTCCCCATCTCAGCCCAGAAAGCAGGTAGAACAACGTTTGTGGTGTCTTTCAGATGCCTACCGGAGCAATGTAAAAACTATTAAGAGAACTCCTGTCTGGCACGTTCCCCGGTGGAGTTGTGCATGGGGTGTGTTTGGAACATTTTTTCACCGGCCGAGTCCAAAATTCAGCGATTCCCCATCTCAGCCCAGAAAGCAGGTAGAACAACTTTTGTGGTGTCCTTTTGATGCCTACCGGAGCAATGTAAAAACTACCAGGAGAACTCCTGCCTGGCACCTTCCCCGGTGGAGTTGTGCATGGGGTGTATTTATTAAAATTTTGTCACCAGCCGAGTCCAAAATTCAGCTGTTCTCCATCTCAGCCCAGAAAGCAGGTAGAACAACTTTTGTGGTGTCTTTCAGCTGCCTACCAAGGTAGTGTAAAAACTACCAGGAGAACTCCTGTCTGGCACCTTCCCCGGTGGAGTTGTGCATGGGGTGTGTTTGGAACATTTTGTCACCGGCCGACTCCAAAATTCAGCGGTTCCCCATCTCAGCCCAGAAAGCAGGAAGAACAACTTTTGTGGTGTCTTTCAGATGCCTACCGGAGCAATGTAAAAACTACCAGGAGAACTCCTGTCTGGCACCTTCCCCGGTGGAGTTGTGCAGGGGGTGTGTTTGGAACATTTTGTCACCAGCCGAGTCCAAAATTCAGCTGTTCCCCATCTCAGCCCAGAAAGCAGGTAGAACAACTTTTGTGGTGTCTTTCAGATGCCTACCAAGGTAGTGTAAAAACTATTAAGAGAACTCCTGTCTGGCACCTTCCCCGGTGGAGTTGTGCAGGGGGTGTGTTTGGAACATTTTGTCACCGGCCGACTCCAAAATTCAGCGGTTCCCCATCTCAGCCCAGAAAGCAGGTAGAACAACTTTTCTGGTGTCTTTCAGCTGCCTACAGGAGCAATGTAAAAACTACCAGGAGTATTCGTTCCTGGCACCTTCGCTAGTGGAATTGTGCATGGGGTGTATTTATTAAAATTTGGTCACCAGCCAAGTCCAAAATTCAGCGGTTCCCCATCTCAGCCCAGAAAGCAGGAAGAACAACCTTTGTGGTGCCTTTCAGGTGCCTACCAAGGTAGTGTAAAAACTACTAAGAGAACTCCTGTTTGGCACCTTCCCCGGTGGAGTTGTGCAGGGGGTGTGTTTGGAAAATTTTGTCACCGGCCGACTCCAAAATTCAGCGGTTCCCCATCTCAGCCCAGAAAGCAGGTAGAACAACGTTTGTGGTGTCTTTCAGATGCCTACCGGAGCAATGTAAAAACTACCAGGAGAACTCCTGTCTGGCACCTTCCCCGGTGGAGTTGTGCATGGGGTGTGTTTGGAACATTTTGTCACCGGCCGACTCCAAAATTCAGCGGTTCCCCATCTCAGCCCAGAAAGCAGGTAGAACAACTTTTGTGGTGTCTTTCAGATGCCTACCAAGGTAGTGTAAAAACTACCAAGAGAACTCCTGCCTGGCACCTTCCCCGGTGGAGTTGTGCATGGGGTGTGTTTGGAACATTTTGTCACTGGCCGAGTCCAAAATTCAGCGGTTCCTCATCTCAGCCCAGAAAGCAGGTAGAACAACTTTTGTGGTGCCTTTCAGCTGCCTACCAAGGTAGTGTAAAAACTACTAAGAGAACTCCTGTCTGGCACCTTCCCCGGTGGAGTGGTGCATGGGGTGTGTTTGGAACATTTTTTCACCGGCCGAGTCCAAAATTCAGCGATTCCCCATCTCAGCCCAGAAAGCAGGTAGAACAACTTTTGTGGTGTCCTTTTGATGCCTACCGGAGCAATGTAAAAACTACCAGGAGAACTCGTCCCTGGCACCTTCGCTAGTGGAGTTGTGCATGGGGTGTATTTATTAAAATGTTGTCACCAGCCGACTCCAAAATTCAGCGGTTCCCCATCTCAGCCCAGAAAGCAGGTAGAACAACTTTTGTGGTGCCTTTCAGCTGCCTACCAAGGTAGTGTAAAAACTACCAGGAGAACTCCTGTCTGGCACCTTCCCCGGTGGAGTTGTGCATGGGGTGTGTTTGGAACATTTTGTCACCGGCCGACTCCAAAATTCAGCGGTTCCCCATCTCAGCCCAGAAAGCAGGTAGAACAACTTTTGTGGTGCCTTTCAGGTGCCTACCAAGGTAGTGTAAAAACTACTAAGAGAACTCCTGTCTGGCACCTTCCCCGGTGGAGTTGTGCATGGGGTGTGTTTGGAACATTTTGTCACTGGCCGACTCCAAAATTCAGCGGTTCCCCATCTCAGCCCAGAAAGCAGGTAGAACAACGTTTGTGGTGTCTTTCAGATGCCTACCGGAGCAATGTAAAAACTATTAAGAGAACTCCTGTCTGGCACGTTCCCCGGTGGAGTTGTGCATGGGGTGTGTTTGGAACATTTTGTCACCGGCCGACTCCAAAATTCAGCGGTTCCCCATCTCAGCCCAGAAAGCAGGTAGAACAACTTTTGTGGTGTCTTTTTGATGCCTACCGGAGCAATGTAAAAACTACCAGGAGAACTCCTGTCTGGCACCTTCCCCGGTGGAGTTGTGCATGGGGTGTGTTTGGAACATTTTGTCACCAGCCGAGTCCAAAATTCAGCGGTTCCCCATCTCAGCCCAGAAAGCAGGTAGAACAACTTTTGTGGTGCCTTTCAAATGCCTACCAAGGTAGTGTAAAAACTACCAAGAGAACTCCTGTCTGGCACCTTCCCCGGTGGAGTTGTGCAGGGGGTGTGTTTGGAACATTTTGTCACCGGCCGACTCCAAAATTCAGCGGTTCCCCATCTCAGCCCAGAAAGCAGGTAGAACAACTTTTGTGGTGTCCTTTTGATGCCTACCGGAGCAATGTAAAAACTACCAACAGAACTCGTCCCTGGCACCTTCGCTAGTGGAGTTGTGCATGGGGTGTATTTATTAAAATTTTGTCACCAGCCGAGTCCAAAATTCAGCGGTTCCCCATCTCAGCCCAGAAAGCAGGTAGAACAACTTTTGTGGTGTCTTTCAGATGCCTACCAAGGTAATGTGAAAACTACTAAGAGAACTCCTGTCTGGCACCTTCCCCGGTGGAGTTGTGCATGGGGTGTGTTTGGAACATTTTGTCACCGCCCGACTCCAAAATTCAGCGGTTCCCCATCTCAGCCCAGAAAGCAGGAAGAACAACTTTTGTGGTGTCCTTTTGATGCCTACAGGAGCAATGTAAAAACTACCAGGAGAACTCCTGTCTGGCACCTTCCCCGGTGGAGTTGTGCATGTGGTGTGTTTGGAACATTTTGTCACCGGCCGAGTCCAAAATTCAGCGGTTCCCCATCTCAGCCCAGAAAGCAGGTAGAACAACTTTTTTGGTGTCTTTCAGATGCCTACCAAGGTAGTGTAAAAACTACTAAGAGAACTCCTGTCTGGCACCTTCCCCGGTGGAGTTGTGCATGGGGTGTGTTTGGAACATTTTTTCACCGGCCGAGTCCAAAATTCAGCGGTTCCCCATCTCAGCCCAGAAAGCAGGTAGAACAACTTTTGTGGTGTCTTTCAGATGCCTACTGGAGCAATGTAAAAACTATCAAGAGAACTCCTGTCTGGCACCTTCCCCGGTGGAGTTGTGCAGGGGGTGTGTTTGGAACATTTTGTCACCGGCCGACTCCAAAATTCAGCGGTTCCCCATCTCAGCCCAGAAAGCAGGTAGAACAACTTTTGTGGTGCCTTTCAGCTGCCTACCAAGGTAGTGTAAAAACTACCAGGAGAACTCCTGTCTGGCACCTTCCCCGGTGGAGTTGTGCATGGGGTGTGTTTGGAACATTTTGTCACTGGCCGAGTCCAAAATTCAGCGGTTCCCCATCTCAGCTCAGAAAGCAGGTAGAACAACTTTTGTGGTGTCCTTTTGATGCCTACCGCAGCAATGTAAAAACTACCAACAGAACTCGTCCCTGGAACCTTCGCTAGTGGAGTTGTGCATGGGGTGTATTTATTAAAATTTTGTCACCAGCCGAGTCCAAAATTCAGCTGTTCCCCATCTCAGCCCAGAAAGCAGGTAGAACAACTTTTGTGGTGCCTTTCAGCTGCCTACCAAGGTAGTGTAAAAACTACCAGGAGAACTCCTGTCTGGCACCTTCCCCGGTGGAGTTGTGCATGGGGTGTGTTTGGAACATTTTGTCACCGGCCGACTCCAAAATTCAGCGGTTCCCCATCTCAGCCCAGAAAGCAGGTAGAACAACTTTTGTGGTGTCTTTCAGATGCCTACCGGAGCAATGTAAAAACTACCAGGAGAACTCCTGTCTGGCACCTTCCCCGGTGGAGTTGTGCATGGGGTGTGTTTGGAACATTTTGTCACCGGCCGACTCCAAAATTCAGCGGTTCCCCATCTCAGCCCAGAAAGCAGGTAGAACAACTTTTGTGGTGTCCTTTTGATGCCTACCGGAGCAATGTAAAAACTACCAACAGAACTCGTCCCTGGCACCTTCGCTAGTAGAGTTGTGCATGGTGTGTATTTATTAAAATTTTGTCACCAGCCGAGTCCAAAATTCAGCGGTTCCCCATCTCAGCCCAGGAAGCAGGTAGAACAACTTTTGTGGTGTCTTTCAGATGCCTACCAAGGTAGTGTAAAAACTACTAAGAGAACTCCTGTCTGGCACCTTCCCCGGTGGAGTTGTGCATGGGGTGTGTTTGGAACATTTTTTCACCGGCCGAGTCCAAAATTCAGCGGTTCCCCATCTCAGCCCAGAAAGCAGGTAGAACAACTTTTGTGGTGTCTTTCAGATGCCTACTGGAGCAATGTAAAAACTATCAAGAGAACTCCTGTCTGGCACCTTCCCCGGTGGAGTTGTGCAGGGGGTGTGTTTGGAACATTTTGTCACCGGCCGAGTCCAAAATTCAGCGGTTCCCCATCTCAGCCCAGAAAGCAGGTAGAACAACTTTTGTGGTGCCTTTCAGCTGCCTACCAAGGTAGTGTAAAAACTACCAGGAGAACTCCTGTCTGGCACCTTCCCCGGTGGAGTTGTGCATGGGGTGTGTTTGGAACATTTTGTCACTGGCCGAGTCCAAAATTCAGCGGTTCCCCATCTCAGCTCAGAAAGCAGGTAGAACAACTTTTGTGGTGTCCTTTTGATGCCTACCGCAGCAATGTAAAAACTACCAACAGAACTCGTCCCTGGCACCTTCGCTAGTGGAGTTGTGCATGGGGTGTATTTATTAAAATTTTGTCACCAGCCGAGTCCAAAATTCAGCTGTTCCCCATCTCAGCCCAGAAAGCAGGTAGAACAACTTTTGTGGTGCCTTTCAGCTGCCTACCAAGGTAGTGTAAAAACTACCAGGAGAACTCCTGTCTGGCACCTTCCCCGGTGGAGTTGTGCATGGGGTGTGTTTGGAACATTTTGTCACCGGCCGACTCCAAAATTCAGCGGTTCCCCATCTCAGCCCAGAAAGCAGGTAGAACAACTTTTGTGGTGTCTTTCAGATGCCTACCGGAGCAATGTAAAAACTACCAGGAGAACTCCTGTCTGGCACCTTCCCCGGTGGAGTTGTGTATGGGGTGTGTTTGGAACATTTTGTCACCGGCCGACTCCAAAATTCAGCGGTTCCCCATCTCAGCCCAGAAAGCAGGTAGAACAACTTTTGTGGTGTCTTTCAGATGCCTACCAAGGTAGTGTAAAAACTACCAGGAGAACTCCTGCCTGGCACCTTCCCCGGTGGAGTTGTGCATGGGGTGTGTTTGGAACATTTTGTCACCGGCCGAGTCCAAAATTCAGCGGTTCCTCATCTCAGCCCAGAAAGCAGGTAGAACAACTTTTGTGGTGTCTTTCAGATGCCTACCGGAGCAATGTAAAAACTACCAAGAGAACTCCTGTCTGGCACCTTCCCCGGTGGAGTTGTGCATGGGGTGTGTTTGGAACATTTTGTCACCGGCCGAGTCCAAAATTCAGCGGTTCCCCATCTCAGCCCAGAAAGCAGGTAGAACAACTTTTGTGGTGTCTTTCAGATGCCTACCGGAGCAATGTAAAAACTACCAGGAGAACTCCTGTCTGGCACCTTCCCCGGTGGAGTTGTGCATGGGGTGTGTTTGGAACATTTTGTCACCAGCCGAGTCCAAAATTCAGCGGTTCCCCATCTCAGCCCAGAAAGCAGGTAGAACAACTTTTGTGGTGCCTTTCAAATGCCTACCAAGGTAGTGTAAAAACTACCAAGAGAACTCCTGTCTGGCACCTTCCCCGGTGGAGTTGTGCATGGGGTGTGTTTGGAACATTTTGTCACCGGCCGACTCCAAAATTCAGCGGTTCCCCATCTCAGCCCAGAAAGCAGGTAGAACAACTTTTGTGGTGTCCTTTTGATGCCTACCGGAGCAATGTAAAAACTACCAACAGAACTCGTCCCTGGCACCTTCGCTAGTAGAGTTGTGCATGGTGTGTATTTATTAAAATTTTGTCACCAGCCGAGTCCAAAATTCAGCGGTTCCCCATCTCAGCCCAGGAAGCAGGTAGAACAACTTTTGTGGTGTCTTTCAGATGCCTACCAAGGTAGTGTAAAAACTACTAAGAGAACTCCTGTCTGGCACCTTCCCCGGTGGAGTTGTGCATGGGGTGTGTTTGGAACATTTTTTCACCGGCCGAGTCCAAAATTCAGCGGTTCCCCATCTCAGCCCAGAAAGCAGGTAGAACAACTTTTGTGGTGTCTTTCAGATGCCTACTGGAGCAATGTAAAAACTATCAAGAGAACTCCTGTCTGGCACCTTCCCCGGTGGAGTTGTGCAGGGGGTGTGTTTGGAACATTTTGTCACCGGCCGAGTCCAAAATTCAGCGGTTCCCCATCTCAGCCCAGAAAGCAGGAAGAACAACTTTTGTGGTGCCTTTCAGCTGCCTACCAAGGTAGTGTAAAAACTACCAGGAGAACTCCTGTCTGGCACCTTCCCCGGTGGAGTTGTGCATGGGGTGTGTTTGGAACATTTTGTCACTGGCCGAGTCCAAAATTCAGCGGTTCCCCATCTCAGCTCAGAAAGCAGGTAGAACAACTTTTGTGGTGTCCTTTTGATGCCTACCGCAGCAATGTAAAAACTACCAACAGAACTCGTCCCTGGAACCTTCGCTAGTGGAGTTGTGCATGGGGTGTATTTATTAAAATTTTGTCACCAGCCGAGTCCAAAATTCAGCTGTTCCCCATCTCAGCCCAGAAAGCAGGTAGAACAACTTTTGTGGTGCCTTTCAGCTGCCTACCAAGGTAGTGTAAAAACTACCAGGAGAACTCCTGTCTGGCACCTTCCCCGGTGGAGTTGTGCAGGGGGGTGTGTTTGGAACATTTTGTCACCGGCCGACTCCAAAATTCAGCGGTTCCCCATCTCAGCCCAGAAAGCAGGTAGAACAACTTTTGTGGTGTCCTTTTGATGCCTACCGGAGCAATGTAAAAACTACCAGGAGAACTCCTGCCTGGCACCTTCCCCGGTGGAGTTGTGCATGGGGTGTATTTATTAAAATTTTGTCACCAGCCGAGTCCAAAATTCAGCTGTTCTCCATCTCAGCCCAGAAAGCAGGTAGAACAACTTTTGTGGTGTCTTTCAGCTGCCTACCAAGGTAGTGTAAAAACTACCAGGAGAACTCCTGTCTGGCACCTTCCCCGGTGGAGTTGTGCATGGGGTGTGTTTGGAACATTTTGTCACCGGCCGACTCCAAAATTCAGCGGTTCCTCATCTCAGCCCAGAAAGCAGGAAGAACAACTTTTGTGGTGTCTTTCAGATGCCTACCAAGGTAGTGTAAAAACTACTAAGAGAACTCCTGTCTGGCACCTTCCCCGGTGGAGTTGTGCAGGGGGTGTGTTTGGAACATTTTGTCACCGGCCGAGTCCAAAATTCAGCTGTTCCCCATCTCAGCCCAGAAAGCAGGTAGAACAACTTTTGTGGTGTCTTTCAGATGCCTACCAAGGTAGTGTAAAAACTATTAAGAGAACTCCTGTCTGGCACCTTCCCCGGTGGAGTTGTGCATGGGGTGTGTTTGGAACATTTTGTCACCGGCCGACTCCAAAATTCAGCGGTTCCCCATCTCAGCCCAGAAAGCAGGTAGAACAACTTTTGTGGTGCCTTTCAGATGCCTACCAAGGTAGTGTAAAAACTACCAAGAGAACTCCTGCCTGGCACCTTCCCCGGTGGAGTTGTGCATGGGGTGTGTTTGGAACATTTTGTCACTGGCCGAGTCCAAAATTCAGCGGTTCCTCATCTCAGCCCAGAAAGCAGGTAGAACAACTTTTGTGGTGCCTTTCAGCTGCCTACCAAGGTAGTGTAAAAACTACTAAGAGAACTCCTGTCTGGCACCTTCCCCGGTGGAGTTGTGCAGGGGGTGTGTTTGGAACATTTTTTCACCGGCCGAGTCCAAAATTCAGCGATTCCCCATCTCAGCCCAGAAAGCAGGTAGAACAACTTTTGTGGTGTCCTTTTGATGCCTACCGGAGCAATGTAAAAACTACCAACAGAACTCGTCCCTGGCACCTTCGCTAGTGGAGTTGTGCATGGGGTGTATTTATTAAAATTTTGTCACCAGCCGACTCCAAAATTCAGCTGTTCCCCATCTCAGCCCAGAAAGCAGGTAGAACAACTTTTGTGGTGCCTTTCAGCTGCCTACCAAGGTAGTGTAAAAACTACCAGGAGAACTCCTGTCTGGCACATTCCCCGGTGGAGTTGTGCATGGGGTGTGTTTGGAACGTTTTGTCACCGGCCGACTCCAAAATTCAGAGGTTCCCCATCTCAGCCCAGAAAGCAGGTAGAACAACTTTTGTGGTGTCTTTCAGATGCCTACCGAAGCAATGTAAAAACTACCAGGAGAACTCCTGTCTGGCACCTTCCCCGGTGGAGTTGTGCATGGGGTGTGTTCGGAACATTTTGTCACCAGCCGAGTCCAAAAATTCAGCGGTTCCCCATCTCAGCCCAGAAAGCAGGTAGAACAACTTTTGTGGTGTCTTTCAGATGCCTACCAAGGTAGTGTAAAAACTATTAAGAGATCTCCTGTCTGGCACCTTCCCCGGTGGAGTTGTGCATGGGGTGTGTTTGGAACATTTTGTCACCAGCCGACTCCAAAATTCAGCGGTTCCCCATCTCAGCCCAGAAAGCAGGTAGAACAACTTTTGTGGTGCCTTTCAGGTGCCTACCAAGGTAGTGTAAAAACTACCAGGAGAACTCCTGTCTGGCACCTTCCCCGGTGGAGTTGTGCAGGGGGTGTGTTTGGAACATTTTGTCACCGGCCGACTCCAAAATACAGCGGTTCCCCATCTCAGCCCAGAAAGCAGGTAGAACAACGTTTGTGGTGTCTTTCAGATGCCTACCGGAGCAATGTAAAAACTATTAAGAGAACTCCTGTCTGGCACGTTCCCCGGTGGAGTTGTGCATGGGGTGTGTTTGGAACATTTTTTCACCGGCCGAGTCCAAAATTCAGCGATTCCCCATCTCAGCCCAGAAAGCAGGTAGAACAACTTTTGTGGTGTCCTTTTGATGCCTACCGGAGCAATGTAAAAACTACCAGGAGAACTCCTGCCTGGCACCTTCCCCGGTGGAGTTGTGCATGGGGTGTATTTATTAAAATTTTGTCACCAGCCGAGTCCAAAATTCAGCTGTTCTCCATCTCAGCCCAGAAAGCAGGTAGAACAACTTTTGTGGTGTCTTTCAGCTGCCTACCAAGGTAGTGTAAAAACTACCAGGAGAACTCCTGTCTGGCACCTTCCCCGGTGGAGTTGTGCATGGGGTGTGTTTGGAACATTTTGTCACCGGCCGACTCCAAAATTCAGCGGTTCCCCATCTCAGCCCAGAAAGCAGGAAGAACAACTTTTGTGGTGTCTTTCAGATGCCTACCGGAGCAATGTAAAAACTACCAGGAGAACTCCTGTCTGGCACCTTCCCCGGTGGAGTTGTGCAGGGGGTGTGTTTGGAACATTTTGTCACCAGCCGAGTCCAAAATTCAGCTGTTCCCCATCTCAGCCCAGAAAGCAGGTAGAACAACTTTTGTGGTGTCTTTCAGATGCCTACCAAGGTAGTGTAAAAACTATTAAGAGAACTCCTGTCTGGCACCTTCCCCGGTGGAGTTGTGCAGGGGGTGTGTTTGGAACATTTTGTCACCGGCCGACTCCAAAATTCAGCGGTTCCCCATCTCAGCCCAGAAAGCAGGTAGAACAACTTTTCTGGTGTCTTTCAGCTGCCTACAGGAGCAATGTAAAAACTACCAGGAGAATTCGTTCCTGGCACCTTCGCTAGTGGAATTGTGCATGGGGTGTATTTATTAAAATTTGGTCACCAGCCAAGTCCAAAATTCAGCGGTTCCCCATCTCAGCCCAGAAAGCAGGAAGAACAACCTTTGTGGTGCCTTTCAGGTGCCTACCAAGGTAGTGTAAAAACTACTAAGAGAACTCCTGTTTGGCACCTTCCCCGGTGGAGTTGTGCAGGGGGTGTGTTTGGAACATTTTGTCACCGGCCGACTCCAAAATTCAGCGGTTCCCCATCTCAGCCCAGAAAGCAGGTAGAACAACTTTTGTGGTGTCTTTCAGATGCCTACCACGGTAGTGTAAAAACTACTAAGAGAACTCCTGTCTGGCACCTTCCCTGGTGGAGTTGTGCATGGGGTGTGTTTGGAACATTTTGTCACCGGGCCGACTCCAAAATTCAGCGGTTCCCCATCTCAGCCCAGAAAGCAGGTAGAACAACTTTTGTGGTGTCTTTCAGATGCCTACCAAGGTAGTGTAAAAACTACCAAGAGAACTCCTGCCTGGCACCTTCCCCGGTGGAGTTGTGCATGGGGTGTGTTTGGAACATTTTGTCACTGGCCGAGTCCAAAATTCAGCGGTTCCTCATCTCAGCCCAGAAAGCAGGTAGAACAACTTTTGTGGTGCCTTTCAGCTGCCTACCAAGGTAGTGTAAAAACTACTAAGAGAACTCCTGTCTGGCACCTTCCCCGGTGGAGTGGTGCATGGGGTGTGTTTGGAACATTTTTTCACCGGCCGAGTCCAAAATTCAGCGATTCCCCATCTCAGCCCAGAAAGCAGGTAGAACAACTTTTGTGGTGTCCTTTTGATGCCTACCGGAGCAATGTAAAAACTACCAGGAGAACTCGTCCCTGGCACCTTCGCTAGTGGAGTTGTGCATGGGGTGTATTTATTAAAATGTTGTCACCAGCCGAGTCCAAAATTCAGCTGTTCCCCATCTCAGCCCAGAAAGCAGGTAGAACAACTTTTGTGGTGCCTTTCAGCTGCCTACCAAGGTAGTGTAAAAACTACCAGGAGAACTCCTGTCTGGCACATTCCCCGGTGGAGTTGTGCATGGGGTGTGTTTGGAACGTTTTGTCACCGGCCGACTCCAAAATTCAGCGGTTCCCCATCTCAGCCCAGAAAGCAGGTAGAACAACTTTTGTGGTGTCTTTCAGATGCCTACCGAAGCAATGTAAAAACTACCAGGAGAACTCCTGTCTGACCTTCCCCGGTGGAGTTGTGCATGGGGTGTGTTCGGAACATTTTGTCACCAGCCGAGTCCAAAAATTCAGCGGTTCCCCATCTCAGCCCAGAAAGCAGGGTAGAACAACTTTTGTGGTGTCTTTCAGATGCCTACCGAAGCAATGTAAAAACTACCAGGAGAACTCCTGTCTGGCACCTTCCCCGGTGGAGTTGTGCATGGGGTGGTGTTTGGAACATTTTGTCACCAGCCGAGTCCAAAATTCAGCGGTTCCCCATCTCAGCCCAGAAAGCAGGTAGAACAACTTTTGTGGTGCCTTTCAGCTGCCTACCGGAGCAATGTAAAATCTACCAAGAGAACTCTTGTCTGGCACCTTCCCCGGTGGAGTTGTGCATGGGGTGTGTTTGGAACATTTTGTCACCGGCCGACTCCAAAATTCAGCGGTTCCCCATCTCAGCCCAGAAAGCAGGTAGAACAACTTTTGTGGTGCCTTTCAGCTGCCTACCAAGGTAGTGTAAAAACTACTGAGAGAACTCCTGTCTGGCACCTTCCCCGGTGGAGTTGTGCAGGGGGTGTGTTTGGAACATTTTGTCACCGGCCGACTCCAAATTTCAGCGGTTCCCCATCTCAGCCCAGAAAGCAGGTAGAACAACTTTTGTGGTGTCTTTCAGATGCCTACCAGAGCAATGTAAAAACTACCAGGAGAACTCCTGTCTGGCACCTTCCCCGGTGGAGTTGTGCATGGGGTGTGTTTGGAACATTTTGTCACCGGCCGACTCCAAAATTCAGCGGTTCCCCATCTCAGCCCAGAAAGCAGGTAGAACAACTTTTGTGGTGTCTTTTTGATGCCTACCGGAGCAATGTAAAAACTACCAGGAGAACTCCTGTCTGGCACCTTCCCCGGTGGAGTTGTGCATGGGGAGTGTTTGGAACATTTTGTCACCAGCCGAGTCCAAAATTCAGCGGTTCCCCATCTCAGCCCAGAAAGCAGGTAGAACAACTTTTGTGGTGCCTTTCAAATGCCTACCAAGGTAGTGTAAAAACTACCAAGAGAACTCCTGTCTGGCACCTTCCCCGGTGGAGTTGTGCAGGGGGTGTGTTTGGAACATTTTGTCACCGGCCGACTCCAAAATTCAGCGGGTTCCCCATCTCAGCCCAGAAAGCAGGTAGAACAACTTTTGTGGTGTCCTTTTGATGCCTACCGGAGCAATGTAAAAACTACCAACAGAACTCGTCCCTGGCACCTTCGCTAGTGGAGTTGTGCATGGGGTGTATTTATTAAAATTTTGTCACCAGCCGAGTCCAAAATTCAGCGGTTCCCCATCTCAGCCCAGAAAGCAGGTAGAACAACTTTTGTGGTGTCTTTCAGATGCCTACCAAGGTAATGTGAAAACTACTAAGAGAACTCCTGTCTGGCACCTTCCCCGGTGGAGTTGTGCATGGGGTGTGTTTGGAACATTTTGTCACCGCCCGACTCCAAAATTCAGCGGTTCCCATCTCAGCCCAGAAAGCAGGAAGAACAACTTTTGTGGTGTCCTTTTGATGCCTACAGGAGCAATGTAAAAACTACCAGGAGAACTCCTGTCTGGCACCTTCCCCGGTGGAGTTGTGCATGTGGTGTGTTTGGAACATTTTGTCACCGGCCGACTCCAAAATTCAGCGGTTCCCCATCTCAGCCCAGAAAGCAGGTAGAACAACTTTTTTGGTGTCTTTCAGATGCCTACCAAGGTAGTGTAAAAACTACTAAGAGAACTCCTGTCTGGCACCTTCCCCGGTGGAGTTGTGCATGGGGTGGTGTTTGGAACATTTTGTCACCGGCCGACTCCAAAATTCAGCGATTCCCCATCACAGCCCAGAAAGCAGGAAGAACAACTTTTGTGGTGTCCTTTTGATGCCTACTGGAGCAATGTAAAAACTACCAACAGAGCTCGTCCCTGGCACCTTCCCCGGTGGAGTTGTGCATGGGGGTGTGTTTTGAACATTTTGTCACCGGCCGAGTCCAAAATTCAGCGGTTCCCCATCTCAGCCCAGAAAGCAGGTAGAACAACTTTTGTGGTGCCTTTCAGGTGCCTACCAAGGTAGTGTAAAAACTACCAGGAGAACTCCTGTCTGGCACCTTCCCCGGTGGAGTTGTGCATGGGGTGTGTTTGGAACATTTTGTCACCGGCCGACTCCAAAATTCAGCGGTTCCCCATCTCAGCCCAGAAAGCAGGGTAGAACAACTTTTGTGGTGCCTTTCAGGTGCCTACCAAGGTAGTGTAAAAACTACTAAGAGAACTCCTGTCTGGCACCTTCCCCGGTGGAGTTGTGCATGGGTGTGTTTGGAACATTTTTTCACCGGCCGACTCCAAAATTCAGCGGTTCCCCATCTCAGCCCAGAAAGCAGGTAGAACAACGTTTGTGGTGTCTTTCAGATGCCTACCGGAGCAATGTAAAAACTATTAAGAGAACTCCTGTCTGGCACGTTCCCCGGTGGAGTTGTGCATGGGGTGTGTTTGGAACATTTTGTCACCGGCCGACTCCAAAATTCAGCGGTTCCCCATCTCAGCCCAGAAAGCAGGTAGAACAACTTTTGTGGTGTCTTTTTGATGCCTACCGGAGCAATGTAAAAACTACCAGGAGAACTCCTGTCTGGCACCTTCCCCGGTGGAGTTGTGCATGGGGTGTGTTTGGAACATTTTGTCACCAGCCGAGTCCAAAATTCAGCGGTTCCCCATCTCAGCCCAGAAAGCAGGTAGAACAACTTTTGTGGTGCCTTTCAAATGCCTACCAAGGTAGTGTAAAAACTACCAAGAGAACTCCTGTCTGGCACCTTCCCCGGTGGAGTTGTGCAGGGGGTGTGTTTGGAACATTTTGTCACCGGCCGACTCCAAAATTCAGCGGTTCCCCATCTCAGCCCAGAAAGCAGGTAGAACAACTTTTTTGGTGTCCTTTTGATGCCTACCGGAGCAATGTAAAAACTACCAACAGAACTCGTCCCTGGCACCTTCGCTAGTGGAGTTGTGCATGGGGTGTATTTATTAAAATTTTGTCACCAGCCGAGTCCAAAATTCAGCGGTTCCCCATCTCAGCCCAGAAAGCAGGTAGAACAACTTTTGTGGTGTCTTTCAGATGCCTACCAAGGTAATGTGAAAACTACTAAGAGAACTCCTGTCTGGCACCTTCCCGGTGGAGTTGTGCATGGGGTGTGTTTGGAACATTTTGTCACCGCCCGACTCCAAAATTCAGCGGTTCCCCATCTCAGCCCAGAAAGCAGGAAGAACAACTTTTGTGGTGTCCTTTGATGCCTACAGGAGCAATGTAAAAACTACCAGGAGAACTCCTGTCTGGCACCTTCCCCGGTGGAGTTGTGCATGTGGTGTGTTTGGAACATTTTGTCACCGGCCGACTCCAAAATTCAGCGGTTCCCCATCTCAGCCCAGAAAGCAGGTAGAACAACTTTTGTGGTGTCTTTCA
Organism: Falco biarmicus; assembly: GCF_023638135.1. Taxonomy (NCBI): domain Eukaryota; kingdom Metazoa; phylum Chordata; class Aves; order Falconiformes; family Falconidae; genus Falco; species Falco biarmicus. The sequence continues at coordinate 24,727 of NW_026612016.1, read as the reverse complement.
GATGCCTACCGGAGCAATGTAAAAACTACCAGGAGAACTGCTGTCTGGCACCTTCCCCGGTGGAGTTGTGCATGGGGTGTGTTTGGAACATTTTGTCACCGGCCGACTCCAAAATTCAGCGATTCCCCATCACAGCCCAGAAAGCAGGAAGAACAACTTTTGTGGTGTCCTTTTGATGCCTACTGGAGCAATGTAAAAACTACCAACAGAGCTCGTCCCTGGCACCTTCCTCGGTGGAGTTGTGCATGGGGTGGTGTTTTGAACATTTTGTCACCGGCCGAGTCCAAAATTCAGCGGTTCCCCATCTCAGCCCAGAAAGCAGGTAGAACAACTTTTGTGGTGCCTTTCAGGTGCCTACCAAGGTAGTGTAAAAACTACCAGGAGAACTCCTGTCTGGCACCTTCCCCGGTGGAGTTGTGCATGGGGTGTGTTTGGAACATTTTGTCACCGGCCGACTCCAAAATTCAGCGGTTCCCCATCTCAGCCCAGAAAGCAGGTAGAACAACTTTTGTGGTGTCCTTTTGATGCCTACCGGAGCAATGTAAAAACTACCAACAGAACTCGTCCCTGGCACCTTCGCTAGTGGAGTTGTGCATGGGGTGTATTTATTAAAATTTTGTCACCGGCCGAGTCCAAAATTCAGCGGTTCCCCATCTCAGCCCAGAAAGCAGGTAGAACAACTTTTGTGGTGCCTTTCAGCTGCCTACCAAGGTAGTGTAAAAACTACCAGGAAAACTCCTGTCTGGCACCTTCCCTAGTGGAGTTGTGCATGGGGTGTGTTTGGAACATTTTGTCACCAGCCGACTCCAAAATTCAGCGGTTCCCCATCTCAGCCCAGAAAGCAGGTAGAACAACTTTTGTGGTGTCCTTTTGATGCCTACCGGAGCAATGTAAAAACTACCAGGAGAACTCCTTTCTGGCACCTTCCCCGGTGGAGTTGTGCATGGGGTGTATTTATTAAAATTTTGTCACCAGCCGAGTCCAAAATTCAGCTGTTCTCCATCTCAGCCCAGAAAGCAGGTAGAACAACTTTTGTGGTGTCTTTCAGCTGCCTACCAAGGTAGTGTAAAAACTACCAGGAGAACTCCTGTCTGGCACCTTCCCCGGTGGAGTTGTGCATGGGGTGTGTTTGGAACATTTTGTCACCGGCCGACTCCAAAATTCAGCGGTTCCCCATCTCAGCCCAGAAAGCAGGAAGAACAACTTTTGTGGTGTCTTTCAGATGCCTACCAAGGTAGTGTAAAAACTACCAGGAGAACTCCTGTCTGGCACCTTCCCCCGTGGAGTTGTGCAGGGGGGTGTGTTTGGAACATTTTGTCACCAGCCGAGTCCAAAATTCAGCTGTTCCCCATCTCAGCCCAGAAAGCAGGTAGAACAACTTTTGTGGTGTCTTTCAGATGCCTACCAAGGTAGTGTAAAAACTATTAAGAGAACTCCTGTCTGGCACCTTCCCCGGTGGAGTTGTGCATGGGGTGTGTTTGGAACATTTTGTCACCGGCCGAGTCCAAAATTCAGCGTTTCCCCATCTCAGCCCAGAAAGCAGGTAGAACAACTTTTGTGGTGTCTTTCAGATGCCTACAGGAGCAATGTAAAAACTACCAACAGAATTCGTTCCTGGCACCTTCGCTAGTGGAGTTGTGCATGGGGTGTATTTATTAAAATTTGGTCACCAGCCAAGTCCAAAATTCAGCGGTTCCCCATCTCAGCCCAGAAAGAAGGAAGAACAACTTTTGTGGTGCCTTTCAGGTGCCTACCAAGGTAGTGTAAAAACTACTAAGAGAACTCCTGTTTGGCACCTTCCCGGTGGAGTTGTGCAGGGGGTGTGTTTGGAACATTTTGTCACCAGCCGAGTCCAAAATTCAGCGGTTCCCCATCTCAGCCCAGAAAGCAGGTAGAAACAACTTTTGTGGTGCCTTTCAGATGCCTACCAAGGTAGTGTAAAAACTACCAAGAGAAATCCTGCCTGGCACCTTCCCCGGTGGAGTTGTGCATGGGGTGTGTTTGGAACATTTTGTCACTGGCCGAGTCCAAAATTCAGCGGTTCCTCATCTCAGCCCAGAAAGCAGGTAGAACAACTTTTGTGGTGCCTTTCAGCTGCCTACCAATGTAGTGTAAAAACTACTAAGAGAACTCCTGTCTGGCACCTTCCCCGGTGGAGTTGTGCATGGGGTGTGTTTGGAACATTTTGTCACCGGCCGAGTCCAAAATTCAGCGATTCCCCATCTCAGCCCAGAAAGCAGGTAGAACAACTTTTGTGGTGTCCTTTTGATGCCTACCGGAGCAATGTAAAAACTACCAACAGAACTCGTCCCTGGCACCTTCGCTAGTGGAGTTGTGCATGGGGTGTATTTATTAAAATTTTGTCACCAGCCGACTCCAAAATTCAGCTGTTCCCCATCTCAGCCCAGAAAGCAGGTAGAACAACTTTTGTGGTGCCTTTCAGCTGCCTACCAAGGTAGTGTAAAAACTACCAGGAGAACTCCTGTCTGGCACATTCCCCGGTGGAGTTGTGCATGGGGTGTGTTTGGAACGTTTTGTCACCGGCCGACTCCAAAATTCAGAGGTTCCCCATCTCAGCCCAGAAAGCAGGTAGAACAACTTTTGTGGTGTCTTTCAGATGCCTACCGAAGCAATGTAAAAACTACCAGGAGAACTCCTGTCTGGCACCTTCCCCGGTGGAGTTGTGCATGGGGTGTGTTCGGAACATTTTGTCACCAGCCGAGTCCAAAAATTCAGCGGTTCCCCATCTCAGCCCAGAAAGCAGGTAGAACAACTTTTGTGGTGCCTTTCAAATGCCTACCAAGGCAGTGTAAAAACTACCAAGAGAACTCCTGCCTGGCACCTTCCCCGGTGGAGTTGTGCAGGGGGTGTGTTTGGAACATTTTGTCACCGGCCGAGTCCAAAATTCAGCGGTTCCCCATCTCAGCCCAGAAAGCAGGTAGAACAACTTTTGTGGTGCCTTTCAGCTGCCTACCAAGGTAGTGTAAAAACTATCAAGAGAACTCTTGTCTGGCACCTTCCCTAGTGGAGTTGTGCATGGGGTGTGTTTGGAACATTTTGTCACCAGCCGAGTCCAAAATTCAGCGGTTCCCCATCTCAGCTCAGAAAGCAGGTAGAACAACTTTTGTGGTGCCTTTCAAATGCCTACCAAGGTAGTGTAAAAACTACCAAGAGAACTCCTGTCTGGCACCTTCCCCGGTGGAGTTGTGCATGGGGTGTGTTTGGAACATTTTGTCACCGGCCGAGTCCAAAATTCAGCGGTTCCCCATCTCAGCCCAGAAAGCAGGAAGAACAACTTTTGTGGTGTCCTTTTGATGCCTACAGGAGCAATGTAAAAACTACCAGGAGAACTCCTGTCTGGCACCTTCCCCGGTGGAGTTGTGCATGTGGTGTGTTTGGAACATTTTGTCACCGGCCGACTCCAAAATTCAGCGGTTCCCCATCTCAGCCCAGAAAGCAGGTAGAACAACTTTTGTGGTGTCTTTCAGATGCCTACCGGAGCAATGTAAAAACTACCAGGAGAACTCCTGTCTGGCACCTTCCCCGGTGGAGTTGTGCATGGGGTGTGTTTGGAACATTTTGTCACCGGCCGACTCCAAAATTCAGCGGTTCCCCATCTCAGCCCAGAAAGCAGGTAGAACAACTTTTGTGGTGTCTTTCAGATGCCTACCGGAGCAATGTAAAAACTACCAGGAGAACTCCTGTCTGGCACCTTCCCCGGTGGAGTTGTGCATGGGGTGTGTTTGGAACATTTTGTCACCGGCCGAGTCCAAAATTCAGCGGTTCCCCATCTCAGCCCAGAAAGCAGGTAGAACAACTTTTGTGGTGTCTTTCAGATGCCTACCGGAGCAATGTAAAAACTACCAGGAGAACTCCTGTCTGGCACCTTCCCCGGTGGAGTTGTGCATGGGGTGTGTTTGGAACATTTTGTCACCGGCCGACTCCAAAATTCAGCGGTTCCTCATCTCAGCCCAGAAAGCAGGTAGAACAACTTTTGTGGTGTCTTTCAGATGCCTACCGGAGCAATGTAAAAACTACCAGGAGAACTCCTGCCTGGCACCTTCCCCGGTGGAGTTGTGCATGGGGTGTGTTTGGAACATTTTGTCACCGGCCGACTCCAAAATTCAGCGGTTCCCCATCTCAGCCCAGAAAGCAGGTAGAACAACTTTTGTGGTGTCTTTCAGATGCCTACCAAGGTAGTGTAAAAACTACTAAGAGAACTCCTGTCTGGCACCTTCCCCGGTGGAGTTGTGCATGGGGTGTGTTTGGAACATTTTGTCACCGGCCGAGTCCAAAATTCAGCGGTTCCTCATCTCAGCCCAGAAAGCAGGTAGAACAACTTTTGTGGTGTCTTTCAGATGCCTACCGGAGCAATGTAAAAACTACCAGGAGAACTCCTGTCTGGCACCTTCCCCGGTGGAGTTGTGCATGGGGTGTGTTTGGAACATTTTGTCACCGGCCGAGTCCAAAATTCAGCGGTTCCCCATCTCAGCCCAGAATGCAGGTAGAACAACTTTTCTGGTGTCTTTCAGATGCCTACCGGAGCAATGTAAAAACTACCAGGAGAACTCCTGTCTGGCACCTTCCCCGGTGGAGTTGTGCATGGGGTGTGTTTGGAACATTTTGTCACCGGCCGACTCCAAAAGTCAGCGGTTCCCCATCTCAGCCCAGAAAGCAGGTAGAACAACTTTTGTGGTGTCTTTCAGATGCCTACCAAGGCAGTGTAAAAACTATTAAGAGAACTCCTGCCTGGCACCTTCCCCGGTGGAGTTGTGCATGGGGTGTGTTTGGAACATTTTGTCACCAGCCGAGTCCAAAATTCAGCGGTTCCCCATCTCAGCCCAGAAAGCAGGTAGAACAACTTTTGTGGTGCCTTTCAGGTGCCTACCAAGGTAGTGTAAAAACTACCAGGAGAACTCCTGTCTGGCACCTTCCCCGGTGGAGTTGTGCAGGGGGTGTGTTTGGAACATTTTTTCACCGGCCGACTCCAAAATACAGCGGTTCCCCATCTCAGCCCAGAAAGCAGGTAGAACAACGTTTGTGGTGTCTTTCAGATGCCTACCGGAGCAATGTAAAAACTATTAAGAGAACTCCTGTCTGGCACGTTCCCCGGTGGAGTTGTGCATGGGGTGTGTTTGGAACATTTTTTCACCGGCCGAGTCCAAAATTCAGCGATTCCCCATCTCAGCCCAGAAAGCAGGTAGAACAACTTTTGTGGTGTCCTTTTGATGCCTACCGAAGCAATGTAAAAACTACCAGGAGAACTCCTGCCTGGCACCTTCCCCGGTGGAGTTGTGCATGGGGTGTATTTATTAAAATTTTGTCACCAGCCGAGTCCAAAATTCAGCTGTTCTCCATCTCAGCCCAGAAAGCAGGTAGAACAACTTTTGTGGTGTCTTTCAGCTGCCTACCAAGGTAGTGTAAAAACTACCAGGAGAACTCCTGTCTGGCACCTTCCCCGGTGGAGTTGTGCATGGGGTGTCTTTGGAACATTTTGTCACCGGCCGACTCCAAAATTCAGCGGTTCCCCATCTCAGCCCAGAAAGCAGGAAGAACAACTTTTGTGGTGTCTTTCAGATGCCTACCGGAGCAATGTAAAAACTACCAGGAGAACTCCTGTCTGGCACCTTCCCCGGTGGAGTTGTGCATGTGGTGTGTTTGGAACATTTTGTCACCGGCCGAGTCCAAAATTCAGCGGTTCCTCATCTCAGCCCAGAAAGCAGGTAGAACAACTTTTGTGGTGTCTTTCAGATGCCTACCGGAGCAATGTAAAAACTACCAGGAGAACTCCTGTCTGGCACCTTCCCCGGTGGAGTTGTGCAGGGGGTGTGTTTGGAACATTTTGTCACCGGCCGACTCCAAAATTCAGCGGTTCCCCATCTCAGCCCAGAAAGCAGGTAGAACAACTTTTCTGGTGTCTTTCAGATGCCTACAGGAGCAATGTAAAAACTACCAGGAGAATTCGTTCCTGGCACCTTCGCTAGTGGAGTTGTGCATGGGGTGTATTTATTAAAATTTGGTCACCAGCCAAGTACAAAATTCAGCGGTTCCCCATCTCAGCCCAGAAAGCAGGAAGAACAACTTTTGTGGTGCCTTTCAGGTGCCTACCAAGGTAGTGTAAAAACTACTAAGAGAACTCCTGTTTGGCACCTTCCCCGGTGGAGTTGTGCATGGGGTGTGTTTGGAACATTTTGTCACCGGCCGACTCCAAAATTCAGCGGTTCCCCATCTCAGCCCAGAAAGCAGGTAGAACAACTTTTGTGGTGTCTTTCAGATGCCTACCACGGTAGTGTAAAAACTACTAAGAGAACTCCTGTCTGGCACCTTCCCTGGTGGAGTTGTGCATGGGGTGTGTTTGGAACATTTTGTCACCGGCCGACTCCAAATTCAGCGGTTCCCCATCTCAGCCCAGAAAGCAGGTAGAACAACTTTTGTGGTGTCTTTCAGATGCCTACCAAGGTAGTGTAAAAACTACCAAGAGAACTCCTGCCTGGCACCTTCCCCGGTGGAGTTGTGCATGGGGTGTGTTTGGAACATTTTGTCACTGGCCGAGTCCAAAATTCAGCGGTTCCTCATCTCAGCCCAGAAAGCAGGTAGAACAACTTTTGTGGTGCCTTTCAGCTGCCTACCAAGGTAGTGTAAAAACTACTAAGAGAACTCCTGTCTGGCACCTTCCCCGGTGGAGTTGTGCATGGGGTGTGTTTGGAACATTTTGTCACCGGCCGACTCCAAAAGTCAGCGGTTCCCCATCTCAGCCCAGAAAGCAGGTAGAACAACTTTTGTGGTGTCTTTTTGATGCCTACCGGGAGCAATGTAAAAACTACCAACAGAACTCGTCCCTGGCACCTTCGCTAGTGGAGTTGTGCATGGGGTGTATTTATTAAAATGTTGTCACCAGCCGAGTCCAAAATTCAGCTGTTCCCCATCTCAGCCCAGAAAGCAGGTAGAACAACTTTTGTGGTGCCTTTCAGCTGCCTACCAAGGTAGTGTAAAAACTACCAGGAGAACTCCTGTCTGGCACATTCCCCGGTGGAGTTGTGCATGGGGTGTGCATGGAACGTTTTGTCACCGGCCGACTCCAAAATTCAGCGGTTCCCCATCTCAGCCCAGAAAGCAGGTAGAACAACTTTTCTGGTGTCTTTCAGATGCCTACCGAAGCAATGTAAAAACTACCAGGAGAACTCCTGTCTGGCACCTTCCCCGGTGGAGTTGTGCATGGGGTGTGTTTGGAACATTTTGTCACCGGCCGACTCCAAAATTCAGCGGTTCCCCATCTCAGCCCAGAAAGCAGGTAGAACAACTTTTGTGGTGCCTTTCAGGTGCCTACCAAGGTAGTGTAAAAACTACTAAGAGAACTCCTGTCTGGCACCTTCCCCGGTGGAGTTGTGCAGGGGGTGTGTTTGGAACATTTTTTCACCGGCCGACTCCAAAATTCAGCGGTTCCCCATCTCAGCCCAGAAAGCAGGTAGAACAACGTTTGTGGTGTCTTTCAGATGCCTACCGGAGCAATGTAAAAACTATTAAGAGAACTCCTGTCTGGCACGTTCCCCGGTGGAGTTGTGCATGGGGTGTGTTTGGAACATTTTGTCACCGGCCGACTCCAAAATTCAGCGGTTCCCCATCTCAGCCCAGAAAGCAGGTAGAACAACTTTTGTGGTGTCTTTTTGATGCCTACCGGAGCAATGTAAAAACTACCAGGAGAACTCCTGTCTGGCACCTTCCCCGGTGGAGTTGTGCATGGGGTGTGTTTGGAACATTTTGTCACCAGCCGAGTCCAAAATTCAGTGGTTCCCCATCTCAGCCCAGAAAGCAGGTAGAACAACTTTTGTGGTGCCTTTCAAATGCCTACCAAGGTAGTGTAAAAACTACTAAGAGAACTCCTGTCTGGCACCTTCCCCGGTGGAGTTGTGCAGGGGGTGTGTTTGGAACATTTTGTCACCGGCCGACTCCAAAATTCAGCGGTTCCCCATCTCAGCCCAGAAAGCAGTAGAACAACTTTTGTGGTGTCCTTTTGATGCCTACCGGAGCAATGTAAAAACTACCAACAGAACTCGTCCTGGGGCACCTTCGCTAGTGGAGTTGTGCATGGGGTGTATTTATTAAAATTTTGTTACCAGCCGAGTCCAAAATTCAGCGGTTCCCCATCTCAGCCCAGAAAGCAGGTAGAACAACTTTTTGTGGTGCCTTTCAGGTGCCTACCAAGGTAGTGTAAAAACTACCAGGAGAACTCCTGTCTGGCACCTTCCCCGGTGGAGTTGTGCATGGGGTGTGTTTGGAACATTTTGTCACCGCCCGACTCCAAAATTCAGCGGTTCCCCATCTCAGCCCAGAAAGCAGGTAGAACAACTTTTGTGGTGTCTTTCAGATGCCTACCGGAGCAATGTAAAATCTACCAGGAGAACTCCTGTCTGGCACCTTCCCCGGTGGAGTTGTGCATGGGGTGTGTTTGGAACATTTTGTCACCAGCCGAGTCCAAAATTCAGCTGTTCCCCATCTCAGCCCAGAAAGCAGGTAGAACAACTTTTGTGGTGTCTTTCAGATGCCTACCGGAGCAATGTAAAAACTACCAGGAGAACTCCTGTCTGGCACCTTCCCCGGTGGAGTTGTGCATGGGGTGTGTTCGGAACATTTTGTCACCAGCCGAGTCCAAAAATTCAGCGGTTCCCCATCTCAGCCCAGAAAGCAGGTAGAACAACTTTTGTGGTGTCTTTCAGATGCCTACCAAGGCAGTGTAAAAACTATTAAGAGAACTCCTGCCTGGCACCTTCCCCGGTGGAGTTGTGCATGGGGTGTGTTTGGAACATTTTGTCACCAGCCGAGTCCAAAATTCAGCGGTTCCCCATCTCAGCCCAGAAAGCAGGTAGAACAACTTTTGTGGTGCCTTTCAGCTGCCTACCAAGGTAGTGTAAAATCTACCAGGAGAACTCCTGTCTGGCACCTTCCCCGGTGGAGTTGTGCATGGGGTGTGTTTGGAACATTTTGTCACCGGCCGACTCCAAAATTCAGCGGTTCCCCATCTCAGCCCAGAAAGCAGGTAGAACAACTTTTGTGGTGCCTTTCAGGTGCCTACCAGGTAGTGTAAAAACTACCAGGAGAACTCCTGTCTGGCACCTTCCCCGGTGGAGTTGTGCATGGGGTGTCTTTGGAACATTTTTTCACCGGCCGACTCCAAAATTCAGCGGTTCCCCATCTCAGCCCAGAAAGCAGGTAGAACAACGTTTGTGGTGTCTTTCAGATGCCTACCGGAGCAATGTAAAAACTATTAAGAGAACTCCTGTCTGGCACGTTCCCCGGTGGAGTTGTGCATGGGGTGTGTTTGGAACATTTTGTCACCCGGCCGACTCCAAAATTCAGCGGTTCCCCATCTCAGCCAGAAAGCAGGAAGAACAACTTTTGTGGTGTCTTTTTGATGCCTACCGGAGCAATGTAAAAACTACCAGGAGAACTCCTGTCTGGCACCTTCCCCGGTGGAGTTGTGCATGGGGTGTGTTTGGAACATTTTGTCACCAGCCGAGTCCAAAATTCAGCGGTTCCCCATCTCAGCCCAGAAAGCAGGTAGAACAACTTTTGTGGTGCCTTTCAAATGCCTACCAAGGTAGTGTAAAAACTTCCAAGAGAACTCCTGTCTGGCACCTTCCCCGGTGGAGTTGTGCAGGGGGTGTGTTTGGAACATTTTGTCACCGGCCGACTCCAAAATTCAGCGGTTCCCCATCTCAGCCCAGAAAGCAGGTAGAACAACTTTTGTGGTGTCCTTTTGATGCCTACCGGAGCAATGTAAAAACTACCAACAGAACTCGTCCCTGGCACCTTCGCTAGTGGAGTTGTGCATGGGGTGTATTTATTAAAATTTTGTTACCAGCCGAGTCCAAAATTCAGCGGTTCCCCATCTCAGCCCAGAAAGCAGGTAGAACAACTTTTGTGGTGCCTTTCAGGTGCCTACCAAGGTAGTGTAAAAACTACCAGGAGAACTCCTGTCTGGCACCTTCCCCGGTGGAGTTGTGCATGGGGTGTGTTTGGAACATTTTGTCACCGGCCGAGTCCAAAATTCAGCGGTTACCCATCTCAGCCCAGAAAGCAGGTAGAACAACTTTTGTGGTGTCTTTCAAATGCCTACCAAGGTAGTGTAAAAACTACTAAGAGAACTCCTGTCTGGCACCTTCCCCGGTGGAGTTGTGCAGGGGGTGTGTTTGGAACATTTTTTCACCAGCCGACTCCAAAATTCAGCGGTTCCCCATCTCAGCCCAGAAAGCAGGTAGAACAACTTTTGTGGTGTCTTTCAGATGCCTACCGGAGCAATGTAAAAACTACCAGGAGAACTCCTGTCTGGCACCTTCCCCGGTGGAGTTGTGCATGGGGTGTGTTTGAACATTTTGTCACCGGCCGAGTCCAAAATTCAGCGGTTCCTCATCTCAGCCCAGAAAGCAGGTAGAACAACTTTTGTGGTGTCTTTCAGATGCCTACCGGAGCAATGTAAAAACTACCAGGAGAACTCCTGTCTGGCACCTTCCCCGGTGGAGTTGTGCATGGGGTGTGTTTGGAACATTTTGTCACCGGCCGAGTCCAAAATTCAGCGGTTCCTCATCTCAGCCCAGAAAGCAGGTAGAACAACTTTTGTGGTGTCTTTCAGATGCCTACCGGAGCAATGTAAAAACTACCAGGAGAACTCCTGTCTGGCACCTTCCCCGGTGGAGTTGTGCATGGGGTGTGTTTGGAACATTTTGTCACCGGCCGACTCCAAAATTCAGCGGTTCCCCATCTCAGCCCAGAAAGCAGGTAGAACAACTTTTGTGGTGTCTTTCAGATGCCTACCAAGGTAGTGTAAAAACTATTAAGAGAACTCCTGTCTGGCACCTTCCCCGGTGGAGTTGTGCAGGGGGTGTGTTTGGAACATTTTGTCACCGGCCGACTCCAAAATTCAGCGGTTCCCCATCTCAGCCCAGAAAGCAGGTAGAACAACTTTTCTGGTGTCTTTCAGATGCCTACAGGAGCAATGTAAAAACTACCAGGAGAATTCGTTCCTGGCACCTTCGCTAGTGGAGTTGTGCAGGGGGTGTGCTTGGAACATTTTGTCACCGGCCGAGTCCAAAATTCAGCGGTTCCCCATCTCAGCCCAGAAAGCAGGAAGAACAACTTTTGTGGTGCCTTTCAGGTGCCTACCAAGGTAGTGTAAAAACTACCAGGAGAACTCCTGTTTGGCACCTTCCCCGGTGGAGTTGTGCAGGGGGTGTGTTTGGAACATTTTGTCACCGGCCGACTCCAAAATTCAGCGGTTCCCCATCTCAGCCCAGAAAGCAGGTAGAACAACTTTTGTGGTGTCTTTCAGATGCCTACCGGAGCAATGTAAAAACTACCAGGAGAACTCCTGTCTGGCACCTTCCCCCGGTGGAGTTGTGCATGGGGTGTGTTTGGAACATTTTGTCACCGGCCGAGTCCAAAATTCAGCGGTTCCCCATCTCAGCCCAGAATGCAGGTAGAACAACTTTTCTGGTGTCTTTCAGATGCCTACCGGAGCAATGTAAAAACTACCAGGAGAACTCCTGTCTGGCACCTTCCCCGGTGGAGTTGTGCATGGGGTGTGTTTGGAACATTTTGTCACCAGCCGACTCCAAAAGTCAGCGGTTCCCCATCTCAGCCCAGAAAGCAGGTAGAACAACTTTTGTGGTGCCTTTCAAATGCCTACCAAGGTAGTGTAAAAACTACCAAGAGAACTCCTGCCTGGCACCTTCCCCGGTGGAGTTGTGCAGGGGGTGTGTTTGGAACATTTTGTCACCGGCCGAGTCCAAAATTCAGCGGTTCCCCATCTCAGCCCAGAAAGCAGGAAGAACAACTTTTGTGGTGTCCTTTTGATGCCTACAGGAGCAATGTAAAAACTACCAGGAGAACTCCTGTCTGGCACCTTCCCCGGTGGAGTTGTGCATGTGGTGTGTTTGGAACATTTTGTCACCGGCCGACTCCAAAATTCAGCGGTTCCCCATCTCAGCCCAGAAAGCAGGTAGAACAACTTTTGTGGTGTCTTTCAGATGCCTACCGGAGCAATGTAAAAACTACCAGGAGAACTCCTGTCTGGCACCTTCCCCGGTGGAGTTGTGCATGGGGTGTGTTTGGAACATTTTGTCACCGGCCGACTCCAAAATTCAGCGGTTCCCCATCTCAGCCCAGAAAGCAGGTAGAACAACTTTTGTGGTGTCTTTCAGATGCCTACCGGAGCAATGTAAAAACTACCAGGAGAACTCCTGTCTGGCACCTTCCCCGGTGGAGTTGTGCATGGGGTGTGTTTGGAACATTTTGTCACCGGCCGACTCCAAAATTCAGCGGTTCCCCATCTCAGCCCAGAAAGCAGGTAGAACAACTTTTGTGGTGTCTTTCAGATGCCTACCGGAGCAATGTAAAAACTACCAGGAGAACTCCTGTCTGGCACCTTCCCCGGTGGAGTTGTGCATGTGGTGTGTTTGGAACATTTTGTCACCGGCCGACTCCAAAATTCAGCGGTTCCTCATCTCAGCCCAGAAAGCAGGTAGAACAACTTTTGTGGTGTCTTTCAGATGCCTACCGGAGCAATGTAAAAACTACCAGGAGAACTCCTGTCTGGCGCCTTCCCCGGTGGAGTTGTGCATGGGGTGTGTTTGGAACATTTTGTCACCGGCCGAGTCCAAAATTCAGCGGTTCCCCATCTCAGCCCAGAAAGCAGGTAGAACAACTTTTGTGGTGCCTTTCAAATGCCTACCAAGGTAGTGTAAAAACTATCAAGAGAACTCTTGTCTGGCACCTTCCCCGGTGGAGTTGTGCATGGGGTGTGTTTGGAACATTTTGTCACCGGCCGAGTCCAAAATTCAGCGGTTCCCCATCTCAGCCCAGAAAGCAGGAAGAACAACTTTTGTGGTGTCCTTTTGATGCCTACAGGAGCAATGTAAAAACTACCAGGAGAACTCCTGTCTGGCACCTTCCCCGGTGGAGTTGTGCATGTGGTGTGTTTGGAACATTTTGTCACCGGCCGACTCCAAAATTCAGCGGTTCCCCATCTCAGCCCAGAAAGCAGGTAGAACAACTTTTGTGGTGTCTTTCAGATGCCTACCGGAGCAATGTAAAAACAACCAGGAGAACTCCTGTCTGGCACTTCCCCGGTGGAGTTGTGCATGGGGTGTGTTTGGAACATTTTGTCACCGGCCGAGTCCAAAATTCAGCGGTTCCCCATCTCAGCCCAGAAAGCAGGTAGAACAACTTTTCTGGTGTCTTTCAGATGCCTACCGGAGCAATGTAAAAACTACCAGGAGAACTCCTGTCTGGCACCTTCCCCGGTGGAGTTGTGCATGGGGTGTGTTTGGAACATTTTGTCACCGGCCGACTCCAAAATTCAGCTGTTCCCCATCTCAGCCCAGAAAGCAGGTAGAACAACTTTTGTGGTGTCTTTCAGATGCCTACCAAGGTAGTGTAAAAACTACCAGGAGAACTCCTGTCTGGCACCTTCCCCGGTGGAGTTGTGCATGGGGTGTGTTTGGAACATTTTGTCACCGGCCGAGTCCAAAATTCAGCGGTTCCTCATCTCAGCCCAGAAAGCAGGTAGAACAACTTTTGTGGTGTCTTTCAGATGCCTACCGGAGCAATGTAAAAACTACCAAGAGAACTCCTGTCTGGCACCTTCCCCGGTGGAGTTGTGCATGGGGTGTGTTTGGAACATTTTGTCACCGGCCGAGTCCAAAATTCAGCGGTTCCCCATCTCAGCCCAGAAAGCAGGTAGAACAACTTTTGTGGTGTCTTTCAGATGCCTACCGGAGCAATGTAAAAACTACCAGGAGAACTCCTGTCTGGCACCTTCCCCGGTGGAGTTGTGCATGGGGTGTGTTTGGAACATTTTGTCACCGGCCGACTCCAAAATTCAGCGGTTCCCCATCTCAGCCCAGAAAGCAGGTAGAACAACTTTTGTGGTGTCTTTTTGATGCCTACCGGAGCAATGTAAAAACTACCAGGAGAACTCCTGTCTGGCACCTTCCCCGGTGGGAGTTGTGCATGGGGTGTGTTTGGAACATTTTGTCACCAGCCGAGTCCAAAATTCAGCGGTTCCCCATCTCAGCCCAGAAAGCAGGTAGAACAACTTTTGTGGTGCCTTTCAAATGCCTACCAAGGTAGTGTAAAAACTTCCAAGAGAACTCCTGTCTGGCACCTTCCCGGTGGAGTTGTGCAGGGGGTGTGTTTGGAACATTTTGTCACCGGCCGACTCCAAAATTCAGCGGTTCCCCATCTCAGCCCAGAAAGCAGGTAGAACAACTTTTGTGGTGTCCTTTTGATGCCTACCGGAGCAATGTAAAAACTACCAACAGAACTCGTCCCTGGCACCTTCGCTAGTGGAGTTGTGCATGGGGTGTATTTATTAAAATTTTGTTACCAGCCGAGTCCAAAATTCAGCGGTTCCCCATCTCAGCCCAGAAAGCAGGTAGAACAACTTTTGTGGTGCCTTTCAGGTGCCTACCAAGGTAGTGTAAAAACTACCAGGAGAACTCCTGTCTGGCACCTTCCCCGGTGGAGTTGTGCATGGGGTGTGTTTGGAACATTTTGTCACCGGCCGAGTCCAAAATTCAGCGGTTCCCCATCTCAGCCCAGAAAGCAGGTAGAACAACTTTTGTGGTGTCTTTCAGATGCCTACCGGAGCAATGTAAAATCTACCAGGAGAACTCCTGTCTGGCACCTTCCCCGGTGGAGTTGTGCATGGGGTGTGTTTGGAACATTTTGTCACCAGCCGAGTCCAAAATTCAGCTGTTCCCCATCTCAGCCCAGAAAGCAGGTAGAACAACTTTTGTGGTGCCTTTCAAATGCCTACCAAGGTAGTGTAAAAACTACCAAGAGAACTCCTGCCTGGCACCTTCCCCGGTGGAGTTGTGCATGGGGTGTGTTTGGAACATTTTGTCACCGGCCGACTCCAAAATTCAGCGGTTCCCCATCTCAGCCCAGAAAGCAGGTAGAACAACTTTTGTGGTGTCTTTCAAATGCCTACCAAGGTAGTGTAAAAACTACTAAGAGAACTCCTGTCTGGCACCTTCCCCGGTGGAGTTGTGCAGGGGGTGTGTTTGGAACATTTTTTCACCAGCCGACTCCAAAATTCAGCGGTTCCCCATCTCAGCCCAGAAAGCAGGTAGAACAACTTTTGTGGTGTCTTTCAGATGCCTACCGGAGCAATGTAAAAACTACCAGGAGAACTCCTGTCTGGCACCTTCCCCGGTGGAGTTGTGCATGGGGTGTGTTTGGAACATTTTGTCACCGGCCGAGTCCAAAATTCAGCGGTTCCTCATCTCAGCCCAGAAAGCAGGTAGAACAACTTTTGTGGTGTCTTTCAGATGCCTACCGGAGCAATGTAAAAACTACCAGGAGAACTCCTGTCTGGCACCTTCCCCGGTGGAGTTGTGCATGGGGTGTGTTTGGAACATTTTGTCACCCGGCCGAGTCCAAAATTCAGCGGTTCCTCATCTCAGCCCAGAAAGCAGGTAGAACAACTTTTGTGGTGTCTTTCAGATGCCTACCGGAGCAATGTAAAAACTACCAGGAGAACTCCTGTCTGGCACCTTCCCCGGTGGAGTTGTGCATGGGGTGTGTTTGGAACATTTTGTCACCGGCCGAGTCCAAAATTCAGCGGTTCCTCATCTCAGCCCAGAAAGCAGGTAGAACAACTTTTGTGGTGTCTTTCAGATGCCTACCGGAGCAATGTAAAAACTACCAGGAGAACTCCTGTCTGGCACCTTCCCCGGTGGAGTTGTGCATGGGGTGTGTTTGGAACATTTTGTCACCGGCCGAGTCCAAAAATTCAGCGGTTCCCCATCTCAGCCCAGAAAGCAGGTAGAACAACTTTTGTGGTGTCTTTCAGATGCCTACCAAGGTAGTGTAAAAACTATTAAGAGAACTCCTGTCTGGCACCTTCCCCGGTGGAGTTGTGCAGGGGGGTGTGTTTGGAACATTTTGTCACCGGCCGACTCCAAAATTCAGCGGTTCCCCATCTCAGCCCAGAAAGCAGGTAGAACAACTTTTCTGGTGTCTTTCAGATGCCTACAGGAGCAATGTAAAAACTACCAGGAGAATTCGTTCCTGGCACCTTCGCTAGTGGAGTTGTGCAGGGGGTGTGTTTGGAACATTTTGTCACCGGCCGAGTCCAAAATTCAGCGGTTCCCCCATCTCAGCCCAGAAAGCAGGAAGAACAACTTTTGTGGTGCCTTTCAGGTGCCTACCAAGGTAGTGTAAAAACTACCAGGAGAACTCCTGTTTGGCACCTTCCCCGGTGGAGTTGTGCAGGGGGTGTGTTTGGAACATTTTGTCACCGGCCGACTCCAAAATTCAGCGGTTCCCCATCTCAGCCCAGAAAGCAGGTAGAACAACTTTTGTGGTGTCTTTCAGATGCCTACCGGAGCAATGTAAAAACTACCAGGAGAACTCCTGTCTGGCACCTTCCCCGGTGGAGTTGTGCATGGGGTGTGTTTGGAACATTTTGTCACCGGCCGAGTCCAAAATTCAGCGGTTCCCCATCTCAGCCCAGAATGCAGGTAGAACAACTTTTCTGGTGTCTTTCAGATGCCTACCGGAGCAATGTAAAAACTACCAGGAGAACTCCTGTCTGGCACCTTCCCCGGTGGAGTTGTGCATGGGGTGTGTTTGGAACATTTTGTCACCAGCCGACTCCAAAAGTCAGCGGTTCCCCATCTCAGCCCAGAAAGCAGGTAGAACAACTTTTGTGGTGCCTTTCAAATGCCTACCAAGGTAGTGTAAAAACTACCAAGAGAACTCCTGCCTGGCACCTTCCCCGGTGGAGTTGTGCAGGGGGTGTGTTTGGAACATTTTGTCACCGGCCGAGTCCAAAATTCAGCGGTTCCCCATCTCAGCCCAGAAAGCAGGTAGAACAACTTTTGTGGTGCCTTTCAGCTGCCTACCAAGGTAGTGTAAAAACTATCAAGAGAACTCTTGTCTGGCACCTTCCCTAGTGGAGTTGTGCATGGGGTGTGTTTGGAACATTTTGTCACCAGCCGAGTCCAAAATTGAGCGGTTCCCCATCTCAGCTCAGAAAGCAGGTAGAACAACTTTTGTGGTGCCTTTCAAATGCCTACCAAGGTAGTGTAAAAACTACCAAGAGAACTCCTGTCTGGCACCTTCCCCGGTGGAGTTGTGCATGGGGTGTGTTTGGAACATTTTGTCACCGGCCGACTCCAAAATTCAGCGGTTCCCCATCTCAGTCCAGAAAGCAGGAAGAACAACTTTTGTGGTGTCCTTTTGATGCCTACAGGAGCAATGTAAAAACTACCAGGAGAACTCCTGTCTGGCACCTTCCCCGGTGGAGTTGTGCATGTGGTGTGTTTGGAACATTTTGTCACCGGCCGACTCCAAAATTCAGCGGTTCCCCATCTCAGCCCAGAAAGCAGGTAGAACAACTTTTGTGGTGTCTTTCAGATGCCTACCGGAGCAATGTAAAAACTACCAGGAGAACTCCTGTCTGGCACCTTCCCCGGTGGAGTTGTGCATGGGGTGTGTTTGGAACATTTTGTCACCGGCCGAGTCCAAAATTCAGCGGTTCCCCATCTCAGCCCAGAAAGCAGGTAGAACAACTTTTGTGGTGTCTTTCAGATGCCTACCGGAGCAATGTAAAAACTACCAGGAGAACTCCTGTCTGGCACCTTCCCCGGTGGAGTTGTGCATGGGGTGTGTTTGGAACATTTTGTCACCGGCCGACTCCAAAATTCAGCGGTTCCCCATCTCAGCCCAGAAAGCAGGTAGAACAACTTTTGTGGTGTCTTTCAGATGCCTACCGGAGCAATGTAAAAACTACCAGGAGAACTCCTGTCTGGCACCTTCCCCGGTGGAGTTGTGCATGGGGTGTGTTTGGAACATTTTGTCACCGGCCGAGTCCAAAATTCAGCGGTTCCCCATCTCAGCCCAGAAAGCAGGTAGAACAACTTTTGTGGTGTCTTTCAGATGCCTACCGGAGCAATGTAAAAACTACCAGGAGAACTCCTGTCTGGCACCTTCCCCGGTGGAGTTGTGCATGGGGTGTGTTTGGAACATTTTGTCACCGGCCGACTCCAAAATTCAGCGGTTCCCCATCTCAGCCCAGAAAGCAGGTAGAACAACTTTTGTGGTGTCTTTCAGATGCCTACCAAGGTAGTGTAAAAACTATTAAGAGAACTCCTGTCTGGCACCTTCCCCGGTGGAGTTGTGCAGGGGGTGTGTTTGGAACATTTTGTCACCGGCCGACTCCAAAATTCAGCGGTTCCCCATCTCAGCCCAGAAAGCAGGTAGAACAACTTTTCTGGTGTCTTTCAGATGCCTACAGGAGCAATGTAAAAACTACCAGGAGAATTCGTTCCTGGCACCTTCGCTAGTGGAGTTGTGCAGGGGGTGTGTTTGGAACATTTTGTCACCGGCCGAGTCCAAAATTCAGCGGTTCCCCATCTCAGCCCAGAAAGCAGGAAGAACAACTTTTGTGGTGCCTTTCAGGTGCCTACCAAGGTAGTGTAAAAACTACTAAGAGAACTCCTGTTTGGCACCTTCCCCGGTGGAGTTGTGCAGGGGGTGTGTTTGGAACATTTTGTCACCGGCCGACTCCAAAATTCAGCGGTTCCCCATCTCAGCCCAGAAAGCAGGTAGAACAACTTTTGTGGTGTCTTTCAGATGCCTACCGGAGCAATGTAAAAACTACCAGGAGAACTCCTGTCTGGCACCTTCCCCGGTGGAGTTGTGCATGGGGTGTGTTTGGAACATTTTGTCACCGGCCGAGTCCAAAATTCAGCGGTTCCCCATCTCAGCCCAGAATGCAGGTAGAACAACTTTTCTGGTGTCTTTCAGATGCCTACCGGAGCAATGTAAAAACTACCAGGAGAACTCCTGTCTGGCACCTTCCCCGGTGGAGTTGTGCATGGGGTGTGTTTGGAACATTTTGTCACCAGCCGACTCCAAAAGTCAGCGGTTCCCCATCTCAGCCCAGAAAGCAGGTAGAACAACTTTTGTGGTGCCTTTCAAATGCCTACCAAGGTAGTGTAAAAACTACCAAGAGAACTCCTGCCTGGCACCTTCCCCGGTGGAGTTGTGCAGGGGGTGTGTTTGGAACATTTTGTCACCGGCCGAGTCCAAAATTCAGCGGTTCCCCATCTCAGCCCAGAAAGCAGGTAGAACAACTTTTGTGGTGCCTTTCAGCTGCCTACCAAGGTAGTGTAAAAACTATCAAGAGAACTCTTGTCTGGCACCTTCCCTAGTGGAGTTGTGCATGGGGTGTGTTTGGAACATTTTGTCACCAGCCGAGTCCAAAATTGAGCGGTTCCCCATCTCAGCTCAGAAAGCAGGTAGAACAACTTTTGTGGTGCCTTTCAAATGCCTACCAAGGTAGTGTAAAAACTACCAAGAGAACTCCTGTCTGGCACCTTCCCCGGTGGAGTTGTGCATGGGGTGTGTTTGGAACATTTTGTCACCGGCCGACTCCAAAATTCAGCGGTTCCCCATCTCAGTCCAGAAAGCAGGAAGAACAACTTTTGTGGTGTCCTTTTGATGCCTACAGGAGCAATGTAAAAACTACCAGGAGAACTCCTGTCTGGCACCTTCCCCGGTGGAGTTGTGCATGTGGTGTGTTTGGAACATTTTGTCACCGGCCGACTCCAAAATTCAGCGGTTCCCCATCTCAGCCCAGAAAGCAGGTAGAACAACTTTTGTGGTGTCTTTCAGATGCCTACCGGAGCAATGTAAAAACTACCAGGAGAACTCCTGTCTGGCACCTTCCCCGGTGGAGTTGTGCATGGGGTGTGTTTGGAACATTTTGTCACCGGCCGACTCCAAAATTCAGCGGTTCCCCATCTCAGCCCAGAAAGCAGGTAGAACAACTTTTGTGGTGTCTTTCAGATGCCTACCGGAGCAATGTAAAAACTACCAGGAGAACTCCTGTCTGGCACCTTCCCCGGTGGAGTTGTGCATGGGGTGTGTTTGGAACATTTTGTCACCGGCCGACTCCAAAATTCAGCGGTTCCCCATCTCAGCCCAGAAAGCAGGTAGAACAACTTTTGTGGTGTCTTTCAGATGCCTACCGGAGCAATGTAAAAACTACCAGGAGAACTCCTGTCTGGCACCTTCCCCGGTGGAGTTGTGCATGGGGTGTGTTTGGAACATTTTGTCACCGGCCGAGTCCAAAATTCAGCGGTTCCTCATCTCAGCCCAGAAAGCAGGTAGAACAACTTTTGTGGTGTCTTTCAGATGCCTACCGGAGCAATGTAAAAACTACCAGGAGAACTCCTGTCTGGCACCTTCCCCGGTGGAGTTGTGCATGGGGTGTGTTTGGAACATTTTGTCACCGGCCGAGTCCAAAATTCAGCGGTTCCCCATCTCAGCCCAGAAAGCAGGTAGAACAACTTTTGTGGTGCCTTTCAAATGCCTACCAAGGTAGTGTAAAAACTATCAAGAGAACTCTTGTCTGGCACCTTCCCCGGTGGAGTTGTGCATGGGGTGTGTTTGGAACATTTTGTCACCGGCCGAGTCCAAAATTCAGCGGTTCCCCATCTCAGCCCAGAAAGCAGGAAGAACAACTTTTGTGGTGTCCTTTTGATGCCTACAGGAGCAATGTAAAAACTACCAGGAGAACTCCTGTCTGGCACCTTCCCCGGTGGAGTTGTGCATGTGGTGTGTTTGGAACATTTTGTCACCGGCCGACTCCAAAATTCAGCGGTTCCCCATCTCAGCCCAGAAAGCAGGTAGAACAACTTTTGTGGTGTCTTTCAGATGCCTACCGGAGCAATGTAAAAACAACCAGGAGAACTCCTGTCTGGCACCTTCCCCGGTGGAGTTGTGCATGGGGTGTGTTTGGAACATTTTGTCACCGGCCGAGTCCAAAATTCAGCGGTTCCCCATCTCAGCCCAGAAAGCAGGTAGAACAACTTTTGTGGTGTCTTTCAGATGCCTACCGGAGCAATGTAAAAACTACCAGGAGAACTCCTGTCTGGCACCTTCCCCGGTGGAGTTGTGCATGGGGTGTGTTTGGAACATTTTGTCACCGGCCGACTCCAAAATTCAGCTGTTCCCCATCTCAGCCCAGAAAGCAGGTAGAACAACTTTTGTGGTGTCTTTCAGATGCCTACCAAGGTAGTGTAAAAACTACCAGGAGAACTCCTGTCTGGCACCTTCCCCGGTGGAGTTGTGCATGGGGTGTGTTTGGAACATTTTGTCACCGGCCGAGTCCAAAATTCAGCGGTTCCTCATCTCAGCCCAGAAAGCAGGTAGAACAACTTTTGTGGTGTCTTTCAGATGCCTACCGGAGCAATGTAAAAACTACCAAGAGAACTCCTGTCTGGCACCTTCCCCGGTGGAGTTGTGCATGGGGTGTGTTTGGAACATTTTGTCACCGGCCGACTCCAAAATTCAGCGGTTCCCCATCTCAGCCCAGAAAGCAGGTAGAACAACTTTTGTGGTGTCTTTCAGATGCCTACCGGAGCAATGTAAAAACTACCAGGAGAACTCCTGTCTGGCACCTTCCCCGGTGGAGTTGTGCATGGGGTGTGTTTGGAACATTTTGTCACCGGCCGACTCCAAAATTCAGCGGTTCCCCATCTCAGCCCAGAAAGCAGGTAGAACAACTTTTGTGGTGTCTTTTTGATGCCTACCGGAGCAATGTAAAAACTACCAGGAGAACTCCTGTCTGGCACCTTCCCCGGTGGAGTTGTGCATGGGGTGTGTTTGGAACATTTTGTCACCAGCCGAGTCCAAAATTCAGCGGTTCCCCATCTCAGCCCAGAAAGCAGGTAGAACAACTTTTGTGGTGCCTTTCAAATGCCTACCAAGGTAGTGTAAAAACTTCCAAGAGAACTCCTGTCTGGCACCTTCCCCGGTGGAGATGTGCAGGGGGTGTGTTTGGAACATTTTGTCACCGGCCGACTCCAAAATTCAGCGGTTCCCCATCTCAGCCCAGAAAGCAGGTAGAACAACTTTTGTGGTGTCCTTTTGATGCCTACCGGAGCAATGTAAAAACTACCAACAGAACTCGTCCCTGGCACCTTCGCTAGTGGAGTTGTGCATGGGGTGTATTTATTAAAATTTTGTTACCAGCCGAGTCCAAAATTCAGCGGTTCCCCATCTCAGCCCAGAAAGCAGGTAGAACAACTTTTGTGGTGCCTTTCAGGTGCCTACCAAGGTAGTGTAAAAACTACCAGGAGAACTCCTGTCTGGCACCTTCCCGGTGGAGTTGTGCATGGGGTGTGTTTGGAACATTTTGTCACCGGCCGAGTCCAAAATTCAGCGGTTCCCCATCTCAGCCCAGAAAGCAGGTAGAACAACTTTTGTGGTGTCTTTCAGATGCCTACCGGAGCAATGTAAAATCTACCAGGAGAACTCCTGTCTGGCACCTTCCCCGGTGGAGTTGTGCATGGGGTGTGTTTGGAACATTTTGTCACCAGCCGAGTCAAAATTCAGCTGTTCCCCATCTCAGCCCAGAAAGCAGGTAGAACAACTTTTGTGGTGCCTTTCAAATGCCTACCAAGGTAGTGTAAAAACTACCAAGAGAACTCCTGCCTGGCACCTTCCCCGGTGGAGTTGTGCATGGGGTGTGTTTGGAACATTTTGTCACCGGCCGACTCCAAAATTCAGCGGTTCCCCATCTCAGCCCAGAAAGCAGGTAGAACAACTTTTGTGGTGTCTTTCAAATGCCTACCAAGGTAGTGTAAAAACTACTAAGAGAACTCCTGTCTGGCACCTTCCCCGGTGGAGTTGTGCAGCGGGTGTGTTTGGAACATTTTTTCACCAGCCGACTCCAAAATTCAGCGGTTCCCCATCTCAGCCCAGAAAGCAGGTAGAAACAACTTTTTGTGGTGTCTTTCAGATGCCTACCGGAGCAATGTAAAAACTACCAGGAGAACTCCTGTCTGGCACCTTCCCCCGGTGGAGTTGTGCATGGGGTGTGTTTGGAACATTTTGTCACCGGCCGAGTCCAAAATTCAGCGGTTCCTCATCTCAGCCCAGAAAGCAGGTAGAACAACTTTTGTGGTGTCTTTCAGATGCCTACCGGAGCAATGTAAAAACTACCAGGAGAACTCCTGTCTGGCACCTTCCCCGGTGGAGTTAGTGCATGGGGTGTGTTTGGAACATTTTGTCACCAGCCGAGTCCAAAATTCAGCTGTTCCCCATCTCAGCCCAGAAAGCAGGTAGAACAACTTTTGTGGTGCCTTTCAAATGCCTACCAAGGTAGTGTAAAAACTACCAAGAGAACTCCTGCCTGGCACCTTCCCCCGGTGGAGTTGTGCATGGGGTGTGTTTGGAACATTTTGTCACCGGCCGACTCCAAAATTCAGCGGTTCCCCATCTCAGCCCAGAAAGCAGGTAGAACAACTTTTGTGGTGTCTTTCAAATGCCTACCAAGGTAGTGTAAAAACTACTAAGAGAACTCCTGTCTGGCACCTTCCCCGTGGAGTTGTGCAGGGGGTGTGTTTGGAACATTTTTTCACCAGCCGACTCCAAAATTCAGCGGTTCCCCATCTCAGCCCAGAAAGCAGGTAGAACAACTTTTGTGGTGTCTTTCAGATGCCTACCGGAGCAATGTAAAAACTACCAGGAGAACTCCTGTCTGGCACCTTCCCCGTGGAGTTGTGCATGGGGTGTGTTTGGAACATTTTGTCACCCGGCCGAGTCCAAAATTCAGCGGTTCCTCATCTCAGCCCAGAAAGCAGGTAGAACAACTTTTGTGGTGTCTTTCAGATGCCTACCGGAGCAATGTAAAAACTACCAGGAGAACTCCTGTCTGGCACCTTCCCCGGTGGAGTTGTGCATGGGGTGTGTTTGGAACATTTTTGTCACCGGCCGAGTCCAAAATTCAGCGGTTCCTCATCTCAGCCCAGAAAGCAGGTAGAACAACTTTTGTGGTGTCTTTCAGATGCCTACCGGAGCAATGTAAAAACTACCAGGAGAACTCCTGTCTGGCACCTTCCCCGGTGGAGTTGTGCATGGGGTGTGTTTGGAACATTTTGTCACCGGCCGACTCCAAAATTCAGCGGTTCCCCATCTCAGCCCAGAAAGCAGGTAGAACAACTTTTGTGGTGTCTTTCAGATGCCTACCAAGGTAGTGTAAAAACTATTAAGAGAACTCCTGTCTGGCACCTTCCCCGGTGGAGTTGTGCAGGGGGTGTGTTTGGAACATTTTGTCACCGGCCGACTCCAAAATTCAGCGGTTCCCCATCTCAGCCCAGAAAGCAGGTAGAACAACTTTTCTGGTGTCTTTCAGATGCCTACAGGAGCAATGTAAAAACTACCAGGAGAATTCGTTCCTGGCACCTTCGCTAGTGGAGTTGTGCAGGGGGTGTGTTTGGAACATTTTGTCACCGGCCGAGTCCAAAATTCAGCGGTTCCCCATCTCAGCCCAGAAAGCAGGAAGAACAACTTTTGTGGTGCCTTTCAGGTGCCTACCAAGGTAGTGTAAAAACTACTAAGAGAACTCCTGTTTGGCACCTTCCCCGGTGGAGTTGTGCAGGGGGTGTGTTTGGAACATTTTGTCACGGCCGACTCCAAAATTCAGCGGTTCCCCATCTCAGCCCAGAAAGCAGGTAGAACAACTTTTGTGGTGTCTTTCAGATGCCTACCGGAGCAATGTAAAAACTACCAGGAGAACTCCTGTCTGGCACCTTCCCCGGTGGAGTTGTGCATGGGGTGTGTTTGGAACATTTTGTCACCCGGCCGAGTCCAAAATTCAGCGGTTTCCCCATCTCAGCCCAGAAAGCAGGTAGAACAACTTTTGTGGTGTCTT